>NW_025091321.1:3751152-4267776 GCF_907166805.1 Alternaria atra
TTGGAACTGCCACCGAATTAGCGCTGGTGTGGTTCCTTCACACCGGAATCCTAATACGGAGTCATGTCCGTGCACTGTCGGAAATCTTGGCTTCATCGACTTCGCCTCGTTGTCACCCAGTCGCCGATATGCTCGTAATTGATCCACTATGGTTTGCTGAGCTTCAGCCCATCGGTCTTTGTATTCACCGACAGCAGAGATTTGCCTAATCAGCGTTAACGATTAGCTTCTAACGATCGGGATCTTTCAAGTTTGCCTCGTATGATAGCACGAAGGAGAATCACTAGGGCGCTTTTACGTTGATCTTACTACCTGAACTATGCGGGTCTAATTGACATGCAGCAATAAGCGAGAAAAAGTCGGTGTCACGGCAAGGAGGGCTGGCTGACTTCGCCCTGGGCAATACCCACGGCTAAGCACGCACTGCTGCCCCATTCGATGACTTGCACTTGGGGCGTCTTTCGAGACCGAGACCAACTTCATATAAATTGACACCTGTACGTTGGTCAGCCCCTGCATTGCATTGATTAAATCCAGGGCTCATCCATCATTCATTGGCCTGGTCAGCATCTCTGCATATATACCGACCACAGTTCCGCTCTTTCCTCGCATTCATATATTGCATCCGTATATTGCAACTTAAACCACCATGTTGGTGCCCTCATTAGCCGTATGGCTTTCCTTTGGATCGCTTGCACTCGCTGGTCCACTACGGGCCGAACCGCTCTCAGATGAGTTTCCATCGTATGAGCAAATGGTCAAGAGGCAAGATGGTGCTTGTACCAACACAGCACGTACTCGCAGCTGCTGGAGCAACGGTTACAGCATCGCCACTGATTTCGATGCTAAGGCTCCTCCGGATGGCACCACTGTAACTGTAGGTACTTTCTTGCATTGTTACTTGACCCTATGCTGACATACTATAGTACAATTTTGAGATCAGCAATGTTACACGGGCCAATCCTGATGGCAGTGGTACTTCCAAAGAGATGATGCTGGTTAACGGCCAATATCCCGGTCCTACTCTGCGGGCAAAGTGGGGTGATACCGTAATCATCAATGTCAAGAACAGTCTCGAACATAATGGAACCGGTATTCACTGGCACGGTATCAGACAGTTGAACTCTTGCCAGGATGACGGAGTTCCTGGAATCACCGAATGCCCAATTGCCCCTGGTAAAACTCGCCAGTACAAGTGGAGGGCCACTCAGTTTGGTACATCTTGGTATCACTCGCATTTCTCAGCTCAATATGGTGATGGTGTCGTTGGCCCCATCATCATTGATGGACCTGCAACTGCCAACTATGATGTAGATCTTGGCGCTCTTCCCATCACCGACTGGTACTACACACCGGCCTTCACACTGAACGAGCAGGCACAGCATTCTCAGTTTGGACCTCCCAAAGCTGACAATATTTTGGTCAACGGTACTCATATCAATGCGGCCAACGACAACGGACAGTATGCCAAGATCAACGTGGTCAAGGGAAAGAAGTACCGCATTCGTCTCATCAACACAGCCGTCGACAGCACGTTCAGTGTTTCCATGGACGGTCATCCATTCACCGTCTTGACCTCCGATTTCGTGCCCATCAAGTCCTACGTCACCGACCAATTGACCCTGCAGATCGGTCAACGGTACGACGTAGTTATCACTGCTAACCAGACTGTCGATAACTACTGGTTCCGTGTCGCCGTTGGAGGGTGTGGTAGCAATGCCATGACGACGTCTGGCAAGCAACTAGGTGCTATCCTCCATTACGATGGCGCAGCCACAACCGGCAACCCCAAGTCTACCACCACAGTTACAATGCGCACGTCCTGCGACGATGAGCTCTCCAGCAACCTCGTCCCCTATGTACCTAATACCGTGCCCAACACCGTCATGGGAGATGTCCAGGGCCACAAAATGGAAGTAGATTCCTTCGCCGACCCCACCAAGAACAACCTCTTCCGCTGGCTCATTGACGGCACGCCACACATTGTAGACTGGAACAACCCGTCTCTCGAGACCGTGCTCGCCGGCTCCAAGTCCTTCGGTCCAAACGGCAATGTCTACACCATGGATGGATCTGGCTGGTACATGTGGTGGATTCAATCCACGTCCAAGATCGCACTACCCCACCCCATCCATCTCCATGGCCACGACTACTACATCGTTGGCCGTGGTGCAGGTACCTGGGACGGTTCTACCAACGGTCTCAACTTCAACAACCCCACGCGTCGTGACACCGCTGTGCTGCCGGCTGGTGGTTACATGCTCATTGCTTTCCCGGCTGACAACCCGGGCATGTGGATCATGCATTGCCATATCGCATGGCACGCGAGTCAGGGTCTCAGCCTGCAGTTCATGGAGCGCATGGGTGAGATCAAGGGTAAGTTGGGCGACACCAGTGTGCTCAAGAACGGGTGTGACGAGTGGGATTCTTACTGGGCTGAGGGGTCAGCACCAGATGCTGATAGACCTTACAACCAGACGGATTCTGGTATCTAAATGACGACTGAGATAGTTGGATACGAATTTCCTTGATGGGATTGGGTTTGGTGGTTTGAATATTGGCGTTGCCCGATTGGGTTAGAGAGGTCATGCTGCTTCACAGGGCAAGCTTATTATCTTCGTATTCGACTTCTTCATAAATATTACAAAGCACTCTATTTTCAATTCGCAATTGCTCGTATTCATTGATTCTGTGAGCTATCGTTGTATTTGTGATGCATCGAGCGCCATGGAGGTATGTATATTCTGGTCTAGAGTTCATCTTTGCCCTCATCTTTGTCCTCGTGCGCCGTCACCTTTGTTCGTGCTTGTTCGATAAGACCTTTCCGTACCATACTTGTAAGCACCTCGTAGGCGACTTGTGCCGCTGCCATTCCTGTGGTTTCTGCGGAACCATCATACGCTGGACTGACTTCTACAATGTCTGCACCAATAACGTTCATGCCTTCGATACCTCTCAATATGCGGATGAGTTCACGCGTAGTCCAACCACCCGGCTCCGGCGTTCCGGTGCCTGGTGCTAGCCCAGGGTCGATCACGTCGATGTCGATACTGAGGTAGACCGGCATCTCGGTTCCCACTCGATTCATGATAGAAGTAATAACCCCCTTTACTCCAATCTCATCGATATCGTCTGTTGCAATACGTATCCAGCCTTGCTGCGAATCGTCGACGTAGTCGTCTGGCTCATCGCCCGAAAGCCGTGTCCTCAGTCCAGCGTGCACACTGGAGCCGTTTGCGATTAGGCCTTCTGTTGATGCGATCCAGAACATACTGCCATGGTTGAAGAAAGACTGTGTAGAAGGATCTTCTTGGTCGATCCAAGCGGATGGGTACTTCGCAGGGTGCCAGGTATCCCTAAATATTGGTGTCGGAGGTCAGTACATGCCTCACATGGTTCGTACTGAGACATTGCTTACAAGTGGGCGTCAAAGTGTACTACGGCAATCGGCTGCCCATACACATCCTTTAGAGCCCTCAAAGCAGGGAGTGCGATGCTGTGATCTCCACCCAGAGTAAGCAGCTTCGGCTTCTTGAGATACTGCACGCCGCTCTCTGTACTCTTCTCGGTCGCAGGCCTCTTCCCAAGCTCAAGAAAGGCCTCGCTCATTTGTTTCAACGCCAGTGTGTTGTCAAAAGGTGTGATTGGTATATCTCCGCAGTCGACGATTTTGGCCCATGACGTGTATGGATTGAGGTTGGCTCGCGGGTTGAAACCACGGAAGGACGTTTGACGACTTGATCCTGCGCGGATTGCACGAGGACCGAATCGAGCTCCCGGTCGGTAGGAGACTGCAGTATCGAAAGGCGCACCTAGGATAGCAATGTCATATGTCGTCTCTGGATGAGTCAAGCAGCGTGTGTGCGGTAGATGGGCGAAGGTCGAGATGCCAGAAAAGCCCCACTAAGCACTTGTCAGCTGATTTGAATACTGCTGAATGTGAGACTCACATCTGTACCCCACTTCCTCTCTAGCTCATCTAGTCGTTCTTGGGAGAAAGCCTGTTGGTCTTCGACATGATGAGTTGCGTGTGAGGACACACAGGCTGCACTCGCAGCGACAGCTACCCAATTCCACCGCATGACGTCCGTGAAGTAGAACCTCGAAGATTGTAAGTGGGAAACATCGAGTTGATGTACACGTGGGTTGGCGTGTAGTGCGATCAATTATGTAAACCGCATCTTATCGTGCGTCGATGTCATTCCGATCCCGCGACCGGCGTTGCGGGGCATCCCAGAAAGGCAGGTCCATCCTCCTGTGCCCGGGGACGGTGGCATTTAATCGGCACTGCACTTGAGAAGCTCAGAGAAACCGCATGGGTTGATATCATCGAGAAGTTGAGACAAAGGATGAGATGGAAAATGAGTGGTGACGTAGCGGGCTTATCTCGTGAGAACGCGTCTCACGCTAAGCCTTCGACCCGCGACGCGACCTCACACTCAGGGTGCTCCAGCTCAACTCACGACCACAACCACATTATCTGACGTATTGCGCATCATTTCCGAGCTTTTCTAGATACTGCCTTCTGTACTCGCGAAAAATACAAAAGAGTTTGATTAAGTGCCGGCGCCATGCCCGAGGTCAGGACGCGTTCCAGTCGCCATACGCATGATAGTTGCTGATACCAGGTAGATCGCAGAAGTTGCGCGCATTGTCAGCTTCCTGAGGAAACATGCTGTTGGCAAAACCATCGAGAATGTCAAGGCACAGGAAGATAACGTGCGCCTTTCACCTCCCATCTTGACTAGAGGAAGTCAACTTACATTACCTAGATCGTCTTTGGAAAGGTCGGCACTTCAGCATCCGCCTTCCAGGAAGCCATGAGCGGAAAGAAGATATTAGACGCGCGACAACAAGGCAAATACTTTTGGCTAGTCATGGACTCACCGCCGCATCCTCTAATGCATTTTGGAATGGCAGGCTGGATGGTTCGTGGCCTCCATCTACGAACTGCGTAAGAGACATTTACTGACTTGGAATACCTGATTTAGAAGTTCAGCAACGACGAAACAGCATACTATCGTCCAACCAAGCCCGGAGAAGCAGAGTGGCCGCCCAAGTACTGGAAGTTCATCTTGCAGTTGAAAGATTCCAAGAACGAAGTCGCGTTGGTAGATGCGAGGCGGCTTGCTCGTGTTAGATTGGTAGATGCTGCTGCCGAGGACATGAGAAAAACTTCACCATTGAAAGAAAATGGACCGGATCCTGTGATCGACAAGGACATTTTAACAGTCGATTGGCTTAGTAAGAAGCTGCGGAGCAAGAAGGTGCCTGTGAAAGCATTGCTCCTTGAGTAAGTGAAGATATTGCAAGCTGATTGCATATGGAATGAAGCTGATGATTAAAAGCCAAGCGAATGTGTCGGGTATAGGCAACTGGGTTGGGTATGTTAACACATCAAAAGTTCAAAACAGAATCGCTAATACTCATAGTGACGAGGTTATGTATCAGGCTCGTTTGCATCCAGAACAATACAGCAACACCTTCAGCGATGAGCAGATCAAGCGGCTGCACGATGCCATTATGTACGTTTGCGATACTGCTGTAGCAGCCAACGGAGACTCGGATGCCTTTCCCAAAGACTGGTTGATGAAGCATCGATGGGGCAAAGGCAAAAAGGAAGCAAGCAAGCTCCCTACCGGTGAGAAGATCACATTCCTCAAGGTTGGTGGGCGAACTTCGGCCATCGTACCAAGTCTCCAGAAGAAGACAGCAGCCGTTGCTGGCGATGTGTCGGAAGGTGCAGAACAAGAGGATGCAGAAGAGGATACAAAGCCTAAGAAGGGCGGAAAAAGGAAGGCCAAGACCGTCAAAGAAAAAGACGACGAAGTTGAGGAGGAGGCGCCGGCCAAGTCAAAGCGAGGACGTAAGAACGTGAAGGAGGAAGTTAAAGAGGAGACTGTCAATGCTGTTGAAGAGAAGCTACCAGCAAGGCCGAAGCGTGGCAGCAGGAAGGCGAAAGAAGACGTTGAGGCGGTTGAGGGGAAGGCTGAGGAGGAGGTCGAGGAAGAAGCAGCTGACGAAGCTGAAGAGACGCAGCCTGTCAAGAAACGCAAGATTGCTTCGAACGGCGCCGCAAAGAAGACCAAGGTTGCTGCTACAGAGGTGGCCAAAGGCGACGCTACGACTGAAAAACGGCGATCAGGACGTCTGTCGAAGTAAATGGCTGTTGCAAAAGCACCCGAGTAGTTCCCATGGCTGTATTATGAATTGTGTCTAGTTTGTAGTGTATTTTGGTAGCTTGTTCAGATAGCTCAAGAATCTTGCGCTATTTCCAGCATGTGTCTCAGCGAAGACGATGTAACAACTGCATCCAGGCGGGGTGTAGAGATGCGCACGTGCATGACGAGGTCGAGGTGCGGGCGCTGTGGTCCTAGCACTCCGACATCGAATTTCAGAGCTCCCCACACACGACGTAGTGCCACATCCGCTACCAGCCACCAATACAACGGCTGTTTGTTCAACAACCATTGTCGCAATGATATACTGCGCCGACTAAATCATCCTCCCATCAACCTGAGCCCCTTCCAATCCCGTCGCAATTGCGTCAACTTCTCAATTCCGACTGGAAGTAATTCGTAGACGGAACCTCATCCACGCTTCGCATCTTCCAGACACACAACCGTCGCGATGCCACAACCACTTCCCAGCAAGGAGCAGACGCTCTTCCGATCGCTCGTCAAATTCTATGAGGGCAAGCTATATAAGAAGGGTACGCGTCAATCCAAGGACGACAGACACCACCGCTGACCCCGCCAGGCCTGAAAGCTGCCGAGCAGATCTTGAAGAAGCACCCCACACATGGCGACACCCAAGCGATGAAGGCCCTGATTCTCAACTCTCAGGGCCAGGGTGACGAGGCCTTCGCTCTCTGCAAAGAAGCCCTCCGTAACGACATGAAGTCGCACATCTGCTGGCACGTCTACGGCTTGTTATGGCGATCGGTCAAGAACTATCCCGAGGCGATCAAGTCCTACAAGATGGCTCTGCGCTTGGAGCCTGGCTCGTTGAATATTCTCCGCGATCTCGCGCTTCTCCAATGCCAGGTCCGCGACTATGAAGGATACATCGAGAGTCGGCGAAAGATGATGCAAGAGCGGCCGCAGCTGCGACAGAACTGGACGGCATTGGCGGTAGCTTACCATCTGTCGGGCAATTACGCCGAGGCCGAGAATATCCTCAAGACCTATGAAGAGACACTCAAGCAGCCCCCGTCCAAGCAGGATCTCGAGCACTCGGAAGCGACCCTCTACAAGAACATGATAATATACGAGTCTGGGGACGTGGAGCGTGCGCTGAAGCACTTGGATGAAGTGATGCGGGTTAGTCTGGATCGAAGCGCTGCGCTGGAATTGAAGGCAAAATACCTCCTAGAACTCGGACAGAAAGAGGAGGCTGAGAAGGCCTACAGGATTCTCCTGAGCAGGAACAGCGAGTACCGCGCATACTTCGATGGCTTGGAGAAGGCCCTCGGACTGGACCGATCCAACAACGCCGATATCGAGAAGCTGAACGAGCTGTATCAGTCTTTCGCTAGCAAGAACGAGCGCAACGACGCTGCGAGGCGGATACCCTTGGACTTCCTTCAGGGCGAGACTTTCAAGACGCAAGTGGATCAATACCTCAGGAGGATGCTGAACAAGGGCGTACCCTCAACCTTCCCCAACATCAAGTCGCTTTACCGGGACGAAGAAAAGAAGGCCGTCATCGAAGAGCTTGTGCTCGGCTATGCTTCGGAAAAGCAGACGAACGGTGAGAGCAACGGCGACAACTCTGATCGTTTTGAGCAATCCGTGCTATACTTTTTGGCTCAGCACTACAACTACGTTCAAAGCCGCGACCTGAAGAAGGCCATGGAGTATATAGACAAGCTTCTCGAGAAGGACCCGAAATCGGTTGACTACAACCAGACAAAGGCCCGGATTTACAAGCACATGGGCGACGTTCAGAAAGCTTCGGAAACGATCAACCATGCGCGAGAGCTTGATGAGAGAGATCGATACATCAACACCAAGTGCGCCAAGTACCAGCTACGAAACAACGAGAACGAAACCGCGCTAAACACCATGAGTAAATTCACTCGCAATGAGACTGTGGGCGGACCCCTCGGCGATCTCCACGACATGCAGTGCATGTGGTACCTACTTGAAGACGGCGAGGCGTACCTGCGACAGGAGAAATATGGACTTGCTCTCAAGCGCTTCACAGCTATTGCCGATATCTTTGACATATGGCATGAAGACCAATTCGACTTCCACAGCTTCTCGTTACGAAAGGGCCAGATCCGTGCTTACATCGACATGGTCAGATGGGAGGACCACCTCCGTGACCATCCTTTCTTCACTA
Source organism: Alternaria atra (assembly GCF_907166805.1). NCBI lineage: Eukaryota > Fungi > Ascomycota > Dothideomycetes > Pleosporales > Pleosporaceae > Alternaria > Alternaria atra. Next base: position 3,759,499 of record NW_025091321.1, read on the forward strand.
GGGCAGCTACTCAAGCAGTCGAACTATACGTACGGTTAGCAGACAACCCTAAGTTTGCGAATGCAGACGAGCTTGATCTTGAGAAACTAGACCCTACAGAGCGTAAGAAGGCTGAGAAGAAGGCTAAAAAGGAGAGGGAGAAGGCTGAGAAGGCTGAGGCAGAACGGAAAGCGGCAGCTGCAGCAAAGGCCACTGCCAAGGGTGATGATGGCGAGACTAAGAAGGAAGACCAAGATCCAAACGGCGAGAAGCTTCTGCAAACAAAGCAGCCTCTGGAGGATGCACTACGTTTCCTGCAGCCGATGCTTGAGCTAGCTCCCAAGAACATCGAAGCTCAGAACGTAGGTTTCGAGGTCTACCTCCGACGCAGTAAGCTCCTTGATTCGACATGCCGCATGATATATGTGTTAACAGCTATCCAGACAAATATCTGCTCGCCCTGAAATGTCTGCAGGCCGCACGGGAGATCGATCCGGAGAACCCGAAGCTGCACGAGCAGAGCATTCGCTTCCGTCAGGCTAGTAAGTCAAGGCCAAGATGCCTCGTTATGTGTATCACTAACCTTTCAGTCACTAAACCCGCTGAGCCTCTCTCATCTCAGGCCTCGGAGGTTATCAAGGAGTCTTTCACCACACCGCCTCCGGATGCCGACCTTAAAGCCTACAATAATGACTTCCTTAAGAAGCACTCGCAGAGCGCACGCCACCTGCAGTCCGGATACAACGTCCGGTACATCCTCGACAACAGCTCGAAATCTCAGAACGAGCAAGACCTACAAAAGACTCTGGAACTGTCGAGCATTACGATAGAAGAAGCTCAGGCTGGACTTGCGTTGCTCAGCCAATGGAAGAGCGAACAGAAGGTCAAGGACGACTACAGGGCGAAGGCCGCAGGTCGTTGGAACGAGGCTACCATTTTCAAGAACTAAGAGCTATCTTTAGCTCGAGTGGAACGCTTTTTAGTTGAATGACCGTATATGTGGTTATGATTTACGCATTCCATCTGATTACAGGTCTGGTAGATAACGCGCAGCATGTGCATTTGCAAGGCGTTTGAACGCTACACAAAAGCAATGAATAGAAATCAGCAGATCACATCAATGGCAGACGTGAAATCTAGAACTCCAAGGGATGATCAACAGGATGTCGAGGGTTGCGTCACACGTAGGAGAATCCGGAACGTGGATGCTTCCGAATGTCTTAACAGCCAATCACAGCTTGCGCAGTACGAAAACTGCCGTTCGCGGCTAGCTTCAGGACCAGTGTGGGGAAGTGTCACAGCCGCACCTTACGAAACATTCAATCTCGAATTCGACAACCTTTGTACGCTTCAACAGCGTTCTGTATATCGTGTCAGCATTCGCATTGCGTATATACGACTTCAACGTGTCGTAAGCTCACCAGGAAACTCGATCGCTAACTGATCAGTTGCTTCTTCCATATTTTTACGCCACAGTATACACTGTATAGTCACCGGCTTCCACGGTCAAAAGACATGGCCACCAGACGATCACATAACAAGACAAGACTGGGCTGCAAAGAGTGCAAGCGAAGGCGCATAAAGGTGAGTACTTCATCCTTGTCTCTTCTTACACCCATATGTACACGGGGCGGGTAACGCCGGCTTGATGCATCTCAACCATGTTACTTGCCCAGCGCCACAGGGTAATCAAGATGCTTATCCGGAAGCCACGTCGATATCGACCAGGTTTTGGGCTTTTGAAGGCCCTGTAAATCATGGCGCCTTGAAATAGACGAAAGACATGCTAAGAAAGGCATCATGAACCTTTGATACCGACACCTACATGGGCTACGGCAATGACCTGCTTTCAGATCGGACCAAGTGTTGGTTCTTCAGTCTTCCATAATACTAAATCGAGTTCTAGTGCGACTGCAAGCATCCATCTTGTGCGAATTGCGACAAGAAAGGTGACACTTGCAGTTTTCTCATGCTGGCACCTTCGTCACGACTCTCAACAACTTCGAAATCGCCCATATCAACACAACATCACATTATATCACCATCTCCTACACCGAAATCACCAGAAACCCGAAACACACTGGCGTATTCGCCAACGAACCTCATCGCATTCAGTAACGAAATAGCACTTGCGACGCAAACACCACGTCAGACCGAGGTGTTTTTCGACGATTCACCCCTAGACTTTTCCACGAGCTTGCCTATATCTCCTTCTCAGCGGGGATACTTTCCAGAGCTTACTATACCGCCTTACCTCCGATTAGACGATGCCTGGAAAGACATTAGGGAGCTTCTTCCACCGCCGCTACAAGAGGTCTTATGTCACTATGAATTTACGACTTCTCTCACTCTTGCTAGTGACGATCCCGCAAAAGCAGCTTGGCAAACCTATGTCCCCGAGATGGCGCAAAACCATGACTTTTTAACGAATTGCGTGCTCTCAGTGGCCTCTTTACATCTCGGTCGGCTTTACGATCGCAAAGAAGACAAGAGAAGGATGAACACTTTAGCAGCGGCGCGTATGAACAAAGCTCTCGTGAGATATAGAACGGAACTTGAAAACATAACTCAAGAGAATGCTGCAGCACTCTTCGCAAGTTCGACATTTACGGCCGTGTATCTCTTCCGCACTTCCGCGATAGATATCGAGAATCTACGGGCTTCAATATCGCCAGATACCGTTGTTCCGCCACCAGATATAGTAGACAAAATGTTATCCTGCGCACTAAGAACAATATGGGGTCTCCGTGGACCCTTGACTGTTCTTCTATCAGGCTGGAACTGGGTCGTAGGAAGTAAAATGCAGCCAGTCACAGCCCGAGAATGGTGGCCAAATACCTCCGTTCCTGCGACTCCACGCGCCCTCACGGAAGACCAACGTCTCGAAGCCATCGAAAAACTATGGATGGAGAGCGAAACACCTTCAGAGCCATACTGCGTCTACCTCAACCAAGCTCTCCTCTACCTCCGTCAAAGCTTCAATTTGATCAGCCAACTCACCTTACCCGAACGCTATCCGCCCATGACAGCAGTGCCATACTCCATCGACGACACCACCATCTCCACGCTCACCGACCGTGGCGCTATATTCGTCTGGGCGACCCGCATACCCCGCGAGTTTATCGCTCTCATCGAGGCTAAAAACGCGCACGCACTTGTCATACTAGCCCACTACGCCGTCTTGCCGGGCCGAGTGAGGAATGTATGGTGGCTGGAGGGTCTAGGAGCTGACATCGTAACGGCGGTTGCGATGGCGCTGGGTAGGGAGAATTGGGCGTTGATTGAGTGGCCTGCGGGGGTTGTGGGTGTGGATTTGGAGAACGCGTTTGGGGTGGGAAGGAGGAGGGACAGACTCGAGGGCAGCCCTTCTGAGATGCATATGGATGTTATATGAATGCCGTCTTTGTTGTTCTGAAGAAGATGTTCGATCTCTAATGGGAGAGTTTGTATAAATCATCCTGTGACGTGTATCTAGGGAGTGTAATGGTGTCGCTGTGACAGCTGTAGAGTCGCTCGAATGCACGATTTACTCCAGGCTCCAGAAGAAAAGAACACCCCCCGTTCTAGAATACTGACTTTGCTTGCCCGCGCATACCTTGTCAGAACTCTCTCGCAATTCAACGACTCGAAACGCGATGAGTCAAATAACGTATCATGGACTGATTCACAGAACATACGTGCTACAAAAGCGTCCTCGTGGCAATGTCGTATGATGCTACCCGACAGACTTTGAGTGGCGCACGACATGAACCATGTGTAATAGTGGTTAGAGCCATCATGATCGGGGAAATGTGACAGGAAGAGTTTCTCCGTATAGTTGGGCACCATATTCTTCGCGCTGAACAGTACCACGGACTCACATTTTGAAAAGTGGCGCACACATGTATGCCTCTCTACCGTGCCATCTATCCAAAAAGCCCACTTGCAGAATACGGAACACCTTTCGAGAGCCAGAGTTATCACAAAGTAGTCTCAGCCCATGTAGAGCAATCGGGCAGGCATCCCCTAATTACCTCCGTCGTTTTAATACACACACACACACACACACACACACACACATACAACCATTTCTCCCTACTGTTGCCCTGCCCCAAGCTTTGTGTAACCTACGTACGCACATATACAACATACATCGACCCCCAACATCACAATCAACAAGCCAATGTGTTATCTTGCTGTAAGAAAAACGCCCTTGGACCCAACAAAACGCCCGAAACCAACATTGGATATGATGCGAATGAAACATTCCAGAGTTTGTAAACACCGAACCTCGCCGTCCAGCCTGATACGTTCGTTGAGGAGCTCGCCGTCCATCCATCCGCGACCATCGACAGCCAATCAAGCAGCGTGAGGTCTCGTATTCAAGCAAGGTAATGGGCAGAAAAGGCCGTGTATGCGGCCAGTACAGTACAGTACAGCACAGCGCAAGCAAGCAAGCAAGCAAGCCCCCAACGCATGAAGTGATCGCAGAGGTGCACGATCGTGAAACCTGCTTCATGTACACGCCACAATGCATCATGTTGTCCAGCACCTTGAAAGAAGGCAGACAGAACGCAGCTGGTGAAGCGCGCGGGGGTAATACGTGGGAAAGTATCTATGCGATTATTACATTGATGGCCAGGCCCACGCCATCATGGCGTTGTTCGCTTAGCGTGTTGGTGTATACGAAGACGTGGGCGTGGGGCATGGAGTGAGAGGTTCGCGAGACATCACAAAAGCCACACAGCTCGTGGCGTGGAACGGTTGAGGACGGCTAAACTGCCAGACAACGATCTGGTTCGTTGAATGATCCCGGTCGACGGCCCGGAGCTGTAACGTTTGACCGGTAGATCTGTGGCACAGGTCATTGAGCAATGCACTTCAGCTGCAGTATTTATTGCCTCCGTCGCACCAGTCACAGTTACGATCGGAAGGGCAGAATCGGGCGTTAGGCCCTGAGGGGTATATTATGCGGTCGCAAAGGGTATACATATGTTGGATATTGAAACTCAGATGCGCTTGCTGGTGGAACATGCCGGGGGTACACCAACCTTCTAGAATTTGTTGCGGAGCATGGACAAATGCAATGAGGGGCTATGGGTACATCACGCACCGAAACCTAAGCCATGAACAGTCTCATCATCTCCTAGTGCAAGCCGCACTTCGTCTTCACCGACGCCAAGCCTCACGCGGCCTACACGCTCGCCATGTCGGGCCTCTACTCCTATAATGCCTGCCTCTGCAAGCTCGGTGGCTGCAAGTGCAAGACCGAGTGCCCTTGCTGCCTTGAGGTCCGATTGTTTCAAGCCAAGGTTAACAACAGTGTCTCTATTCTTCGACGGCGTGGTAGACTGCGCTGTGCCGTTCATCATTTCGCTACTGCCGTCCTCAGGGGCGAGGATATAATCGTGCACAGGCAGCAACTGACTCATGAGCCCCAACCGTTTGGCTTCATCGACAACGTCTCCAAGGATCGCTTCGCCAATGCCCGACCTGCGGATCCGTGCCAAGAGTGCCGCAAGGAATACCTTGGACGCCAACGGTAGAGCCCGCAGTGCTTGCTGCAGGGGGCTACTCGTGGCCTCATTGATGGCCTGTTTGATCGTCGCCATAGTAACTATACCTTTCCGCCCCGCCCGATCTTTTGACCGACTATCCGGATCTCCGGTACCTTTAATTGACCGAGCATTTGGTGGTAGATTTCCTTTGTTACCCCGACCGGTCCTACTCGGGGTAGCTGGCTGCGCCTCATCGTCCCGGTCCTGCGATATCGTTTCCGATTCGGCGATTTCCACGGCACGTCTGCAAATGTCTAACGCGCGTCGCGCATCGCCGCTAACAGCTGCCACCTTGCGTGCAGCAAACTGAACGGCGTCAGGATGGACAATGTTGCCTGGTACACCTTCGAGCCGCGACTGGATAATCTGCATCAACTGGTCATGTGTATAGCCTGGGAAGGTGATGCGCGTTAAGCCTAGAGTATGCGTGTTAGCCCCTTGTCATAAAGAAACGAACGTACCCGATGATATAAGTCGCACCGATAACATCAAATTGATACGCAGATCGTTTGGAGAGAATCGGTGTCTCCGTCTGATATTGTAGCGTATTGATGAGGGGGATCGAAGTATGCCAAACACGTGGGGCGTTCCTGAAGGATCGCTATGCTAGCTGGGACATACCTAGGCGGCTGCTGATCTTATTGCTTAACGTTCGTTCTGGCAAGTCCATAGTGTTCGCTACGGCGAGGACAATCAACCTGCTGTGCCGCAGACCAGGCCAGTTGAAAAAGTTGTACATGACGGACTGATTTTTCGTAACGAGTTGGTCGAGCTCGTCCATCAGGACCACGCAAGGTACCCGCCGCGGACTAGGGGTGGAGAACTCGCGTTCCAACAGCTCCAGTGCATGTGACGGGCTCACCCGGTCGCCGCGCAGTGCCTGCCACAGCAGCGAGTATGATTGGTGAGGGTCTGTGACCTTCATGCCATTGATCTCAACAAATATGAAATCGTCTAACTCTTCGGCTTGAACTGAGGCTTGCAGTTGGGCAACGACCTCGCGCACAGTTGCAGTCTTCCCTGTGCCAGGCGTGCCCGAGATGTAGATGCAAGAGCCCGAGCCGTCCGTGATGGCCGCGTCCAAATGGCTGTAGACGGTGGAGAACTCCTCCTCTCGACAAGGGAGAGCGGCAGGTACCGAAGAGACATGGAGTTGATTCCGCGCGATCTGGAATGGTGAGTTTAGGGCCGAAGGGTCGAGCACGCGTGTGCCAAGCGGTGTGAACTCCAACTGCTTCTTGACCACTATCCTTTTGTGTGTTGGAGTAAGGAACTTCCTGGTAGCCGGGCTCTTCCTGGTCGATGTGGGGGTGGTCGCTTCATTAATTTTCCGGCGCTTCCGTGGAGTTTTTGGCAAGTCATCATCGTCCGAGTCAGGGATCACGAATTGGTCCAAGTCGGGCTGCTGTTGCTTCTTAGGACGACCGGCAGTTCTCCTAGTGGCTTTGGTCTGAGACCCCACAAGATCGACCAATGTTGGGATGTCCTTGGCCTCGTTGTATACGTCTTCCCACTTGAATTCTGGTGTGTATGTGGTCGTGCGCGTATTGCAGCCCCTCCGACAGACGAAGACCTTGCCGTAGTCTTTCGAGGCTTTTTTCACGCCAGCCGGGTACAGCTCCTGGAAACGATCTAGGGAGAATATCTTGGCAGTGCCATTGATCGAGGCTAAGGGGTTGTCGTCGAATGCGGCGGATATGTAGAGTTCGTTCTATCGAATGTCAGTGTGCATAATTTGGGATACGGCCGAGTCGACGACTTACGGGAAGAAAGTCGGAGCGCTTTTTGCTCTGGTTACGGATCTCCTTTTCGGAGGAGAACCACAAGAACTTGGCCATCTTCTCGTCGTCTTCCGGGTCTTGGTGGAAGTCGCAGATGATGCCGACCCATGCCTGGTTGCCCTCAGCCTTGAGCAGTACGGTATCTCCCACTTTGCACTTGAAGTTGCCCATGCGCGCACCGACTATGCGCTTTCCTGGCGGTGTGGGCGCAGTCTTTCTCTTTCTTGGCGAGGCATTCTCTGGCTGCGCATCGTCGATGCCATTCTCATTGTAGATCCATTCCCAGGGGTGGTCTTCGTAGCCAAGCTCGTCGTCGGAGTCTTCGCGGAATACTGCGCCTCCAGCGAGATATTGTCGTGCCTTCTCTACGCGCGAACGCTTTGTGGGAGCCATGTGAGAGTGGTGGTGGTGGTGGTCGCAATTGGGTTTTGTCGCTGACGTTGCCTGCGTGGATCTGGAAGGCACGACGCGTCGCGACAGGCTTGGCGGAGCACGCGCGGAAAGAGCTATGATCTCACCGCTTGGGGCACTTTCTTCGCGCTGTCACGACGTGTACATCACCATCACTGCACATTTTATGCACATGTCACGATTAATCGCATTTACTCTCAATCATTTGCAAGTCAAACAGGAATTAGAGTGGATAACAATATTTATTGCTGTACGATCCAACCACAGGCTCGCACTGGCACTGGGGCTGCGTATCATGGCGAGCTTCGTCCCCATTCATGACAAAACAATCTCTGTGAAGAGATGAGGAACGCCAAACACCATTTCTCCATGGTCAAGCGAGGGACCTTTGCTAAAAACGACCGATCGCTGAAATGCAAAACAAGAAAACTATAAACACAGAAGAGAGAGACAGTGTCTCGCAGAGAAGAGAAGTCAAGGCTCGCACACAACCGCCGCGTTCTCACATAGTGGAGAGGGCACGCAGCGGCGGTGTTCGTGGCATCGAGTTGGGTGTTGTCGGAAAGTCGAAAGGCAGTGTCGTCTACCGGTGGCCGTCAGCGCTTGCTCGTCGAAGTAGCAGCAGCGGGTGCAAGAGCTGGGCGTTTTATGCATAGTAGGGCTGGCGGGTGGGGATCCTTACTGAGTCTGCGTAGGAGTGTGATGGTAGGATATCGTTCCCACAAATCGCCGCGTAGCCGACACCGAAGGGGCTGGTGTCTTCGTCGGCGTAGTACTCGTTCTTCATGCTTGGTACGAGGCTTGGTAGGCCAATAGAGTAGGAAGACGAGTGAGGCGGCGGCAGGTAAGTGTAGCTTGGCATTTCCGGTGTGAGTGTGGTTGGTATTGTGTGGTAGGGCGAGGTGGAGTACGGCATTGAGTATGCAACTGCATCTGGCGCTGGGTATGCTGACGAATACGATGCTACGGAGAATGGAGGTGGGGTGGTGGAAAGCTGGCGCGTGTACTGATGCGAGAACATGCGATCCTCGGCAGGTGGGGTGGTGTATGAGGACTCCGAAGACGACGGAGAAGGAAACTCCTGGCGCGGGGATCGCTGTGGTGGCTGCAGCTCGGCAGGCTTCTGCTCAGGTGAAGCTGAGCTGGAGGCAGCACGACGCTCCTGCAACGGGATTAGTATGCTGTTCCGAGCGATACGAGGCGTGGTAGCACAAGAACTCACCAAGTCTTCGAGCCTCTTCTTGAGCTTCTTGCGGTAGTTACGTTGGGCAATGCGGTTCTGTATCCGCCTGCGCTCAGCGAGATCTGAGATCTTGGTCCAGTCTTCGTTGGGGTTTGCCGAAGCAGAGAAGGCTGACGAGGTGCCCGAGTATCTTGTGGTAGTGGGAGCCGGGTTGGCATATGGGTAGCCCGCGTGTCTATGCATGATGAGGGTAGATGTGGGGGACATTCACACAGCAAAGGATGAGGAACGAAGAAGAAATATGGAGCGGGATATCTGGTTATCAGTGGGATGATGAGAGGCTCAGTCTGGCACTCGGGGGTGACTGTATATTTATCTCGCCGTCCTGTCTACGTCCGCAGTCGTTCTTGTGGAGCACAGACATGCTAGTGTTGGTCCCCAGCTTCAGGCCCTCGCATGCACCCTGGGCTACGCGATGCGGGCTCGAGCATTTCTCAATTTGGTACGATTTGGAGCAACCCTGGCCGGTGTACTTTCACCGACTGCGGTCTTGTAAATTTAGTATGGGCGCTAGCGCGGGCTGGCAGCGGGGCCAGTGAGGGACGGGCAGGCTGGCAGCTGAGGGCACGGAAGCGTCGGGCTGGCAGTGTATTGAAACCAAAACGGTCTACTGGGGAGCGGTGTCTTGATCCCATGTCCTCTTTACAGTTCCCTGTCGCGTCCCCACCAACCCTGCTACCCTGGCTGCTGGCACATTGCACATCACAAACAGCCCTATGACCCTAGGGCCTGTCAGTGCCCCGTCACTGAACGGTCCAACCTCACGCGGCGCCGGGTCTGTCATTATCTCCGTCCCTGCGTGCGGCGTGCGTATGCTCTCCCGCATGCGTCCATGTCTTGCGAGGAGTCGCTATCATCACGCGTCGGCTCTCGTCCGAAGGCCCTCGCGGGGGAGGGAGCTTGGTCCGTTGCAAGTCGCGCCCATGCCAGGCCGTCTCCTCCATTGTGCCGCATGCCCGCCCACACATGGCATGGGGGCCAAAAGCGAACGAACAGATGAATGCGAAAATCACCTGCAAACAAGTGCAAACGTCTCGCTGTCGTGGGTAAATTGCGCCTTGACCGGCTCACACCAGATCATCACACTCGCTCAGCGCCCGCAGCCATTGGCTGCTCGCCGCTGCGCCGTTGTGCATGCGCAACCTCTCGACGGCCTGGCACACCGCGACTCGTTTCTGGTCCCTAGCATTCCGACAGCTCCGACAGCTGCTTGACACCGACTCTCCACAATCCCTCGTGGGAATCAGGAAGCCTGCTGTATCAGGACCATATCCTGCATCTAGCTAGCACAAGGGCACCAACCCAGCCGTTCCATTCTCTTAGTCTGCTTTGTCACGCGGTACCTAAGAAAAGTACGCTGGCTGCAAAAGCGCCACCACTCGATGAGCCCCAGACGTCCACTTCAAAACAGCATAGCATTCCACCAGCCCTACGCACTGTTCCATGTTCTTCCGCAGCCGCATCAGCACCTTACTGCAGTGTCGGTGAGTTCTGGGCCCGAATGCGCATAGTGGCAGTCAGCACAAAGCTTAGCTATGCGTTGTTTCCACCAACGACTTAAGGAAAGCCAATCACCATTGGAATTCTATCATCTCGAAACACTGCCAGACACGCCTTGAACCTCGTTTGCTGTTGGTAAAATGCCCTGCTAGCGCGTTGTTGCCGTTACTTCCAACGGTACGCCCTACGCCTGGCGGTCGAGGCTTGTGGGCTTCGCGCCTTCCGCAGCTGCGCCTTCACTGAGCCGCCAGTGCAAGATATCCAAGAATATCTTCACTCAAGTAAGGTACAGTTTCAAGATCGCTTCTCCTAGTCCATTGTGCGTAATGGTCGTCGCTAAATCTTGGATGATTGCCTGGCACTACATAGCGCTATCATGTGGTATCTTCTACAATCTCATCATCTATCAATGGCTCGCATTAAACTACTGCAGACGCCCTGGTGTCGAGTCACATCTGCCGGCTGTAGGGAAATTACTAGCCATTTCAAAGCGTGGTGGCGCATTAGTTGCTGAGATGTAAAGGTATATCGTCCCATTGATCCTTGGCCATGATAGGCAGATATTGACTATCTTCAGCCCTTACTAGGGGCAGTCCACGCGCACGCTATATAGCTTGGTGTTGTCAATAGCACTATCACTGCATAAAGCATGGAGATTGCGGGGGCCGTTTCACAACCATAGGAGCAGCGAGTTCAGTTGATTCCGCAGAACATGACTGAGACACACACGTGTTGGCCCGTAGATCATGATGGCTCTCTTGCGCTACTAATCAAAGAGGAAAGAGGGCATATAGATGTGCTACACGTGTTGCGACCTCGACTTCAGCTATGGACCATGACGACTCAGCTGCTCTTGTAGGGCTCCTCGATTCGATGTTGGTTTCGCTATGTGTGGGGCTTTGAACCTGTCTAGAGCGACTCGCCTCAAACATTGGAGCCCATATCCCCGCGCCTGAGAGACATTCCCCACTTCGCTATCAGACCTTCAACTATAACACTTTTCTAACAGCGTCCAGATAATGACAGGGGATATGTTTGCCGACAGTGCTGCACCTGCTGTAACTGTGCAACGTAGCTCAGGAGACAATGGCATTGCTGTTTCGACTCTCTCGTTGGTGATGTCTCATCCAACTAAAAGGGGACCGTTTCGGCTTTTCAGGGCAATCGTGTCGGATATATGCAGAATATACCTTTTACCCCGACACCGCGTTAGCAACTCGAACCCAGAACACAGACTAACGGCGTCGTGGACCGCTGGAGTCGTCCACCCGCGCCGACATCCAGGCTAGACAAGCTTTTCCCGCATACGAAACTTCCACGGTCGTGGTACCGGGAGACTCTTCCTTCCCACATGCGCTTGTTAATGTCCGCCAGCATCCCAACAACTCATTTTCACTCCTTCTTCGCTTAAAGCAAGATAGACTGGCGGTCGAAGGGGAGTTACTGAGTATCTGAATCATGCTATTGCTGTAGCAGGCACAGTAACACATCTGCTTCGCAGTACTCTCGCCCAGCATGGCTGAGTTACGCCCTGTTGGCGGAGCCCCTCGAACGCGAATCGGTGTTCTGCGCTCCAGCGGGCATCAGGAACCCCAGCTTGGCACGCATGACGTGGGCATCTTCTTTCGACTTCATGTACCGAGTTGGCTTGTCGTTGTAGCGCCCAAGTTCACACATTCCACACCGTTTAGGCCACCACTATGCTACGGTAACAGATGGCACCCCGCAGCAATGCCTGCCAACACACAAATCGCGCAGTGCATGTCCAGGTTCATCATCGGTCCACGATAGCTGAAACGCATATTTCCTATGCGAATGCTCAGGTCTTGTGAAAGTGACACAGAAGTTGAGGTTGTTCCGACGGTGAGTCTGTAGGGCGTGAAGACCCACGTGTGCCCCCAGATGGCTAGCGTCGTTTAGGAACCCTGCTATCGGTTCTTGTCGCGAGCTCTGAGTGGTTGGACAATTACCAAGACGAATCAGTTTCCTCTTTGGGGCGCTACGCGACCGTTCTATCGGGCGTTCCGTGCAAATCTCACCGCTGTACGCAATACATGCTCGAGAGACGAGCATGTTGCGAGAGGTCATGTGATTTCATATGGAACCGCAGTACCGGGTTGACTACCAGCATGCCTGGAATCCTTGGTACAGTGCTGCTGTCCCTGGCCGGATGTATGCCCAAGAGGGGTATGAGATGAGTTGTTACACGCCAAGTGCAATACCACCTACATGAGCGTGTTTGTCCATACCGAAATACACTAACCAGTCAATCGCCATACGCGCGCTCGTTTCTATTTTACTGCTTCAGTGTCGTCAGATGGCGATACTTCAAGGGTAACCGCTGTGCTAATGCCATTCCTTCCATATTTATCGCAAAAAGCAAGAAGCACATTTGCAGCACGCAAGCGACAGACGCGCTGATTCGTCGCGATCGCGAGGGGTAACGGCCTATATTTAGTGGCCGCTGTGCCAAGTCGAGCCACCCTTCTGATGACAGTAACTCTCCCACCCTCTATCGCAGCCCTACAGCCCTACGACGCACACAAGCCAGCATTTGAAACACCATCATTGGTCTAGCGATCATGCGGCGCATGAACCCCTCCTTGTGTACCCACTGCAATTCTTCTGGCCGTGCGCTGTAGCACCCGAGCAAAGGACTGTGACAATTGCCGTTCATCTAGTACACCGAAACTTGGTGAGGGGTACTGTATACGTCCTTGTTTGCAACCACCTTGTACGGTATCCAGCTCACCGGCAGCAGGGCGTAACCGGTAGCAAGGGACGACCAGCGTAGTGGGAAAGCCTACCGCTACTCTTTCTATCCCTCGCTGAAGTCGCTGAACATCATTTCCATATTTCATCATTGACAAGAAGACCAAAGCCGCATTTGTCGCGCATTACGCAAGATCGAGCATGTTCGCTTAGAGGGTTTGTGTATACCCAAGCGCCGGTTATTATCCAGTGCCCTGTTCACCGATAATCATTGGTCGCCTTGCACACGGACGGTGTCGCCAGCGCGGTGCTTCCGCACACGGAGGTCAGACCTCGTGGCAGAATGGCAACAGAAGGTCTCGGCCTTCGAGCTTTCGTAAAGCAACGTGTGCAGTCATAACACGCGCTCGCTTCCGTCATCATGCAGCTCAAGGCAGACATCCACGTTCAGAGAGTGAAGGGTCACAATCAGCCGCAGGATCCCGCCTCAGGTCGGTGGTCGAAACACACGATCAATCAAACCCCAAGGTTATCTTGACACGCTTCGGCTCAGTTTTACAGCATTAGCGCATTCTAGACCAGGAAGCTGTGAAGTGACGGTTCTAGCCCTATCGCCGTCGAGGCTTGATGGCGCTTCCGTGCCAAGAAGGAGACTTGCCTTTCTTGACCGTTCAGCCGTCCTCGCGGGAACGGTAAGATCCCTGAATGAATCCTTCGAAGCCCCCGTTCACGCCCGTATTGTGAGCCGGTCTTCGAAGCGCTCGGGCGTAAAGCTGCGCCGCAGGCAAAGGAATTCCCAATCAAACAGAACCACAAGAGCGATATTGGAACAATGTGCACGATTCGGTATATCTTTGGCTTGAAGATGTTGATCCAACGCACAGTCTTATGAATGCAAACAAGTCAATTTGTGCCTCTTTCCTAACAAGTGAAAGACCGGCTATGCCGATGCATGGCATCGATTACTGCCGAGTGGCTTGCGTCGACTGTGGCAGTATCTCCCTTTTGAGTGAGTATGCCGTGGTTTTGTAATTATACACAAAAAATCATACCATGATCGGCATCTAGATATCCGCGTCTCGACCGCCACGCAGGGACTTTACCGTTGGACTTTGGCAATAGTGGTATGGCGCTGACCCACGAACACCACAAACGCTGAACGTGGAAAGAGTTGTTCTCTACTATACAGGTCCAGAATGCTGATTCATCCACGGTATGAATAGAGAGCATGAAGATCTTTCAGGATGACTCCTCTTTCGAGAGTGCCGACGCAGGCATCATCGTGTATCAGCATGTGCGGAGTCGGAGTTACAGTTGCGAAGCCGATCCGATCATGCAGCTCGGCAGGTTTCATACACATGGGGCGCAACTTTTTGATTTCTAGACGAGAAGCTGTCGCGTTATAGACTACTATTGGACGTCACTTCCAAGCTAAGGTGCAACAAAACTATCTCGTAAATACCTGAGGGAATTACTCAGCTCACACTGCATTCAAGATGGTTGCTGCTTGCTTCTGCAGTACTTCTGGAATGCGTACAGGGTAGGGGCAATGATAAGGCTGAACGAAACAGCTGAACGAACGAGGCTGGAATCGGTGCACTGCTTCAATATTGACGAAGCAGTATGAGGTTTAAGTTATTGGGAAGGCCACTCAGCACCCCTACAGCATATGCGAACCAGACATGGAGCACACCGTCTCTCTTTTACATGGGCATTACCCATATTCTTTTCACCCTGCAATGTTTTCCGCTACATGAGGAACCCTTAGTATTCACCGTGCAATGCGTCTCTCTTGTGAGGGTAAGATGCATCAGAGCCTTTTCCATTGCATTGTCGCGCAAACGCCTAGGTTATCACTTCCATTTCAAGTCCGCATCGCGATCGGTCAGTGTGCCTACCTCTGCATTTGTCCGTTGAAGCATAATTAAGCTGATTTTAAAAGCCAAAGCGCGCGCACTCGTACAATCCCATGCATCGTTGATCCTCTGCACACTTGCCTGTTATCCCCGACATGCAGGGTGACTGTAAGGAACGCGGGTACTTGAAAAGAGCAACTACATACAGGGATAAAACTCGAATTGTTCCCAAGTTGCACATGTTGCGATAGTTGCATCAATCACTAGTTTTAGCAATTCAAGCAAGACGCCATCGAGTGCTAGAATATGTCGATCCCTGAATAATCATCATCCCACTTACCCCGCGGTTCCCCAAAACGGCCCCGAACCAGCGGATGATCCGATGGCTGTCACAAGCTTGATTCAAAGCCCAGGAACTCCGACTCGGTCTACGCCGACTAACATTTCCCCCTCCATTAGCAGCCGTGCAAACAAGCCTATCTTTCAGCTACTGGTCAGGCTTCCCACCGATGCAACCCTACGGCTGGCTCATATTAACATCGTTACGCCGCAGACGCGAAATAAGTTTCGGAGGGCAGCCAACCACAGTGCGCCTACACAGCGTGTTCACTTCACAGGCTTGCGAGATGCAGAAGTGTCAGAGGAGACGCAAATACGTCTCAAGCAATCCCACACGCGAAAGGAATTTGCCGGATCCGGAAGCATGTTGCGACGCCTGCGCCTCGTAGGATTCAGCCTCTAGCCGTGGGGCTGCGCAACTGTGCCTACGTAGTATGACGCATCCTGAGCCATGTATACATAACTCAGATTTGAAATGATACAGGAAAGTATCCACACACGCTCTGTTACTATGCACTACAACTGCATATCTAGTCTAGGAAGCATGCGGATCAGTCGGTACGCAATCCGCTCTTCGGCATACTAGAAGTGATCTAGCCACTCACGATAACTTCGGGCACTCGGTGACCGGTTTTTCGTCACGTGCAGAGCGCGAAGGAGTCGCGGCACGGAGTTGGCTCCGGCGCTAGCTTGTGGAAAGCACCATGAGAGGCTGGTGTGAAATGGACAGTGGCACAGGCATCCTTCACACGTCCAACCGTATCTCGTTTCTTGCTCATTCGCGATGCTATTCTGGGCCTCATACCACCAGGCAGCCGTCCAGCAAGGCCACCAGCTACGCCTTGGTTTTTTTGCGTACGATGATTACAAAGCACAAGTTTTTGGTTGTCCCATTATACTTCGCGACACGTATTCTGTTCGCAAAACATACTTTAAGTTGGCCCTGGAAACCACTTAGTCGCGTACAAGAGGGAGTTGCACATCATACCCGGGCTCGTGCACCGCCCACGAGAATCGTTACGAAAGGTATGCCTCCCTTGAGCCTTTGTCAGCCGAAGCGCTTGGCTCGCTAAACGTGACCAAATGCAGAAGCTGTCTAATGCTAAAGCTTTGACAGGATTCTCTAGCGCCGGTAACTATCGCAAGCCGCTAAGCACTTTGTCCATCCTCTTGGGCGGTCCCCAACGGTCGTTCTGTCGGTAATAACGCCCTTTTAACTCCACCGCCGTTGATCTTAGTTGATCTTGGAATCGTGCGATTAAGTTTGTATTTCGAATTAAACGTCACAACTCTCCGTAGCGTAAAGAACGTACCACGGTATCGTTGACAGACACAGACCCTCACAAGGTAACCCCACATAGCACCTGTAGACTCATTTCGATTCAGCCTTGCGTTCGTACGCTAGTTAACCATAGGATTTCACATGTAACCGACCCAACGAATAACGTTCGTTTAGCGGCAGAGAAACACGTACGAAGCTGCCTAAACGCTTTCAAGACAATGCAGAGAAGAAGGAACGGCCGCAACGCTTTCCTAAAGCGGCAAAGTTTGGAAATTCCCGTGCGAGCCCGAAGCACAGTATTGTATTTGGCGGCTCGTGCACAATCTCTCGTACTTTTCGCACGCCCGGATCCGGGTGGTGACGGTTCTTTCGCATCCGAGAGCGAAGTGGTCCTCCGTCACGCGCCATGCGCAACAAAGGCGTATGGAAATCCAACAAGTTGGTCACTCTCAAAGAGGAGTCACGCACGAAGAGGATTTCCAATCAATGTAATCGCGTCATGTTGTTCACCTCAGCAGCTTGTGAACGGCAGGCGTTTCGTACCCCGGATTTCCCACGTTGTTAAGGTCAGCACTCAAACCTCCTAGAGGGTAACTCCACCGGCGGTTGCTCGCGCAAGGGCTTACTGATCTGACAACCGTTCGCGCGCGTTGTAGGGCTGAAGGAGAATTTACCTCCCACGCGGGGTGTAAGAAGTTGCGTCTGACATGTATTCCTCACCGTCTCCTTCGTATCCGTACTCAAGATACTGCAACCAACGTCTCGAAGCAACACGACGTCAACTTGCAATCGTGACTAACCTTCCACACACCTCCGGGAGCGGAAGCTTCGGACGCCCACGCGTCGCGTAGATCACAGCATCCTTGTCGAGACCCTTAGATGAATAACACGCACACGCCGAAAGATTCCCCTTGCCCCAGTTCCCGTGAAACCCCTATATCGCAAGAAACCTGTGGTGAAGCTGTATTTCTTGTCGGCCGAATCCAAGGGTCCGAAACCAGCTTCCTGCAAAATGGTACAGTTTTGCGAACAACCATGTTTCTCGGTATGCCCGAGCAAATTAAGCTATAGTAAATCCGCAACGATCCGCCCGTGAGTCTATCTGCCGCTTTGCTACCGGCATGTTCCATTCAGATAGATACTTGCTCATCATCAATCGGCAGTCACGTTTAGCACGTTCAGTCAGGGCCTGAGAGCCAGAACGTGATCAACACCAGGCCATAAACAGTCTAGACCCGATCAGCAATAGGGAACCCGTGCTCACGAATTCGCCCCGAATGCTTCTC
Source organism: Alternaria atra (assembly GCF_907166805.1). NCBI lineage: Eukaryota > Fungi > Ascomycota > Dothideomycetes > Pleosporales > Pleosporaceae > Alternaria > Alternaria atra. Next base: position 3,777,425 of record NW_025091321.1, read on the forward strand.
GCACCGATTAAATCACCAGCAAACGTCCTGCGCACACCGTTCGGACCGCAGGACCGAAACCTTGGTAGTCTCTTTCCTTGCCCCTCCGCCGGCCGCGTAAGGTATCGAGTACCAAGCACGGTGGGCGGCTAGGTAAAATACCGTCTGTGTTGTCTGCCTACCTAAGATGGGAATAGATTGTTGGGCTGAATTATGATTCATGGGCTTTGAAATGACAGCGGGCAGTAGTAGGGCTGAAAGGGATGGACATTTGCGTGGGGCACTTGACATTGCCCTTGATGTGGGGGCTGGTGGAATAGGAGACAAGGAATCGACCAACTGGAGAGTTTCCGGGGGAGATTTGGGACGATTTTAGCTGGATCCGGAGACTTTCACACCGTGAATTGAGGGGGTTGTGGCGCCTTCAGATGGTAGGCGTCGCGCTACCGACTTACAGGGCGAAGATCTGATTGTTGCATCAATATTAGAGAGGTATTAAGGTTTTGTTGGAGGTCTGTTGGAGTAAGGTTGTGAGTACCGTGTTGCATGTTGTTTCGAATCGACATAGCAACTTGAGCGAGTCCGGCTCAACGTTCTCGCTTATCGGCTCGCTCCAAGCATCCCCTACTCTTACTGTAACGGGCATATCGCTGAATACTTCCCGACATCTTGCAACGTCCGCGGTTGTATCGCGAATTTATCCGTTCTAGGCTTTCCATGAAAGGCTTGACATTTTTCGCGATATGCACGAATCGCGGCTCGCGTAGTTGGAGGCGGAAGCACACTGATGCGCGAAATCGCATACATGGCAGGACAACAAACTACTCAGGTTCTACAGATTGAAACCCAAGTTTCCACTACAGTGAACATGTCTGCAGCTTTCCAGTCCCCATCAGGCATGGGTCTTCTCACATAGGCCAAGGGAAACTGCACTTGCCTCTGCCCACCTGCTTGCCTATCAAGTTCAACAGCGAGACGCTACTCTGAAACATTTTTGTATATCGACGCATCCTAAGGGTCCTAAAATAGGTGGCGTATGTAAGACTCAAAACCACGTATCTGGCCATTAGTGCACAATCAGCACTAGCCACCATCCCACTCACTCTCTTCGTCTTAGGAATCGCGCAACACAACAACCCCTCCTTCAAGTAACTCAAATACCCAATCCACTCTCCCACCTGACACTACATTCCAAATAGAAAACGACCCGCCCACTACCGCCCTACATTCAGACTAAAATCTCTCCACGGAACATGCCATTGCCACGATGCACATGCAGACTCGACAATGCATGTCCGCTAATTAAGCTCCATAACCCAAGACATTAACCAACAATTCTATTCTCAATGTTTCACTCTAGAACGTGAAACGCAGCGAATACCGTGTCGAATCGGGTCAATAGAGCGACGCCTGGGGGGGTTACGCCCCAGCGTTTATGCAACTGCCACGAGCTAATCACGCCATTACGCCCTATGTAGCGCAGGAAGGCGGTTCCTCGAAACAAGCACAACAGATGCCGCAGTGATGCTTGGTAATGTATCTAGGGTGGCATCTTGCATGTCGAAAGTGCCTAGATGCTTGGAATAAAGTCGGAGATATGGGGTCGGACGAAAAGTCAGTGGATGACTGTTCACCAACACCACGGCGGGAGGTCGTGCGTGGAAAGGTGAGTAATTCTGGACGCCTAAGTCGGGGCTTAGCACTGTGGGTTTTAGTGAGACCTGCATCGCTCATGGAACGGCACCTGTTAGAGGTATGATTCGCATCTGGAGTAGCGGAGAAGAACTCGGACTGCTTGCTAATCAAGTTCGTTTCTTCCTCGGTATGAGTAAGAACACCGAGCCATGGTAATAGAAGGAAACGATGAGTTATTGGAATGGTCTGGCGAAGTCCAGTGGACCTCAGTGTCGTACGAGATGTGATGCAGTGCTAGAGAATGATAGTGAAAGGTAAGACTAGACGAATGGAGAAGAGTGGGATGCTTGCTTACTCGTACGAAGCAAATGGACACCTGATCAGAGAACTGGAGATAAACTTGTTTAAACCTTTATTAATGCTAATGCGAACTCTATCAAATTTCGTACGAAACGGGGTATAACTTCTAGAGGCAATCAAAATGTAAACTCTGTGCCAAAATGACGTCCAACTCGCCATTAGTCTGTACCCTATCCGTTGTTCACCTAACTCCCGCTTTACGTATACAAAGTACTATGACGCTCCACCAACAGCCAATTTCTTCTTCTGCGCTCTCATCTCTCTGATCGTGCCCTCCTTCCCCAAGCCCCTCCCAACCTCAACAACTATCATTCTAACGAAATCTTTGTTGATCCAATAACTGCTATGCGCGCCCAACATGGTTAAGTACTGAATTTCCAATGGTCCACCACCATACTTCATGTAGAAGTCGATCTGGCCGTTGTCATTAAGCAGATAAGCTCTCTTCTCCGCAATCTCCTCGCGCGTGAAGTTGTGGGTCTCGAGCTCAACGTTGCTGGGCAAACGGATGGGCGCTGGCTTGTCGTTTGAAGAATTATTGTTCTTGGAATTGGAAGAACGGAAAGGGTTCAGAGACGCGAAGTAGGATGTGGATGCCGAGGGAATGGTCGTTTGTTTCAATATAGAGGCATAGACCACATCTACGGTTGGATTTATGCGACAGGCGACAGGGTCGTAGGGGTTAATGATGTTGTAGATGTTGTCGACGGCGAGGCACCCATAAGTGCCTTGTTCGCCGGCTACACCAGGAGCAGCATACGAGTCAGCACCTGGCTTCTCTTTGTCGCGACGAGGCAACAGGTTGGCATTCTTCATGAGGAGGAAGAGACCAACAGGGCTACCACAGACGAAGAGATCAGTGGTGTTGAAGATGAACTGGTCTTGGGGTAGGTCGGCTTCAGGGAAGGACGTGTCAGTGAATTGAGGATCGACATAGGTTGGCTGTTGGCTTAGGATATCAATAGCCATCACCGAGCCGAGCGAATGCGCAATCAAGTGCACTCGGCCGTACTCTGCGAACCCGGGGTTATTGTGGCACCACAGACGATAGATGCGGTTCGCCTCTTGTATACAAGCTGATATCATCTTGGGGTTGTGCATCGGCGAGAGGTAGTATGGGATATCGAGCATAACGTCGCTTACGATACCGCGGACCGAGGGTAGCGTATCCGGGGTGATGTCTTTGAGTGTGTACTTGTTGGCGGAAGGATCCTCGAGCTCTGGGTTTTTGGTGTTATCGACGTCGAGGGATACGCGATGCCGCCAGTTGACCTGTTCTGTATCAGTATGTCTTGTGTCGAGAATCAGTTCCACCATGACCTACCGGCAGGCACATAACACCTCCCATATCCTTTCGCAGATGCCGTTTTACATCGGGAGTTCCAAGCTCGACATTCATCTCTCGTCGGAAGGCGTTCATCGCATGCGTGAAATGAAATGTCTCCATTCTTTCCGACAATTTCTGCCCAATACCGTGTATCACCAAAACTAGATCTGAAACCTTGGGTCGTTCCGACTGCGCGAGTTCGGGGTCTGACTTCTGCCTTCGATACTGCGGCGCACCGCCTTGGGATGATGAGACACCTTCGCGTGCTGCTTGTGCCTTTGGCGTATTCTTGCTCGGATGCAGCTTGTCCCAGATGGCCTGATCAAAACCACGCACCACGTGGACACCGATCGCTCTGCCCTTGCGGATGTAGTTTGCTACTGGTCGTCGGCCGTAGTAGTCGGACGGTTGGAGCGCTGGCTTGAGGATGTAAGCCTCCTTGTCGTTGGAGTATATCACACCCGCTTTCAGATATAGGCGCTTTCTTCCGTCCGCACCGTATTCCAGATCTCCAGCTGCCTTGTGGTCTGGTCCCTCTGGACCTGTGGAAATGTCGATCAGGTCACAGGCATTCTCCACTGTCTCGCGTCGCTCTTTCTCTGGGTCTTCCTCGTCTTCAGGCAGGGTGCTCTGAACAAGACCCGCTGATTGCATTATCCCTTGCGAGGTCGATGGTCTGCTCTCGGATCTCCGAGGTCTCTCGGGCCAAAGGTTGTGTAGTATCTTCATCTCCCCAAGGGCACCAACTTCGACAGCACTGTTCAGTTCGTCCGTCCACGTCTGCGTCCAAGGCTTCAATTCGATGTATCCGGCTTCGAGCATATTGGCGACTTCGACTTCAACCGGCATCATACTGTCCTTGTAGAACCATGTTCCACGAACAATCTGCGCGACATCACTAAGCGGTGACCAGTATATAGGCTCCATGCGTATTGCGTCAGTGTCCATGACTACATGATGCAGTCTCGAGACTCCCACAGGCACCTTTGCAGATGGCCCTGGTTTCGGCTTGGAAGACCTTGTCGCGGGCGCCTTGTCCTTGGCCGTCGATAGAGCAGGCTCCATGTCGTCATCCCACTTGTAGCTGTCCACTTCGTGTATGGTGGGCCGATGGCCTCCCTCCATGGGTGCAGGCTTCCATGACTTGGCCAGGCTGCCTCTCAAAGGGGCTCGGATGAAAGGTGTGCCGGTTGTCGCAGGCTCGAGAGGTGATATTGGGCCGGGATCGTAGGCCTTCAGCGAGCCAGACATGGACTGGCCGTAGCTGCCGCTGCCGCTGCCAGAGCCGGGTGTCTTCTTGTCCACTAGTTCAGCAGACCTCGAGTATTGCCCTCGACTCGATGACCGCCCAGACGGTATGTCCCTTCCCTGGATTGAGCCTTCCTCACTTGAAGCGCTAGCACCTCTCTTCCTCTTCAGCCGCTCCACCGCCGGGTTGGTCGGCGTACCGCGTCCCGTCACATCTTTCTCCCCAAACTCCTCATTATGCTTCAAAATCTTCTTTCGCAGTTCCAGCCACGACTCCTGGATAGCGTCATTGTCGTATTCCGAGAAGGGCCGCGGCGGCACTCTCTTCGCGGTCGAGGTGCCCGTTGGCGGCGGAGGGAGCGGAGACAGCGGGTCGTCTATAGCGAGCGGCGACGTGTAAAAGTAGCGAACGGGTATCGTAGGCGGTGCCTCGGTGTTGTGCAAGACCTCACGAATATATTGATTCGCGCGAGACGAAAGCGTGGGCTCGTTGCCTGCCATGACGTTTGGCGTGGTTTGGTGCGGGCTGGCGTGCTGCAACTTTCAAGAGAAGCAGTCGTGGAAGAAGCGCATCATATCATGATGCTAGCTTATTTCTGTCCCCTCACGTGTATATGTGAAGACGACAGCTGGCTTCGACAAGGTGGTAGCCTGAGGATGCTTCCTTGTTGTTCTAGGGCGGTATATTTCCGATCATCATCCAGAGCACTGACGCAACCGCCACGCTAAAACGACGCGTGCCTGAGCATGTGAACAGCTCCGTCAGCCGCCTCACCGTCCATACACACCACAAAACAACCACTTTTTCGCATAGTCGCGTCGAGTTGATCCCTGTCAACAGGAGCTTCGAATTGTGTACGCGGTATTTATACTATTAGAATACAATGCTGTGGCTTGATCGTTGTGAGCTTGTATCATACTGTGACTATGTTGGACATGGCACTACATAATTGCTTTCTGGTAACTGTTCTCAACAACTCTCCAGAAAGACCATTGCAGTCACAGCGGCTTTAAGAAAGATACATAAACAACACTACCATGACGTCGAAGAAGCTGCAGAGTCAGCAGCCAGTATTGCAGAACTAAATGCTCTTTTGGAACACTGTTTTGACCTCATCGTCTTGTTCGAAGAAGAAAGGACTGTAGAGAAAGTAGAAAAAGGTAAGATCCTATACAATATGTGGCTGACCGACTCAGTTCAGATATCGCAGTTCACCTGCCCCAGTGCACTATCAGCTTGGGGGTGGCAGACAGATGTGTTCAGAGACTACTACGGCAAGGTAGGATGCGACTCAACGCACAAGTTTCCGACGCAGCACAACGGGAGAACATCGTCAATTAAATTAAATGCAAAGTCATCGATACCATGACGGCCAAGCACAACCTGCAGAAGAGACCGGTGGAAACGGTGGAGGGTAAGATGGATGGTTGGCACGCAGCGACTGATACTGCATATCGTATTGACAAAGACGACGCGCTTGCACTTCTGGGCACTCCAAACGGAGCGGGTCCTGCCTATTTGTTAATACAACATAGAGCAGATCTTGGGCACCTGGCTATCGATCATGTGAGACTACGACACATTCATGACCAGTTCGGAGAGACTTTCAGTTTGATTTTCGATTTTATACCTGTAGAGATAGTGAAGGCAAGGTTAGGGCTCGAGCGGACATGCAAGGGCCTTCGTCTCGGCTTTTTGAGAGATGGACTGCGGCGCGAATTTTTATGATTGAAGATAGTTAATATGACATTGTTTATAGTGATGAAAATTCTGGGTATCTTTTTACGCAACATGTACTTTTGCCGAAGTTTAATGAGATGACCGCCATCCCAGCTCTGCTGCACCCCTTGCTGCGAGCCACTCGTTATCCGCCTCTTGATGACTTCCAAGCAACGTTCCAACATCAACCTCCAACTCCGTCCAAAGCGCATCCTCCACTGTCTCTTTAAACTCTTTGTCTCCGCCATGGCTGCCCGATAACACTATCCTGCCCGGTGGCTTCCCCAACCCACTCACAGCATGAATGACTGCTTCCTGTAGCTTCGACCAGAACTTCGCTCGCGGTGCGTCGTAGACAGGGAGGTTCCACCAACCGAGGTCCGAGCGAGTGACGTAGTTGATCATGTGCGGCTGTGGAGATTGGGCGTCGCAAGACGTTTGATGCATACTCGCGCTGAAGGAGCTATCGTCAAAGGCGATGACGAGAACATGTTGGTGTTGCTCTGGTAGCGTTTGCCGGGCACAAGATGTGTGTTCCAGAGCAGCGTGTGTAGCGTACGCTTCCGGATATATGGTGGAGCTTTCCTTGGACGATGCGAATCCGGCAAGTAGCAAGGCGCTTTGAAATAGCGTTTTCTGAGCCCTGCGAAGTGGGAATACGACAGTTGGTGTGATTTGTGTAATAGAGCTGTCGAGTTGAGCTCCGATGGTTGCGTGCACTTTCGAAAGAAATGTTGCTAGTACAACGCTGTCGTTCCGGTTTCTTAGGATCTCATAATCTGAGTATCGGAACATCCACCGCGACATTAGGTCTATGTATCCGGCGTCTCCAGGGATTTTTACGATGTCGATTGTTGTTCCGTTTGCATATCGCGCAGCAGCTACTGCTTGTGACGTTGTGAAATGGACGCCGATGCTGGGAGTGGTATCTAGATCAAGCTCTTTCGCGCTCGTGAGGTCCTTCGTGGCTCCTTCGGCGATGGGTATCTGATGGTGGTATCGTACGGCTCGTGCACTAGCTAAAGGCACAAAGAAAAGAAGAAGACCAGAGAGTTTCATTTTGAAGTCGTGACCTGATTATTACAAAACAGAAGAGTGTGCAATGAAAAAAAAAAACTAAAAAAAAAACTACAACAAACACAGCGGAAGGAGAGACGAGTAGTCGTGGGAGCAGGTACAGAAAGGGACGTAGGCAAAGCGTGAAAGAGCGACGGTAGTGAGTAAGGTTTGGTGGGTGAGAAAGCGGCAACGACAACGGCGGTACGCTCGTCGTCCCCTCCATCAATCATTGGGGCGACTCTCGGCACCTTATAGGAGTCGTCGCAAAGACATCCGTTCGTACCGTCAGCGCATGGAGGATCCGAGGTTCTGGCAAGGGACCTGTGGACTGGCCCACTGTTCCGCCAGCACCAAGCTTATACGAGCTAGCCTGATGTGGGACTGGTGTGAGCTAACCATCTAGAACTTCCACGTTGCTGGTCGATGCGAGGGGACATGCGTATTCCTTTGTCCTGGTATCCATATCTTGGAGGCTCAATTGGTTTTCTGAACCGTCGGCGAGCGACGTTGGCGCGTATGTGAGGCTCTTGGAAGCGCGTCGCCCAGGTGGTGCCCAGGTGTCAGTTGAGCTGAAAATAGCAACCTGCCAAGACCGGCACACACGGCACTACTGGAAAGCTTATCTGCCCCTCTCTCGTACTTTTGTGCTAGCTATCGTAGGCAAGAGCTGGCTCACCCGAGCACTGTGTCGTTTGATCATTTAGCACTCTATTGATTGATCGCATCTTCTCCGCAAAAGGGTTCGGCCGAGTCAAAATACCTGCCGGCCTATACGCATGGTTGACAGAAAGACCCTTCCATCGGACACCGAGTGTCGCTAGCCGTATCTCGTATACCTATCGCGCGCTTTGCATAGCAGTTGCATTCCATCGAGTTTGTTGTGTATACAGAATATACGAGTTCCGTGCAGCTTTGACAGGAAAGAGGAGCGTGGTATCAAGCGACCAGCCTGCACGAGCCGCCCAGGGTGCACCAAAGAGGCATTTCGTGACTGCTGAGAGGTATCCTGTTGCCTAAGAACATTGCCTTCAGCCTTCAAATGCAATGCTGGCAAAAGTTAGATAACCAACTGCGGCAACAACTCGTGGTCAGGATCTGTCGTATGATATTGGTGTCACAAACATTGCTGCCATCGTGTCCGTATTCGTTCTAGTGCGGCGCAGCAGCATTGAAATCCGCGTCATCCTGTTAGGAGTGTCCAGCCGCAGCGCTCGTCGCACTTATCCATGATATTTGACGGTTTTCCATTACGACGTAGCTGTACAACGACGTGAGCATTTGATTGAGAGAGAAGCTAGAGACGGCCACTACATGGGTGTAGACGGGGCTCACCCAAGATGTTCAATGAGCTTCCGAACAAGTTGAAGACACTAGTGGTCAAGTGTGTCAGTCATCGCACGTCTTTCTTCCATCTACCAAGGGATTACTGACGTGCTGCAGCTTCCTCTGCATGGGAGTTTGAGGAACCTTCGCCTCTCTTCGAGATCCTGGTACCATCTAACAACCGAGCGACTATATGAAAATGTCCCGATTAACATCTACGGTCGGAGATGCATCGATGCCTTCATCAAAATCCATGCCACGACATCCAGCTTTACGACACGTCAAGCATCTCAAGTTCGTTGATGAGCCGTCTTGCGATGGCTTTGAGGTTCACCATTCGTGTGCCCCACCGGTACTTCACTGGCCTGAAGACCGAAGGGACGAATACATCTGCCGTGTCCTAGAAACGATCTCTGATGACAAGCTAGAGTCATTCTGGTAGGTTTTGGGATAACAACTCATACTTAGATGAACAACTCTTGGTGCAACTCAGAAATCGGCAATGCAAGCTGAAAGATCTCATTGTACCTGTGCAGGACGACGCCAACATGGCCCAGGATCGCCGGATTGTGCGCATATTTCTACATGAACACACTGGATTTAACGGCGTAATAGGCCTGCTATCTGACATACGGCTCCCTACGAAACGTTTGCTGCTGCGGAATACCGGAGATGATGTTCTCGATTGGCTCAATCCCGACCTTTACGACAGTGGCCACGACAAAGTCATTTTGCAGCTCAGATTTCGAAACCAAAGCTCAGAGGAACTCATACTCAGAAGTATGAGTCTTGATTCCCGATGGTACCAGTTCGTTAGCAAATTTGTTGATTTCTAAACTCTACATAGGATTGTTCTTTGGCAATGTGCCGGGCATACAGGTGATCTGGTCGACTTCCTAATCGCACTCGAGGAACACTACAGAGCTGGACACCTATGTTTCGAACATATCGCTGTTAATTCTCCCGCCGCAAAATTACTGTACAGCGGTGGTATTTCTGTGCCACTAGGTAAGACATTGGGCAGATGTACGAGGCTTCTGAGCCTGCATCTAGGTTGGAATGGGATAAGCAGTGGGAGCTACTACGAGCGAATTTCCGCGGGGATCAGCAAGAACCTCAGGATAATATCGCTGCACGACTATGCCATCGATGATGGACGGAACTAATTGAGAACAGGCTCAGCTCGATTCAAGCGCTTTTGGTCGCGGCTCTCCATCTATTCCTCACTAGCACAGCTTGGAATACAAATGGATGAACAGGAGTGGATGAAGCTACTGCTTTCGGGAGAATTTTTGAAGCATTTTGTAAGTTCCCGAAGCCAACTGTCTCAAATCACTTAGCGGAAGTGATTCGACCTAACCACCGCAATTTAGTCATCCCTACGGTTTATACCAAACCTGCACACGATCCATTTTCGCCAACCCTCTCTTTCACCAAGCAGAAACAAGAGTCTGCAAGATTTTGCTCGTTATCTTTTCGTATACCTTGAGAAACATCAGTTCTGCCCTAACTCCGGGGTGCCTATCTTTGGGATGGAATAGGATGTTATTGATTAAGAAATACGTGAAAATTCCGACATCGGCGTATTCTACCCTAGGAGCTTGCATAATCGGGCGTATTCCAAAAGGGCAAGAGAAGCGCGCGATAGCATTTGGCGGACTGTTGCAGTTCCTGTACGGCTATCTTGGCTCCAAGACAACGAGACTGGGTTAGACATTCTAGATTATGATCCTCACCAAGGGTGGCCAGCAGGATTCCCAGCCTGGAAGCATAAAGTATAAGCGGTTAAATGTCGCATCACCTTGGAAGCATCAGCGAGCCATGAATCTCGACACGAGAAAAAAGCAAAATACAAATCGGCCTCCAGTGCCGTGCCTGTCCCTGACGGAGATATTTGAGTAAAAACGCCCTCAACAGCTGCAGGAAACGGGAGCAACGGAACGCACGTAGATGTGCTACTAGGAATCTCGCGTTCAGGACACTGTCAGCCAGCCGGTTTAATCCCCGTAGCCATTAGCGCAAACCCTATCAGCCTCACAAAACGATCGCCTCAGCGCCACGATACCTAGCAACTCCCGGCCGATCCAGGCATGTTAGCATACTTTACATGGGTTACGCAAGAAAAATGCATCCTTATGTGGAACCGCGATGTATGTCATGTTAGAGAAAGGGTCCAGTTAAGGACCCAAGTGTCCCCAATCGTAAGATGTATCCATCCCATTTTTCTCCTTGCGTGTACGCGCGACTCATTTCCGCAACAGCCCCAGATTTCTGCCTGGGATGAGGTGGTTCGTTAGTCTCCTCTTGACGCAGTCACTTACTGCTCAAGCCTTCCCTCTGCGCGTGCGGGGAGAGGATCTCCGCAACTCGAACCTGTTCATCAACAATGGCGAACTTCCGCGGGATAGGTCGATTTTCACGATCATTTCGTTGGTATGCATGATGGTGTTATCGTTGTTACTAGGTAGGCTTATCCCAAATGTCGAATCAACATCAGATTTAGATGATATACCATTTGCATGTGCATCACATCATCCAGTGCAAATCAATCTTGCAGTTACGTTCTAACACAGACCACAGGTTCGCGATTTGCAAAACTCAAACGAAGCATTATGGTTAAGCGCAGTCTCATGTCAACGCTTGTCCTTATGTTATATGTTCTGGTCTTGATGTTCATCATCTGCTCAGCTGTTCTCGTAGCAGGGCAAGGACTATATACTTATAGGCTGTGCGTCGCGGGAACATGGGTTTGTTTGATCTTCTACACGTTTATCAAAGCTATAATGTGAGTGTGCATGGACAACAATATGATCGGTTGTTAACGATGATAGCTACGTTTTTCTGGTCGAACGCATCCACGTTGTCCGTGCACCCTTTGTCAACAGACGAAAAGATAAGATATATCTAGGCTGCATGACCATGATCGTTGTAATGTACAGCTCCGTCGCCATCAACTCCTACGTCAACCACGTGACCGAGTTACGAGAGTCGGACGGTCGTTGCCATTTTGGTATACGCGGCATCGTATCGATACCATTCACAGTTGTCAACTTCTTCACGGATGCAGTGTTAACAGCTGTCTTCTTTTATCTTCTTCGCCCGGTCGCACAGATACCCGGTATATCGGCTTTCTCCAGAATCTTTAATACCAAGTCGAATTATGAGGGGAATACGGTGCATGGTGGAAATGACACGCCTATCAGAAAGAACATTAGAACGTTGCTTTGGAAAAGCATTGTTGGATCCTTGTTGATCGAGATTCCAATGGCGGCGAACATGGTTCAGTTTGTTATGACACGGGGCGAAGAACTGGGCATGATCTGTTTGACAATCTGTCTTGTTGACGGTAAATTTTGTTCCTTCATGAGATGCTCTTCGATCAAAGTTAACAATCGGCAGTATGCTGGGATGCACTGGTGATTCATTGGTTGACCTTTAGTTCCTCCGGCTCGGTCGCCGAGAAGGACTTGTCGCGGGCGACGGTGGTTTCCAGCGAAGACTCATCGCTCAACCAGATAACAGGTAGAGATCGTTCCCGATTGAGCATTCGCGAGGAACCCAAACCTACCGCGCAAAACACGACCGAGAAGGTCACCGATTCGCAACTCTGTGCGATAGACTTCCGGTGCGAGAGCCCTCGGGATTCAACGGCTGATTTGATACGGCCCACGGCTGTGAAGCAATGAAAACAGGCAATATCGTACTTTCTAGTTCTTGAGCAACGGGCGAAAAGTCAGCCTTCATACAAACATGCTTTCGGTCTATATTGACACTGAATGCGACGTCTTTACCGTCTATTTGGGATCAACCATGTCTGTGCTTCTGTCGACGCAGCAGTACACTCTTCCAAGACCCAAGTCAAGGAACACGAGGTTGCCAGCAAGGGAGATGTGCGCAGCAAGCAGAAAGGAGGCAACCTAGAGCGGCGAAGGAACGAGGTCAAGTCCAAGGACACGCAGGCCAAGAGGTAGAAGACGATTAGTGTATCGTTAGGGCCGCTCTCCGCTGAGAGTCAGGATGAGGTTAAAGCCTCCTTCAAGAGTCATAATCAGACGAATGCTCAACATCTTCTCGACTTTATCCAAGTAAAGAAGCAAGAAAACGGTGACGCTCCAACGCACGAGAGGATTAGAGCCGCAAGGACATGGTCAAAGACTACACACATTAGCCCGTACGAAGCGCCAGAGTGGATCCTATACCAATTTCATATGAAAGGGAAGAAGAACAAAGTCGAAGAGCTGCTGCGACAGGGAGAGAGAGAGAGAACGAAGTTCACGAGGGGGATGAAGCGTCGAGAAGGGTAGGCTGGGAAGACATGCTCAAGGCATTGCAATATTGGCCAACCGTCGGGCCCTCAAAACTTATTCTACTGCTGCACCTGCAGAAGTGATACCGTGCCCCTGTGGCCAGTACAGTTTGAAATCTGATACGACCCACCAGGGAAGGGGAACCATGCACATGCAATGGCAAAACATGAGCGATTCCATGAGCAGGACTGCAAGGTTATTGCCGAGGTCAAGAGGCTGGGCACGGCACGCTTTTGATCATCTATATCATCCGGTAGTAGCTACGTAGAGTAGCGAAAACTGATGGGAAAGCCAATAGCAATGGCGCTGTAGCGGTCTCTCATTTCCCTGCTTTCAAGCAACTGTTCATCAACAATAGTATCTCAGCAACGGCGGATTACTGTGACATATAGTGACGGAGACATTCCAGATCAATAACCTGCCTTTCCTGGGACTATCTCGTAGCATGGTCCGCCCTTCCCAAACATCTTCTGCAGATCCGCAACGATTACATCCGGCCTCTCGTGGGCGGCGAAATGACCACCTTTATCGCTGACACTTTCATGGACAAGAGGACCTGTGTGCGCGTGAGTACAAGCTGTAGGCGCATTATCGTAGGGAAGTCTTACCCAATGTTTTCGCCCACAATCTTGGGACAACAGTGATCTCATTAGGAAAGTGTGCGACTCCCAGCTTCACGCGATCAACCCACTGACTCGTTCGTTCTCGATTCGGAATCAGATCCGTGGGGTTATGTTGTGCTTCGTAGTAGATCCTAATATGTGCATTGGGGCCTGCAGTGCTGAACCAGTAGATACTAACCCAAGTGAGGACTTCATCGTCAGTCCATTGATAGTCATCAGTCCAGTCAACGAGTTTCTCGTAGATCCATGCCAGTAGTGCGACAGGACTATCGGCAAAGGCATATGAGAGCGTTTGTGGCTTGGTAGCTTGTAGTTGGCGATATGCTTGGCCGTCGTTGTGAAACCACTCAGAGCGTTTCAGACCTTTGGATTCAGCTTCTGTGTAAGGGGTGACCGCGTGCTGGAGAGCGAGTGCAGGCTGCGATGCAAACGTCGGCGCGTGCGCGCGCACCATGTTGATGTGACTGGCAAGAACATTGTCTGGATAGAGGATACCCATCGATCTCGTTATGTAGAAGCCCCAGTCGCCGCCTTGGGTGACATACTTCTTGTATCCAAGGTCTTGCATTAACCGGTGGCAAGTCTCCGCGTACTGCGACAATGCAAAACCAGGTTTGAGGATCTTCTGGCTGAACCCAAAGTTCGGTAGCGACGGTGCCACGATGTGAAATGCTGGCTTGCCCTCTTTCTCACCGTTTTCGAGGAGTGGGAGCAACTTCGTGACCTCGAGGAAAGAGCCTGGCCATCCGTGACTGAATAACAGTGGCACCGCGTTTGGGTTGGAACTTCTCTTGTGTACGAAGTGTATGTCGATTTGACCGAAACCATCAACCTGTACTTTCTTCCGGAAATTTGGCAACTCGTTGATCTTGGATTCAGCTCTTCGCCAGTCGAAGCTGGTTTCCCAGTGCTTCGCTAGACGCTTGACGTCAGATAGTGGTGAACCGTATGGCCACTGATCAGGTGTGTTTAGTTCATCAGGGAAGTCCGCGTCTGATAGCTTTCTTTTCAGCTTCTCAATCGCTGAGTCTGGAACCGAAATCGTGTAAGGCTCGGGTTGCGAAGCCATCGTGAATGGGGTTGCGGATGTTGAAGGTGTCGACCTCGTAGTTGTCCGCTCTTTAGGTGATGCGACCCCTCATCTGAACTTGAAGCCAAACAGCGCCCTTTTAGCTATGCACACGTTGACATCATGTGTCATGTATGCGCTCTTACCTTGTTTACTGCTGCGAGTAGTTACGGCTATAACGCTTAGTAATATCGCACTTGCAGCACGCACGCCACCCAGGGCTGTACTGGGGTAACTTTCCTTTTGAAGTAATGTGTGCCTCCTCAATTGGTTAGGCATCTCCCTGTGTCATCTACTTCGCGATCGCACATTACGCTGTTGATCGTGCTGTCGCGCGAGCTGATCATTCGGTGGTTGAGTGAGATGACGGCTAGTCTTCTTCGAACAGTTGCCTAGGCGCGTGTCGCGTGTATCATCACACCATTTCTACCAGCCTGACCCGCATCAGAGCTACAAGCCCTCTCCTTCGCGAAACTGCAGTCTGCAAAGCTTTACGGTACCTGACGACGTCGCTCATAAGTGTGATGGCGGACGAGCAACCCCTTCGAAGAGCTTGTCGGCATTTCGGAATGAAGCGGAACTGATCGGAATGCCTAGCTATCACGGAGATGGACGAGCTCATCGCATTCAATCCTCCGTCAAGGCCTTAGCCTGATGTCGAGCAGTTTCAAGACTTGTGTAGGGGTACAACAGAGCCAATGAGCGAATACATGCCCAGAACACGAGTCATGACCCGTGACATGCTATCCTACGGCAAATTCTCCTACGGCAAAGTTCCGAACTTCCATCCCGAACCGAGAGAGTGACGGGCCTATACCGGCCCTATGAGGCTTCCAGACTTAGAGATATATTAGGCACCACCTCTCCAAGACATTGCTTCTGCTAGATATTCCTGAATCCACTTTCAAAATGAGCTCAATGGCATCGGTCGACCACGCACAGAACATATATGCTTCTACCAATGAGGCTCTCGAAGCAGCCAAACATCGTTTTGCAAAGCGAAACACCAAAAGCTCACACTTACACGAAGAAGCCAGCCAGAGGTTACCTGGCGGTAATACGAGGAGCGTGCTTCACACTGCGCCGTTTCCAGTATTCCTGAAGAGCGGTACAGGGTACCAGGTCACGTCTGAGGATGGACACACCTACACAGATCTCGTTGGGGAATTCACTGCCGCTTTGTACGGGCACTCGCAACCTCTCATTCAATCAGCTCTAATTGACACTATTAACAACGTCGGTCTCAACTTGGGCGGGACGACGACACTGGAGATGAGGCATGCCGCGTTGATATGTTCGCGCTACAAGCTCGATCTTATTCGCTTCGCCAACTCAGGCACAGAAGCAAATCTGCACGCGATTCAAGGTGCAAGAAAATTTACCGGCAAGAGGAAGATTGTGGTGTTTACTGGAGGCTACCATGGCGGTTGCTACACGTTTCCTGGAGATCATCCTGCTGAGAACTGTGTCGATCAAGACGAATGGGTTATTGCAGAGTTCAATGATGTCGAAGACGCGAGAAGAAAGATTGAAGAGTCTGAGGATGTAGCAGCAGTACTCATTGAGGGTATGCAGGGACGAGGGCCGTGTCTCGTGGGTACTCATGCCTTCCTGCATCAAGTTCAAGAGTCAGCAAAGAAGGTCGGCGCAATCTTTATTTTGGACGAGGTGCAAACAAGTCGTCTAGCACCAGGAGGCCTACAAGAGCTTGAAGGGCTAAAACCAGACCTCACGACTTTGGGCAAGTTCCTCGGGGGAGGGATCACATTCGGCGCCTTTGGAGGGCGAGCAGACATTATGCGAGTGTATGACCCACGAGAGAAGGGCTCTTTAGGCCATTCTGGCACTTTCAACAACAACACCCTTGGGATGACAGCAGGATACACCGGTCTCGCGCATGTCTACACGCCTGAAGTCTGTCGCGACTTTAATGCGATGGGTGACAAACTTCGCCACCGTCTACAAGAGCTTTCACACGGAACTAAGATGACAGTTACAGGCTTAGGTACAATCATGGGTATACATTTCTTGCATGATGGCAAAAAAGAGCTGAACAGCTTCCGAGATAGAAATGAGGATCCTGATTTAAGCATGCTGTTTTGGCTCGAGATGATGGAGGCTGGATTCTGGATCACGCAGCGTGGTAGCTTGGCGATCATCCTAGGCACGCCCTGGGAGGAGTTGCAAAGGTTCGCGGACTGCGTAAACAGCTTTTTGAAGAGACACGGGAAATTAGTGGGTATTTGATCGCTTAGTATGAAAGATCAAGGCACATTGGATATTGGGATTCTTAGCCTTCCGGCTGCTACGTTAGTAAGTCTCTTCGGCATGGTCGCGGCGCAGTATGTCTACGGAGCCCTCAACACATAACGATTTGACGATCCATAGAATCTAGCTCGGCTCTATCAAGTACATGCATCAAACACGAGATAAACGCTGTATGGTTACGCCTCAACTTCTAAATGGTGGCCGGGACTGATGTTCGAAGGGGAGCATCGGCTTCCATGCACGCCACATGAGTGCATAATTGATGAGCTGGCAATATATACGCATGTACGCGAGCTTGAATCAATATGCTCGATGGCCAGAAGAGTTTGTTTGTAGTTCCCCGCACGCGTTAGATCCTATTATAGGCGCGGCCCGAGCCATAGAGCGCAAACCCTCTGTAGGCTCGGTCACGCATTCCTTAGATGATTCACTTATTGGTGCACTGTCTTGAGCTACGTACACACACACATGATGAGAAACATCTTGGCGTATTCTCGCGGGTTGATATAAAAGAAGGCGCGGAAAGATCCTCCTCTACTGCTTCTCATCACTCAATCAACAAGCTGTTCTAAGACCAACTGCGAGCTCTTCTGACCGAGTACAACAACTCCTCACGAATTTACCAACATGCACCTCCTCAGCTCTCTTTTCTTCACCCTTCTAGGCTTTCTTTCGATCGCTCTTGCTGCAAACCACCCACGAGACTTCTCCCTCCCAACACCAAGCGTATTTACAACCAACGACAAATGTTACACCAACCGAAAGATCTGCGCCGAGGTCATGATTGGAAACAGGATCAACCAACAGCTAGACTACAACGGTTGCATGAAGATCATGAATCCGGACGAGGTCACTGGTATCAGGATGTTTGACTGCTTGTGCAACTTATACTAGTAAGTGGTACAGAAACGGTATACGAAGACGCCCACTTGTTACCAGTTGTATGCAAAACTAGAGCACACCCTGAAGGATACTTTGTCGTTAATCTTAGATCTCTGTAAGCAACGAATCTGGCATATACTTTCAGGGTTAGTGTTTGAGATACAATTCACAAGAAATGAGCTGCTTCGCATACGAGTACAGCTATGTGCTAATGTTTGCTTAGCGCTGTCGACTCCGGTTCCTGCAATAGCGGCGTTGATGATACTATCGATAGACTTGGACGCTGTGAAGTTGTCACAAGGAACGAGCGGCGCTGGAAGAAGTCGCCTAACTTCTGGAGCTGTTACAACCCCCCGCATTGAGGCTTCATGTATATGTCCTACCTAGTGTAGGCTTCGAACGTTCGAAAATGCTTTCTTTGTTTTTATCGTCGGTTCCGTGGTTAGACTCCATGCTAGGAGGACGCTATCACGGTCTCGAACAGGTAGAACTAGCTCTCTCTCAGGGTCTCGAACGGGTAGAATGAGCTCTCTTTCAGCTCTCTCTTGGTTGCCTCTCAGCTTCCTATTAGCTCCCGTTTGTACAACGCGAATGAAATTGGTTGTGGCGTACCCTTCATGTGTCACTAGTTACAACTTGTTCATATATTAAACCTCAATTTCCTCAAGCTCCAGCTCCTGACTAAATCGACAACAATGCACTTCACCACAGTATTATTCGTCGCCTGCGCCATCGCCTTGCCTTTCATACCTTCTGAGCTTTCCAAGTAAGCAAACACGAAAATTGTTTTGGACTGCTGCTAAATTTCATCAGAGACGTCGGGTGCGTTACCGATGGCGAAGGCAAGGTCTATCAGCTCGAGGTCACTGGTCACAACAACGTTCGCGTGATCACATCGGATAGGAAGGATGGCTGGTACATAAATCCCACCAGCTACCATGTGGAGGCAGCACATGCTTGCAACTTCTACAGCGAGGCAACCCGCGGCGTTGGATATCTCATTGGCGAATTTCAGGGCCCAGTTGACGCCGACTTCGGTAGTCACTGGGCGGCGTTCTACGAGTGCTGGGATAACGATCTCGAGCCCATGTCTCCATAATGGCTCGCAAAGCTTCTACTTCAGCTTGCTGTGGCGTCGTCGCCTCACCAGTTACTGCGCCAAGGTGCTCGACGATGAGCGAGAAGATCCGCTTGGGTAAAGAAGGAGGATGATATATCTCAGAGGCGTTCGTGGTGTTGGATCATTGCGCGTGCATTTTTGGGATCGGGAGATCGTGGAAGCGCACTCAAGAGAGCGGTTCTTTGTGCTTTCCCACTGTTTTGTACCCGTCTGCCGTAAACGCTAGGTAGATAGTAGTACCAGCCGTGAATCTAGCGATATCTTTGAGGACCATTGCGCGGACGCACTGAGGGCCTGTGACTGTGGGGGTAGTGAACCATGTTGTAGTCGCAAGGGGAAAAACAAACGCGTCTTTGGATTTCCCCTACTGTGCCGTACGCATCTGCCACAAGGTATATTATGGGTACAACATTCAGAAGACAAGTTTCTTCTGCTCAGTTGCCGGAAGTCGGGAGTGTTCGCATTGGTCCTATGTTATCGATAAGCTCATTCAGTCGACCCACTTTTCTTTTCGTCGCTGCGTCGCGAACTTCGAACTTCAACATTGCGCCTGGAATAATTCTCCCACCACACGTCACATATCGCCACTATGATCCGAAAACAAGCCAGGGAACGTCGCGACTACTTGTACCGCCGCGCTTTGACCCTGCGCGATGCCGAGCTCGCCTCGAAAAGAGCAGCGCTGAAAGCTTCCCTCGCCAGCGGCAAGCCGCTGTCTAAAGATGTCGCCGAGGACCAGACCCTGCGACAGGATTACAAGTACGATGAGAGCAGGGCGGATAGGACAGCCGAGGAAGAGTTGGGCCTGGACGACGAGTATGCGCAACTGTCGGGTGTCGTAGACCCGAGGATATTGGTCACAACTTCGAGAGGTACAGAAGCCTAGGAAAAATGGGGAAGAAACGGAAAAGCTAACGCTGGGATAGATCCTTCGAGTAGATTGGGAACTTTTGCCAAAGAAATCAGGTTACTGGTCAGTTTTGGAACAACATGCTTGTAGAGCATGAACTAAAGTGGTCGTAGTTACCCACAGCGATACGATTGAACCGCGGAAACATGGTTCTGCCAAACCTCGTCGAGAGCGCAAAATCAGGTGGACTGAGCGACATAGTGCTGCTTCACGAGCACAGAGGTACACCCACCGCCTTGACAGTATCGCATTTCCCCCATGGTCCAACGGCCAGCTTCTCATTACAGTAAGCTCCCCACCACTGCCTCAGTATTATCCAGAAACTCACATTCTCCAGCAACGTAGTCCTTCGCGCCGACATCCCCAACGCCTCCCGCGGCACAGTCTCCGAATCCTACCCCCACCTCATCTTCGAAGGCTTCTCCACCAAGCTAGGAGAACGCTGCGTACAAATCCTGAAACACCTTTTCCCACCTCGGGAAGCCACAGCCAAGGTCGGAAACCGTGTTGTCACGTTCAAAAACATCGAGGATACTATTGAGGTCCGACATCACGTCTTTGTCAAGACTGGGTTCCAGTCTGTTGAGCTGGCGGAGGTGGGTCCGAGGATGAGTATGAGGTTGTTTGAGATTAGGGCAGGAACACTGGATAATAAGGAGGGGGATGTGGAGTGGCATCTCAACCAGTACACAAGGACAGGACGGAAGAAGGAGTACTTGTAAGGGTTGATGCGAGTATGCTTGGTTAGAAAAAGACTAGGACAACTGGACAGAGCGTACACCAGGAAGACGATCATGGCGCAAAGGAGAACTATTTTCAGTTTGAGATACCACGAATCATAAGCGATATCCTGAACTCTAGCGTGCGAGCGATTTGGTATCTCATCGTAAGCTACATGACATCAATACGTTCAGCCTCGTGCATAAACCTGTTGTCGCGACATTGCAGTAGCGATACCCATAATTATGTAAACATAACCCTGGGGTAAAATTGGCCAAGCAAGATAATCATCAACTTTTTGCCTCGTGAGTGAGGTGGTATCTAGCAGACATAAGAGAACACTATCAATATCCCTCTCACATCATGCAACCATTTGACTTGCTCGAGTGAAGATCAGAAACACTCAATCGTATCCTCTGTCCATTGACAGTCATGTAGCTCTCAACAAGCCACTCATACCACACCTTGCGATCGTCCGTTTGCCTCCAGAAACTGACTTCAACCTCTGAGTTGGCGGGGAGCTGCATGGGGTTCTACACATCACGTTAGTCCTTGTCCTCGTCCTCTTTTCCGATACATATATGACAAATACATACCTTGAGCGGGAATAAGATGGGGAACCAAGAAATCATATCCTTGCTCTTCTGTTCCATAGTAACGGGATTTGTGCTTAGCTCCACAGGTCCTTCAGAGCCGCTGTAGAGTACAGTTTCAAAGTATGCGCCGAGACCGTGGCATACACCGGGTTCTTGGATGGGGAAGGCGATGCGGCAGTAGCGTAGGTTATGTTCGTTCGCACCGTCACCTCCACTGAAGCCGCCTCCGCCGCCTATTGCTGAACCACCCTTGCGCAGTGAGGATTGAGCTAGAACGGAAGGTGGGAGGGGATGAGTGAACTCCCACGCTGTTCGCACGTTTGGTGTGAGAGGGGCCTCTAGATTGAAGTGCTGCATCTTAGTACCATTGCCCAGTTGTTGAGAAGCAATCGTCTCTTGAGACTCAGTAGAGAGGTAGTCGAACTGAGTCAACATGACTACCCAGGGGATATCAAAAGCATTTGGATCAACGCTAGTACTCCTAGTATACAGGTCTGACCAAAGCCTTGGGGTCGAGATAGGGGTGAAGTGTGCAGTGTAGCTGGACGGAATCGAGATGCCATGAGTTGGGTTCAAAACGTGCTGAACACCATCAAGACACTCAGGGGACAGTTCGTTGTCGGCGAAAGATCCAAGAAGCTCGCTGACGAGTATGTCCACTTTGCCGAAAGTACCGTCTGGAAGTGTTGGACCTTTCCAGGCTCGCATGTCCGTCTTGACGACAGTGACACGTCCTCCCCATGTCTCAATGTTATGCCGTTGCAGCAAGACGTAGGCGTTGGGGTTTTTCTCAATGGCATAAATCTGGATGGGTACACCGGAGCTCGCGCTGGCATTGAGCGCACGTGTTACAAGCGGGCCGCGACCTGATCCTACAACGGCAACCACGACAGCGCCGTTGTTGGAACTGGTCGATCTGCTCTCGGCATGCCAGTCTTTCAGCGCCTGAGCAATAGCCCGCTCGTACCAAGCGTACTTGATCGGATCCTTTTCGAATACCTCATATGTGATAGACTCAAGGTTATCCGTAAGGGGTTGCAACGGGCTCTGTAGATAATCTTGGAACCCACCACCAAACCGTTCGATTTGGCTTTTAGGGGGTTGGTTGCGCTGGAGGTATCGCATGTAGCTCAAGTGAGGAGTTGGGTCGTTACTGCTACTGCTCTTCTTAGGAAGCTTCTTTGCGATTTCAGCTGCCTCGGCTGGAGTTGGTGCGACTGTTGTTGAAGCCCCAGGGCTCGGTGCATCCTCTACTGTGCGAGGGGACAGATGACCTGTGGAGTACGACATTATCATGTCCGGGTCATCGATACCTGGCAGTGGGCCGACATCCGAGACGAGTAACCAAGGTCCGCGCTGCAGACGCATACAACGGAAGATGAAGACCTGGTGTGCTTTGGACAGAACGAAGGATTGGCGGGCATTGACAAGGAAAGACGACGCCGATAGGTTGAGTAGTCTTACAGGCTCAGAGAACCAGCGTGACTGGACAGCTAATGATGGAAGCCGACGCGGGAGATCAAGCATAATGGACAATCTGTTGTGGTACTTGCAGATGGATCGGATTGTATTCCAAGCATCCCATGAGCTCCAAGAATCGACGTTCTTTGCCTGACTGCTCGCTTCGAACTCAGGCCTTGCAAAGCGCGCTAGGTCTCCCATGTCGTCGGCGTTGGAGTCTGACTGCCTTCCATCCATGGGTAGTTGGACGTGCAACTGGATGTAAGACCCAGTGGTCAGCGCCTCCTTGATTGATCGAGCATACTGAGATACGCCGGTCTGTCCGTGAGTGAGTCTCGGTCCAGGAATGACAAGGTTGGTAACACCACAGAATGCTGCATAGGCGACCTCGAGGTGGAAGACCTGTCGCGACAGGTGCGAAATAATAGGGTCTGGTGAGGACAGATCGATCCACGAGCTAGTAAATGCCACCAATTGACCGATGATGTCGTTCGGGGTGAGCGGTGTATCGAAGTTGTCCAATGCAGGTATCAAGGGCAGCGGTTGAGATTGCGACTCGGCGAGGGTCTGGGTGTAGGAGTTGAGGAGACTCAAGACGCGGTTTTGGAAGTGGTCGTTGGTGATGGTGCTAGTAAGCATATCATACTGGAGATTGTCAGTCAGGGTCCCTGCAAGTCTTCGAGGCACTTACTCCGAGATCTTGGGCATGCTGAACCAATTCGGGCGAGACATGCAGGGTCCGCTTCGACTCGTGCTGGCCGATGTAAAAGACGGCCGCAGACTCGTCCATGCCTTCAGAATAGTCCATAGCGGTATCTGGAGTTAGTCGGGCCAATATGGGAATATTGCGTCAGTGGAAGAAAAAGTTGGTGAATGTTGCGGACTGCCGCGGGGTCAGCGGAGTCGCGAATGCAATGCTGGGGCGCGCGACAGGGGAGGTTCGACGTGATCACAGCGGCAATGGCGTGGGATAGACAAAAGGGACCACCAGCGGTGGAGAAGGATATATTTACTACATGGCTGCGTGTGGATTCTGCTGTGGTGCCTTGCAGCCTGTCGTCGTTCGCGCCAAGCTAGAGAAGTCGCGGTAAGTGGAGCTACTTTGGCCGGTCGCATAACTTTTTCTGGGACGGCGATTGCAGTCGACATACACACGCGCAAACGACGCCACTCACAACTATGACTGCCATGACGAAGCGCGAATACGGCGACGACGACAGTGCCCGCGCCAAGCGTGTAAAGACGGAATCCAACGGCCAAGGCAATATGGACGCAGCGGCGAATCCCTACCTGGCGCACTGGAACGACGAGAAGCCCGTCAAGAGCGAGTACAACGGCACTGGGTCAGGACTACAGGGCTTCAAGCGCCATGCGACAACTACGGCGCAGGCAAATGCCGCCGAAGATGGCCCCAACAACGCCTTCACCGGAAGGCCGCTCTCGAGCAAGTACATGAGCATCCTCAAGAAGAGGCGAGACCTGCCCGTGCACCAGCAGCGCGATGAGTTCCTCAAGCTCTACCAGGAGTCGCAAATCCTCGTCTTCGTCGGTGAGACGGGTTCCGGAAAGACGACTCAGATCCCGCAGTTCGTCCTTTTTGACGACCTGCCGCAGGAGAATGCCAAGATGGTGGCCTGTACCCAGCCGCGTCGTGTCGCTGCCATGTCTGTCGCCCAGCGTGTAGCTGAGGAGATGGATGTTGAGCTCGGCGAGGAGGTCGGATACAGCATTCGTTTCGAGGACAAGACGGGCCCGAATACCATCCTCAAGTACATGACAGACGGAATGTTGTTGCGCGAGGCCATGAACGACCACAACCTTACTCGCTACAGTACCATCATTCTCGACGAGGCTCACGAGAGAACCTTGGCTACAGATATCCTGATGGGTCTGCTGAAGGAGGTTGTCTTGAGGCGGCCGGACCTCAAGCTCATCATCATGAGTGCTACACTCGATGCCACCAAGTTCCAGAAGTACTTCCACAACGCCCCGCTGCTCGCCGTTCCTGGACGAACCCACCCCGTCGAGGTCTTCTACACACCTGCGCCCGAGCGAGACTACGTCGAAGCCGCCCTACGCACCGTCCTTCAGATCCACGCCACCGAACCCGAAGGCGATATTCTGCTATTCTTGACTGGTGAAGAAGAGATTGAGGACGCATGCAGGAAGATAAATCTGGAAGCTCAAGATCTTTCCAGAGAAGGTGGTGCTGGCCCACTTGTGGTATACCCGCTGTACGGAACTTTGCCACCTGCGCAGCAGCAGAAGATCTTCAACCCTGCGCCTCCACCTTCAACACCAGGCGGCCGTCCTGGACGCAAGGTCATCGTTTCCACCAACATCGCTGAGACATCTCTTACTATTGATGGTATCGTTTACGTCGTGGACCCTGGTTTCAGCAAGCAAAAAGTCTACAACCCTCGTATCCGTGTCGAATCTCTCCTGGTTTCACCCATCTCCAAGGCCTCTGCCCAGCAGCGAGCTGGTCGTGCGGGACGTACGCGGCCTGGTAAATGCTTCCGCCTGTACACCGAGCAAGCTTTCAAGAAGGAGCTTATCGAGCAAACCTACCCCGAAATTCTACGATCGAATTTGGCAAGCACCGTTCTCGAACTGAAGAAGCTCGGAGTCGACGATCTGGTACACTTCGATCTCATGGACCCACCTGCGCCTGAAACGCTGATGCGTGCCTTGGAAGAGCTCAACTACTTGGCATGTCTCGATGACGAGGGTGAGCTTACCACACTCGGAGGACTTGCCTCGCAGTTCCCTCTGGATCCCGCGTTAGCAGTCATGCTCATCACTTCACCCGAGTTCTACTGTTCGAATGAGATTTTGTCGCTCACTGCGCTACTCTCTGTACCCCAAATCTTCGTGCGTCCGGCCAACAACCGAAAGCGAGCAGACGAGATGAAGGAATTGTTCGCACATCCAAAGGGTGATCAGCTTACCATGCTAAACGTCTACCACGCCTTTAAGAGCGAAGAGGCACAAGCGAACCCGAAGCAGTGGTGCCACGACCACTTCCTCTCCTACCGAGCGTTGCAGCAAGCTGACAATGTCCGTCTCCAACTCAAGCGCATAATGGAGCGTGAAGAACTCGAGTTGATGTCGACGCCATTCGAGAACAAGAAGTACTACGAGAACATTCAGCGTGCACTCGTGGCTGGTTTCTTCATGCAAGTCGCCAAACGCGATGGCAACGGCAAGAGTTACATCACCGTCAAGGACGAGCAGAACGTTCTTTTGCACCCTAGCACTGTTCTTGCTGAGGACAGTGAATGGGTCATCTACAACGAGTTTGTGTTGACGACCAAGAACTACATTCGTACAGTGACTTCGGTCAAGCCTGAGTGGTTAATGGTAAGTAGATACCATACCTTCGCTGATAAATGTAATACTAACCTCTGCCAGGACATCTCACCCAACTACTACGACTTGTCGCAGTTCAAGAAGGGTGAAATCAAGCAAGCTCTCCAGCGAGTGGTTACTAAGATTCAGCGGAAGGAAGCTGACAAGGGATCACGAAGATGAGGTGCTCCAGATTCGCTGAGGAATCAAGTGTAAAACAGACGTCCAGGGCGAGCTGAACATTAGCAACAGCATGAGCGTTGTACAGACGGCGCTTGCTCTGATATGGTGATATTTGGCGTTGGACTTGCGTATAGATCGGAAAATATACTGAACACTAAGGATGCTGTCATGAAGCGTCTTCTAATTGAAATTCTATGCCACCTTCACTGTCCACTCATATATGCTGGTGATGACTAACCGTATACACTCTAGCGTTAACCCCCACATGTCGGTATCTGCACGCGCCGATATCTCCAACTTTTTTCCAAGCTCAGCACTTCCGCGACAACGCGATCGCAAACCACATTACGCGACGGAACTCACTTGCCTCTTCGTGAAAATGGCGCCAGTACAAAGTGAAGACGCTTCCTTATTCTACACCGAACGTATATCGCAATACGTCTGTATCCCGCCTTCATGTCTTGCGGATCCATTCTCAGCCGTGTGTGCAACCGTACTATCACCGCTACTCCTCACCTACTTCCCACCTGCAAAGGGTGTGGTCCTCGCATACGAAGAAGTGGAACTGAATAGCACACCACCAACTGCACCAGCCTCGAAATCTAAAAGGTCACAATCACAACAGCAAAACGGATCTAGTTCCGATGATGATGCGCCTGCCGAACCGTTGCTACTCAGACACGTCGATGAATACGCAGCGCCGTTTTTCTGGGTTACTGCCTCCTTCATTGTGTGGCGCCCAACTCGAAATGCGTACCTGACCGCTCATATCACGGACCAAGCGAAGACCCATCTTACGCTCGCACATCTCAACACCTTCCCCGTTAGTATACTCAAGGAATGTCTGCCCGCAGACTGGTCATGGCATTCGGAAGAATCTGGTCAAATGAAGAAGGGTTGGGATGGACGGTTGTCGGATGAAGGAGGCTGGTGGGTGAACGGAGAGGGAGAAAAAGTGGAAGGAGAGCTACGGGTGAGGATACGCGATGTAGATGGTAGAATGGATGGAAAGGGCAAGGGCAAGGGTTTCCTACGTGTCGACGGTGCTCTGATCTCCGAAGAGGAAATAAAGGCGACAGAACAGAAGACCGGGAAAGGAAAAAGAAAAGCTACTACAAGCGCAATGAAGGCAACACCACAGAGACAGGCGGGCGGAGAAGTCATGGATATCGACTCGGACTAGGTGCCGGACGATGGGACGCTGTGGGAGTCAATCTGGTCGCATCTTTCGTGAGACTCGCGGCATCCCATTTGCATCAGAACGGCGTTATGGCGTTGAAAATATAGGAGGATGCAAACTTCAGCATCTACGATACCACCACAAATGTACAACCTTCATACACTCCACTTCCCGTCTTTGTGTGCACAGACCAATCAGACAACGCACACCTCCGAAGCTCCGCAGACCGCGGCTTTCCCTCAGATCTTGCTATCCCACCTCCTCCACCCCAAACACACTCTTTGCTGTTATGTCTTCTTCCAAGAAATCCTCATCCTCGTCATCTCGCAAATCCCGATCGCACGATCCCATCTACGAATCAGGCTACAGTAGTAAATCCTACGGCACAACCTACAGTTCCATGTCGCCTTTCTGGACGATCGGCACCCTGCTCGGTGCTTCGAGCGTTGCGCTCGGCGCTTTCGGTGCACATGGGCTCAAGCAACGGATCAGGGATCCAGCGCTCATCGCGAGCTGGGGAACCGCTGCTCAATACCAGGTACACCTCTTCTCACCCCTCATACGCGTTGCCCCTCTCCTCACACCGCATCCCCTCATCTTTGCAGTCGATGATTCTTACTAACGATTTCAACAGCTCGTTCACTCCGTTGTCCTGACTATGACCTCCGTCGTCGCACCGGGAAATACAATCGCAATGGCGCTCTTCACTGCGGGTATGACTATGTTCTCTGGAAGCATATATCTCCTTGTATTAGACGCCAAGAAGTACAAGTCTTTGGGACCCGTTACACCAATTGGTGGTGCCTGTCTCATTGCAGGCTGGCTTGCGCTTGCGGCGAGGGGAAAGATGGTTACACCTAGACCCAGGTCGTCTTGAAGGCAGAATAAAGAGAATTGGTGGAATAAGATATGTACAATCCAACGACGCCTTCGGGTTTGACGTGGCATGAGACGAATCAAAGCCTTGCTTACGAGCATGACGAATGACAATAAGCTTTCCCTGGCAAATTTTGCAACGACTTCAGTACTCCAACGGTCAACATCTGTTGAAACGTCAAATGTGAGACCGAATTAGTTACACCGGCCATCAGAGTCCACTCGGGAATGACTAGGGTTAAATCGAGATTTTGTGTTCACATGACTCGAGACGAGCCGCACCGCACTTACCTGAGCCTAGACCATCAAGTTCAACGACCACTCCAACCTTTTACGTGATAGCGTCCACACCGACTGTTCTATCACATGTCGGGCATTACCAAGGTTCTCGGTTCCCGCATAACGGTAATCAGGTAACGGCTATCAACCGTGTTTCCAATGTGCGCGCCCAGAGACCTCACCCCACTTAGATGTGCGCGTTTGCCGCAGAGGTGCTTCAGGCCTGCAGCGCAACGGCATAGCGTTGTTTCTGTGTGGGCTGCAGGTTCAGGGTAAAAAGCAATGTTTCCTTACGCGAGAAGAGGATCAGAATCACCACATCGTCCCATAACATGAACTCAACGGGCGTTCAGTCGCCGTCAGGGACATGGTTTCCTCCAGTGGGCTACGTGCTGGGTCTCGCGGGTGTCTGGCTCGCATTCAAGTTCCTAGAAGCTGTTTACAACATCTCGCCGTTCCATCCGTTGAGTACGATCCCTGGACCAAAATTAGCAGCAGCGACGTACCTGCCCGAGTTCTACTACGATGTCATCAAGTTTGGCTGCTATACGAAGGAGATTGGTCGAATGCATAAGGTTTATGGTGAGTTTACCATTGACTGCTAAGCGCCAGCCTATAAGCTAATCTTTTGTTTCTCTGCCAGGACCTATCGTTCGCATCAATCCCAACGAAATCCATTGCGATGATATTCGCTTCGCAGATGAGATATATGCTACTGGTAGCCGAAAACGCGACAAGCCGGTGCACCAGGTTAACGGTTCTTCGTAGGCCTCGAACTTCATACTTGGCTGTGATATAGTCTCACTGACGTTCTTTAGTATCGCAGGATCTGGCTTTGACACAACTGATCACGACTTACATAAATTGCGTCGGGTCCCTTTGGCCAAATTCTTCTCCAGGGCAATGATTACACGACTCGAACCTGAACTCCATGCCCTGGTTCAAAAGCTCTGTGATAAGCTACTGCAGCAATCCGGTGATAATGAGCCATTCGATGTCGCCATGGCATACAGCTGCTTTACCTCAGACGCGATATCCAGTTACAGTTTCGGCGAGAGCTTCGGGTTTCTTGAACAGAAAGGATGGTACCCAAACTTCCGAGAGCCAACAGCGTCCGTACTCAAGCCCGTCTTCGTATTTCGCTTCTTCCCGTGGACCAAGGCTAGTGCTGCGCTTGCAACGACCTTTGTCAATTATTTGCCGAAGGATATCGCACTGATGGTGCAGCACTTACAGATCGAGATGCCCGCGAAAGTTCTCAAAGCGAAGGCTGATCTGGACGCCGGCATAACATACGACCGACCAACGATATTTGCTTCACTCTTACAATCGGATCTCGCTCTTGGGGATAAAGGTCCGAAACGCTTAAGCGAGGAAGCACAGGCTGTACTGGGTGCCGGCACAGAGACTACTAGCTGGGCCTTGGCCGTGATCACTTACCATCTACTAACCAGGCCTGAAATTCTCGCCAAGCTTACTCAAGAACTGGAAAATGCTGTAGAAGACCCATTACACCTACCTGGGTGGTCTAACCTGGAAACGCTACCATATCTCGGAGCAGTTATCCAAGAGGGATTGAGACTATCTTATGGCGTCTCTAGTCGTACTGCTCGTATTCCAACTGAGGAGAATCTACTTTATCGTGGCGAACGGAACAAGAAGCCTGTCGAATATGTTATCCCTAAAGGCTATGCGATCGGCATGTCGGCTTACATTACGCACCATGACGAACGTGCTTTTCCCGACTCCTATGCCTTCGCTCCTGAGCGATGGCTGGATGAGAATAACCAGAGGAGAAAAGAGCCCGAGCGCAGTATACTATCCTTCTCGAAAGGTAGTCGCGCTTGCTTGGGGAAGAAGTGAGTAGATCCTATCTTTACTGATTTGGAGACGGTTGCTAACACCGATTTTCTAGTCTTGCTTTATGCGAACTGAATTTGTGTCTAGCTGCATTGGTGCTGCGTGTGCTACCACACATGCGATTGTTTGATACGACTGAAGAGGATGTGGCATATGATCACGACATGTTCGTGCCCATGACCAAAGACAATCGAGGCGTGAGAGTAACAATCGTTTAATGCAACGGCATTTTATTCTATTATACCGTTGCCTGCTCTCCGGCACATCTTCTGCCGAGACTGCAAGACTGGGCCCAACAGTAGGGGAAGTGCACCTCGACTTGGCTGGAGTTTCTTCACTATCGGAAGCTCGTCGCGGTGTAAGCTTGCCGATTCGGCGTGAAAGCTATGACCCTTCGACATGGTCTCGCACAAGAAAACTGGGAGAGATTGAAAGATGGCGCGTTGGCGGAGAGTGGTGCGCGAACGCATTCACGGAAGTTCAGTAAAGACCGGATGCACATGGAAGCCGCTGGGAACTGAGATGCGAATTTCATGCCTGATTTTGAGACATGTAGGAGAGCTCATGACTGTGAAAAAAGTCTCTTCCAAAAAGTCTCAAGAGACCATTTGTCCTCAGTACATACCAAAGAATGCATCTACTTTGTTGAATACACTGTAATATCTACTGCGATGGCGGAGCAGCCGTATTCTGTGTCGCCTCCTTCCTCTGTACCCAACCGAACCTCGGCGAACCGTTGTTCATATCAAAGATCTGGAAATGCGAGTCAGCACTGGTTCATCAATCATATCAAGTTCATCACGACTTACCGCATACATGGCCTTCAGCACGGCATCGCCGTAAATATCCATGTCCATGGATCCCCTACTCTGGATGCTTCCGTACACGTTGCCATTTCCAGCGTCAGCAAAGCCTAGGTCCTCTTTCTGGAATGTCACCATCGCATCACCAATAGCGAGCTTGATCTCTGGCAGGTCGTCCGCGGATGTGGAGGCAGGGAAGACGTAGCCTTGGTTGTTCTGGTCGTATTGAGCGCCGGGTATGGCTTTGTAGACGGCTTCGACAAGAGCGTCATCGACCAGGCAGAGGGTCGTACCAGTATCCATGATGGAGGTGTTGTTGGATCGGTCAACAGTCTGACCATTGATGGTGGCGGATGTAGATTGGATTTGCCAGAAACCTTGGCTGTTGTCAACGTTGGCGTAGTTGGGTTCGGTAGCGCCAGAAGCGGATATGACATCTTGGTCGATGAAACCGAAGGTGTAGAAACTCTGTTGATATGTTAGACAAGGAACGAAATCCGCGAAAGATCAACACCCACTTCTCCCTTGTCGGCTTCATCTGTGTCACGCCAGCTACCAAGGTATGCCGTGAATAGCTGCTCCTTGGCAGTCTTCTGTGCGATGATGTTGTCGACTGGCGTCTTTTGTGGGGTTGGGGAAACAGTGTTGATGGAACTAAACGCCAATCCGAGCAAACCACTTCCATTGCCCTGTGCGAACTGCTGGGATAGCTTCTTTGCAAGCTCTATAGCCTGGTTCTCAACCTTCAGGCCACCCAGGTTCACAACATCGGTGCCTACATCACCACTCGCTGATGATGAGTCGCCGTACGAAATCTTCCACGTCTCGCCATCGAGCTTCTTGAACGAGCTTGACTTGGAAGGATCGAAAGCGACCTGCTGGTTTGAAGGGTTGGCTGAGCTGAGGACGTTCTTGGGAAGCTCGGTGGACCAGACCTACATATCTTAGCACTTATCATAAGTACCCAAGCAGGCTCAACATACCCAAAGATCCGAAGACCCAGTATCGAAATCCAAGTACAGCTTCTGTTCCGGTGTCCCGACACCAACTTCGCAAAGATACAACGAATCGTTCTGGATGTCTTCTGCAGGTACTTCACCCTCAGTTGCCCCGCCGTCGCCTGAGGTTGCGGCTTTACTTTGCGCACCGCCCGGGGCTGATGTTTGCTCTCGCTTTCTGAGAACATAGTGCGATCGCATGCGGCCGCCGACTCGGCCGAACTTGCCTTGCTGCGACATGACCTTGGCTTGGAAGTATGGGCCGGGTTTAGTAGGATGGAAGCCATCTGCTCTTGTTAGCCATGAAGTCTGAGGGCACCAAATGGGACGATGAAAGGGATACATACACTTGGTCATTGCGTAGACGTAGCTCTTAACTCCAGCGGGCTTGTATGCTGGGCTACGTTGAACAGCAAGGCGCTGTAGAGATGCCATGATGTTACTGAACTGCTTGGTTGATGGAAGTGTGGATTTGAGTTATAGGATTTGGGTTACAACATTAGTGCTGTGAAGAATTGAAGCTGAAGAATTGCTCTACTCAAAGTAGCAATGAGGTAGCATATATACCTTCGTACTTTCCACCAACGCATGCATCACACCCACCTTGAAGCAGCAAACCTACCTGCCCAAATTCAAACGCTCCAATCAAGAGCTCTCAACAAGGAACAGGGGGTCACATCGGCCGGACTGTGACATGAGTGGTCATGGGCTTACAAGCATGCGACCAAGCTTTCCAAGCTTTATCAAGCTTTCGTTACGCTCCAGACGATGCATATGGTGCGTCCGAAACATCGCACTTGCAGATCACACGCACGATGATGTGCGATGGGTTACGGCTGTGGTGTTTGGAGATAAGGACCCGAGCGGTCGTAACCGTGACCATGCTGCCTAGGTATAGATGCAGTCGCGCATGCGATGCACGTCGGCCTAGCGATCTATGAGTCTTTAAAAAAAATCCGGGTTCACCTGAGTCGATAAGAGGACTGCGTCAAGATGCGACTTGAAGTCCTATCGGAAGCGCAGTAGACCGCCGCTACTTAGGTGCTTAGGTACTTATCCCCGCATTGTGTGGGGATTCCGCCATGCCCAATCGCAGCCGCATACGTGTCCTACTCGTGCGCAAATAACGAACGAGGATTTTTTTGGTTTGTGTACTGTCTCGACTTCGCCAAACCTGCGTGTAGCGTCGTGTGTATGCGGTGGTGTTTCGAGAAGCACACCCACCTGGGCAGATAGAATGATGACGTCAGTAGCTACGCGTCATCGCTAACGCCAGTCAGGGGACTTATACGTCTCGCCAGCCACTACGTAACATGCTACTCGCCTAACCTTTCGCAAGTACAATCTCATTCACCATAGCCGGTCTGCTTGATCATGGGCATAGGTTTTGTATTAGGCCATGTCGTAGTTTAAGAGAAGTGACAACGCTTAGTACCGGCGCTATCATGGAACTCAGATGTATTCAATAGTAAGACACTATATACGTACTTACAATGAAAAACCATCCGTATCTCTGGAGTCTTCGCTCAAGGGAAAGCACTATAACGAAAGATATAAAACAAGACAATGAACCATCCAGGGTCATACCACCCATGATCACTCCGTCCTGGGTTTGAACATCAGATCACATCGATCATGCCTACTTCGATACCCATTCGCCTCAAACGGTGCCATCTTTTCTGGCGTCGTCTCCGGTGCAACCTCAACTCTAAACGCCCTGAACGTCGCTGCCAAGATGAGTCGCATCTGGTAGGTCGCCATGTTCCCTCCTGGGCAGCGTCTCGCTCCCACACCGAACGGAACAAGCATCTTCCGCCGCTCAGCACTGTGCTCGTCCTCGACGAGCCAACGTCGGGGGTTGTAGGTATCGAAGTCGGGAAAGAGGTCCGGGCGCTGGCGGGACATGCTAAGGGATTGTGTGGTTACGACGGTGCCGGCGGGGAGGTAGTGGCCAAGAACGTTAATACCACCGTCAGGTACGAGGCGTGAACCAGTTAGAGCGACAGGTGGGCGGAAACGCAGACCCTCCTTGATACATGCGTCAAGGAGCTTCAGAGAGTCAAGTTCTTCATAACCCTCATGGTTCGCCACTTCCTTGTATAGCTCTTCCTGAAGACTCGGGTTCTTTGCTAGTTCGTAGTATATGAAAGCCAGAGCCGAGGAAGTTGTTTCAGTAGCAGCAAGAACTTGTCCTGCCATCTCCGCACCAATTTCTGGATCTGTCCATGACTGCTCGACGGGATATTTGGCGTCTGGTGCAGTGAACAACTTGTACACGTTATCAGTTGGTTCTTCACCCACTTCAGCAGCCTGTTTACATAGTGCTGCGCCCAGGTCAAAAAGCTTATCACTGGATCGTACACGGAAGCGTGGGTGTGCGAAAGGGCCGTATTGAAGCCATCTGAACAGCCACTCTGGTAGGCAGAGGCGCCAGACTACGAGGAAATTGTATTCACCGATAACGTGGGGAAAGTCGCTGCAGTCGAGATCAACTCCCGAGCCGCCCATGACGACTTGTGAGTTCTTTAAGGTAGCGATGCGTAGGTGGTATACAATGTCTTCGGACTTTTGACCGTCTGTCCTCGCAAGATCGCGAACCATGGCCTCGATGTTGGTTACAAAGACATCATGCCAGAGCTTCATGTTCTTCGTTGTGGTAGCAATCATTACTGGATGTCGTCTCTGGCGTGCGATGGGGTGTTGTGGGTATGTAACGGTCCAGTCATGACCGCCGACGCGGAGGGCTCGTATGGATGTTGGAGAAGTGTCGAGGTCCTTCCTCACAAAGATTCTCTCCACTGCCTCAGAATCGTTTAGGATGACGAGGTTTGGTGCGATCCTAACTATGGATCCGTATTTTGTCATGAGCTTGTCTGCTTCGAAGGACAGTCTGCCATGCCATCGCTGCCAGCGGATCCAGGCCGATGTTGCTGAGCTGATCCAAGGTCCTGGTATGGCTCGCAAAGGGTCGATATGAGCCCGGTAGATCATCTTGGTGACTTGGGAGACAGCCAGTAAGACCAAAAGAGTTCCGGCGAGTTTCCAACGTAACATATATTCGTTCGCCATCGCCCCTTGGGCGACGGCGGGATCTTCAGCCATTAGGCCGCCTGAGAAGGTGTCGTTCGACATGACAAAGAATACAAAGGGCGATTTTCGAAGAGTAACTCATGCATCAACAAATATCTGACAACATTATATACCTTGCTTAGATACTCATTTCTATATAACTGTTACCCTACCTCTCGCCAAGACAGGGAACCCAAGTACGCCCTCGAGTTGAACCCCATCAGCCCAACGGCTGGGGAACGCTGATCCCCGCGAACTCTAGAGCCTCTAAGTTCGGACCTACTTTGAACTTTATATTCAAAAGGGTCTCGGTAGTTGATGTTACAGGTGTATGGTACATACAGTTGACCACAAATACAAGCAAGCACCAGTGATATCGCTTGTCGCTGAACGTATATTGATCAATAGACGAACTTTGGCATGAAGTCTTGGCGAAAATTGTAGCATGAAAAATACTTAGGACTCTTCGCCTGTTCTCACGTTACTACATATGAACATATCTCCCCGGACGGAGATGGCTCGTATTTGTCAGCCCTGTGATCGTTGGAGTCAACAGCGCGGGTGTAGGTAGCCGAGTAAGCGGCGATGTATGCCATTCTGAGGAGCGTTCGTAACACAGAAGGCCCGATATTTTAACATGAGGTTCAGGAGCGCACATATACGTTCGCCCTCCGTTTCTTGTTTAGGTAGGTCTCGGTCTTCGAAGTGATCGTATTGATTGGCGATCGGCAGTTCCAGAGGCCTAGTCAGCAAAACAGGACGCAAAGCTCCAATGAAAGCGTCGCTGTACTTGGAGAGAGCAGTGCCGAAGTGTTGTTGAGGATCAAGATTTCACTGATGCCCAACAACAGGGTGGAAAGCAAATCTCGAAGTCAGCGTGGTTACGACCTTGATGGCTCAAAGGGTCCATCGGGTGATGATCGTTTACAGCGAAGCCCAGTTGTCATGCAGACTGTGCTCGAACCTCGGACAGTACGCAGGATGTGGCAATCTTCGAGGGATCCGCCGGCGAAAACGTGTTTCACTCCAACAGCAGCGTTCGTGCCCAACATGCGCTGAACTCTTCTCAGCCAATGTGGCGCGCAAGATGCTGCTCATGCTGCGTAATGAAGTGAGTGTTTACAGTTTTGATGTTCTTAAAGGATGTCTTTTACGAATTAGCGGAGTAAAAAGGTTGTGATCATGATATTCATGTCGCTGAGATATAAAAGTTCACAAAAAAAGTTCTATCTCTGTCAGTGACAGTTAAATCTAAGCACGTTGGCAATTCCGTTCAAGGCTAATTTGGGAGTGATGAACGCAAAAGGAACCTTGCACTTCGCAGTACTTTGTCTTGCGACTCTAGACCATGCTCGTAATAACAAACCGAGATGGTTGGCCAGGATAGCTTTCCAGCATTATTGGCGTACATCGTGCAGACATTCGTCGTTATAGAAAGGCACCAACCGCACCACCAATCCGGCATGTGGCCGACATAACATTCAAACGTGCTGCACATGCATTAGGTAGGCAGGAGGTAACGACAAGATGAAGACAATGCCCTTCGTAGAGTTCGAAGACGAGCTTTGAGCCAGCGCGACGCGCACAGACGTTGAGTTCAGCAGGACGTAAGAAATGACGTCAAGATCGGGAGAAAACAAACTTTACCGGTTTAGGTTGCGGATCTACAATACGCGTTCCGTGGGAAGCTTGGACCTTTTCACGTCCCCAACCCCTACCATCGAATATCCCTTTCTACGATCACATCCACATTCGGTGTCATCCGCTCGTGCTTCTATCGTACGCATTTTTCCGCATGTCTTCGCTAGTGTGACTGACGCCTGTGCCCAAGTTACCTATTTCTCTTCTCATGGTTCTCGTCGCAGGCAATAGACACCTCCTGTCCGTGCAGCAATTCACCAGGCTGCAGCTTTGGTGGGCAGTTCGCAATTACTGGCATCAATGCAGCCATCAAGACGCCAAGCCACAAGGCGTCAGTAGACACGGCAGATCCTTTCAAATTACGTGGCCCCTCGGCGTTGGGCCACAGAAAGCTTCCGTAGATGTAACTCGTATGACCAAAACGATTGACCAACGCGATACCTATCGACCTCTTGCGCGTTGGCTGAAACAGAGGTATCGTCGTGTACATCGCGCCAGTCTGAAGGCACAACGTAGCATATTTGACCACGTTCTTGCTGACAAGGATAGCTGCCAGTGCAGCGATTCCAGCAAAGCCGAGCAGGCCAGCGTTGTACCACCTACGGTCTTGGGTCTTGTCCGAAGTCCACGACCTATATGACAGGTATACAATTAGCGACTGTTTCCCAGCTTGCTCTTACACAAAGGATACTTGCCAGAACAGCTGAAACACTGAGCCACAAGTCCAGAGGGGTACCATCATTTACTGAGCACTGGTGCTCTTGTACCCCATTCCCCTGAGCATAGTCGGGATGAAGTATGAAATGATCAGGGCCAGACAATTTGCGGTACAGATGGTTAGAAAGAGATGTGTACGTC
Source organism: Alternaria atra (assembly GCF_907166805.1). Lineage (NCBI taxonomy): Eukaryota > Fungi > Ascomycota > Dothideomycetes > Pleosporales > Pleosporaceae > Alternaria > Alternaria atra. The sequence continues at coordinate 3,815,130 of NW_025091321.1, forward strand.
CATCTCTGAAAACTGCGAGGAATGCCTGCAATGGCGTGAGGGCTGTTTCTTCCGTATTCCAAGACTGGTCCCTATCGCGGAGGATGCGAACATGAGCAAGAAGGCGTTGCTCTGATGACAGCACCTTGGAGTCGAGCAGCCAGTTGGGAAGGATAAGATATACTAATATTGGTGACAAGTCGGCGAGATCTATACAATTTACGTGCAGAGAATACTCACGCCCGAAGCCACATACAACGGTAATGATGCTCTCTATCACCAACAACTATTGCCAGCCCAGAATACCGCGAGCACCGTCTAGGCTGGATAGTACCACACCTGCCAGAATGCCACCCAGCACTGGAGAAACACAGCCCGAGGCATAAAAGATACAGAAACACTTGCCTAGGGGCCAATGTCAACCACAGTCATTTTTTGGGGCACAGTTAATTGGGGCTTGAGGGACATTTTGAGATCTGACCCAGTTGCAACGGTCCTACCATGTCACAGCCGTACACTCTTGACATATTGGGAGAAGCGCGCCATGTGGGGTGTCGTCTTGCGCTAGAACCTTCACGGAAAGAATGTACGATGAGCGTCTGAACACAACCAACCATCATCATTTGGACATCAGCACACTTACCACATGTCCAGCTTGATGCGAACTCGTCTTTCTGCATGCGATTGTGGCGCCGTTCATAGATCGCAAAGGGCAAGCGGATACGATCTGCATATAGATCGTGAAAGGCTTGGATTTCAGACAAGATAAGATGGGTCCAATTAAACTATCTGTGTACTGCAACTCATTACAACATCTAATTCTCGATGCGTAGTCGGAAACCTATTTACACGTAGATATAGCAGAATGGCCCATCAAGCGTGCTCATCACATCCTTGATCGTGATGTTTTTAAACGTGTCCTGGAACATTGGACCCAGGGTCAGCGTGTCATTCAGCGTGCCATTGCGACTCGGTGGCGAATCCAGGAAGGTAATAGTGCCCGCTATCGCATTCCTCCTGTTCTTGAGGTCTTGATTCTGCCAGATCCACCAAGTGCGGTCAATCTGTGCGTGGTGGAAATAGAAGGCCTAGTGGAGTCAGCAAGCCTGCTTGGTAAGTATGAATCGTGATAGAAGAACTTACGGGGTCGGACGGCGAGTTGAAAAAGTCGGAACCAGCATCTCCTCCAATGGTGTAGTGACCAGCGCTGTGAACGCCAAGGTATCCGGTTGGGAAATCGCCTTGCATGCGGTTCTGGAAGGTAAGAATGTCCTTGCTGTTCTTGATGAGTTCGGTGATAACCTCATCCCTTGACCTGTAAGCAGCATGCTTGTTGACATCTCGACTCAAGCACCTCGGGTTGTAGCCCAAACCGTCAGCTTGCGGGTTCGGCTTGATTCCCTTGACCTTGGATTGAATGGGCCCAATGCCTGTTGTCCAATTTGCTAAAGGACCGGAAATGCAGCCACCGCCGCTTCCAGGCTCAAGCTTGATGGGGCATCCCGCTGCTTCAGAGGGCAGGCAAGTGTAATTCCTTCCGGGAATGTAGGCTCCGGCATCTCCGATACTAGTATCACTGCCGTCGAACAGAGGAGATGGGGCGGGGTCTTCGTGCCACCATGCCCAATTATAGTATGGCAAGTAGCCCTTGTAGCCACACTCGTCACGCAGTAGTTGTTCATAGGCCCAGATATAGTATCGGTGCCAAGATAGGAAGTTGGCCTAATAGTGTTAGCACATCCTGTTGCCCCGTCCGCTGCCATGGCCATTAACTGAGCAAAACAAGTAATTTGACTTTGGAAGATATCCTACATGTTAGACGTACAGTTGCGTGGACGGAATATGTCTGTAACACATGGGTCACGACAAAGTCGTCGAAGCGGCTCTTTGCACCGGGCGCGACCCCAGCTGGCGTAAGAGTAGGTTTGGAGTGGAGACACTTGATGGCATCGATATAGTTTCGCCTCTCAGGCTTTGTGAGCATTGACCTGTAAAGATACTGGTCAACTAAGTGTACTTTGAACGGGGAGTTTGAATATCATACCACTCGCGTCGAACTCTTACGTTCTTCAGTGTGCATTGGCCGGGGTTCGGATAACCATTCTGTGCTACATCAATCCCGACGTTTGCAAGACCAAGAGCTGCCAATTTGTCGTGCTCTGTAATCTTGAAAGCACCGGCACCACTGACAAGCGCTAGAGCCGTAATATCGAAGAAGCGCATATTGGTAAACGACCGGTGTTGATGGCGCACTCGTGCTTGTGTACGTGGAGAGAAAAGAAATTGACAAGAGACCTAGAAAGGGGACTTCTCTGGTGCGTCTGAAGTCCCTTGGACGATGTTGCTCTTCATATATACCTGGCGTTAGCTACATGCTGGTGCTCTTGGCTCATTTCTCCCCTGCAAGACAACGTGTTCGCGAAGCGAGCAACATGCGTTGCCGACTCAGGACCTGGAATGAAGGATCTACTCTGCCATACTACGCCGCACTCTGGATCTTTAGATGAAGCTCCGTAGGATCCATGGCGCGGGATTTAGACAAATGACTGGACGGAACGGCGGTACATCAATTCAACGAGATGCAGACGGATTCCTCCTGCGTTAGGCAAACTTGTTGGGTAACGTGAGCAACCCTTCCTCAACCCTTGTACAGGATCAGATCTAATTGCTAGTGGACCTCATTGCTCCGCTGCAACTAGCTTGGTGTACACGTAAGTGCCATATGTGGTAATGGATGTGATGCCTCAGGTGTTTATGTTCTTGAGGTCAGCAGGCGAAACTGACACAAATGTCATCTCAACTGACGTGCGAGAGGATTTAGGGAAAAAGCCGAGCCTGTCACTTACACTGCCGTGAAAAATGATGAGAGAATAGAGGCTGACGATGGTAGTGCCCAGGGGCGATAACTTTGACCCGCACCCGCGCCGCAATGCCAAGCACGCCCGCGGTGGCTCGGGGCATCGAGCCGCATCTTCATCTCTCCACCTCCCCACCACCTTTCACCGCTAATCATTCAATCACTTCGCTTCCATCCGTGCTTGGCCACAGAATCCATGTAAGATGCCGTCTCATCTGTTTTTGCTACATGCGATAGAAACGTCAGCTGTGAGTTTGATGTTTGTTAAGTATATCACTTCTGCTCAATCAAATATTCCACCCTCTACGTTGATAGACTTAAACATGAGTTCCCATTAGCTTCTCGGTCTATCACCATGCCGTATATCGGCCACGTCCGATATGTGAACTTGAAAAGGCTTGCAACCACGCCGCAACCCTGCTGCGCACAAATAGAGACCTAGATTGGAACGCGATGTGTCAGGCTTTGTGGAATAATTCACTCCGAACCATGTCCGTTACTTGACCCACCCGATGCTTACCATTCTTACCGTGAGCCTGGTTCGTAGTCTTAAGATCTTGGGAGAACCCGTTATTTCGAGAATGCTTAAGTCGAGGCATGCATTAGCCCATGCATTAGCACGTTGATCAGTTCACTCCAACAGGAGCTCAAGGGGTGTGAGAACCAAGCTTCTTCGGCCTCACCTTTGCAATGGTTATGTCGCTTCGAGTTCCGCCAACCGAGCTGGTTCTCGATGCCAAGACTACCTAGCACAACCATATACACGGGAACAGAGGATGGGCTTTACTTCACTGTGAGGTTTCAGCAAGAGAGATTAACACCCTGGGAAGCCTCTCGTTTATGCCGCGCCGCAGTATGATGGCGTTTTGTAAGGCGGTGCATGATAAGTACAGGACTCCCTGTAGCGCTTCAGAAATCGCAAAATTATCTCCCATCTCTCCACTACTACTCTTCAAGCGTTCTCTGCACAGTCACCATGTCGGGTACCAATCCGGCTGGTATAAATTCGGACCTCTCAAATCCTGATTACATTGCCTACACCAACTCACCCCAGCTCCTGACACAGGCCGGCATCCTATTCGGAGTCACAGCCTTCGTTATCTTCCTAAGATGCTACGTCCGAGTTGTAATGCTGAGATGTTTTGGCAAAGACGACTGGACAATGCTACTTGCATTTGCATTCGCCACGGCAACTTTCGTCGTGTATGCTGAACAGACTAAAGTGGGCTTGGGGAAACATCTTTCGGTCATGCGGATGGACACGGAGATGGAACGACAATTTCTGAGACTTCGCCAAGTGCAATCGATTATTGTTGGCATTGGGGTCGGGTTGGTCAAGATATCTATCGCTTACTTCCTGTTGCGGCTGGTTACAAGAAAGGTGTATACATTGTTTTTACGAGGGTTTATCGTCTTCATGGTCTTGTTTACCACGGCTTGTATTGGGACACTAGGTATGAGACTGCGAGATGGTGATGAGTGGGCTGCCTGACTGACTATGCAACAGTGAGTTTGACTTTGTCTGCCTAGAACGACAAGATGGTATTCATCTGTAACCCAAACTGATCTTACTTAGATTTGGCAGTGCATCCCTGTGGCGGCTACATGGGACCTCCGACTTCGTCCGCCACCAATCGGGTCAGGCACTGCCGTTTGTTTCAGCGCACCAACATTCACAGCAATAGGCATGATGAACACAGGTTAGTCAACCTCCTCCTTCTATTGTCATCCACTTATATCCATCTAGCCGTTACGATCAGCACAGACTTCCTCCTCGCTCTCCTCCCAGTCCCTTTCGTATGGCAACTTCAGCTCAACGGCCGCACAAAGATAACCTTAGTTTGCATCCTAGCGCTTGGGCTGTTCGCTGGTGTTGCCGCCATCATCAAGTCCGAGAAGCAAAAGACCGCCCTCATCGACCCGGATCCATACATCGACGATACATTCACCATGTGGCGGTTCATTGAATACGATGTCGGAATTATCGTTGCGTCATTACCATCGCTCAAGCCTCTGTTCAAACATATTCTTCACAATGGTACAAGAGGCACGACGGTGAGCTCAGGACATCAGATTGTGAATAAGGTGAGGTGTTCTATGCGGAACAAGGTAGCGGACGACGACGAGGTACCGCTGGAAAACTACAAGGGGGTTGGTAACTCGGTTGAGGTGTCTTCGGGTTTGCCAAAGACGCCGGTGGATGGTAAGAGTAGTGAGGAAAGCGTGAGACCTTTTGGGTCGAACGCTATATTTGTCGATACGAAATGGCGCGTGAGCTGAGCAATGTTCTGACCAGTATGGTTGTATGGCTAGCGTCGGGAATGGAAGGACTTGTGAATGAATACGTACTCCAGAATGCCAATTATTGTATCTTCCATTGTCTCGTGTATGACCCTGCCACCAAAGTTGACTTTGATCACATATCCCCCAGCCTGCTAGTCCGCACCACCAACACCCATAACACCTCTACCAAACCACTCACTAATAACAGCAAAACCATCCTTACCCCTCTTGAGCGCATCCTGGAAGAGATCATGCCTCTCCGCGCTCTCCACTTGCGCCCTCCGAATAGCCTTGACGGTCGCATTGTTCGAACTACAAATCGGACATTCGACCTCTGCATCATGCACATCCTCATCCGTACTCAAACAGCTCTGATGATAGCTATGTTTACACAAAAAGTGCACAACAGGCAACTCAAGACTCTTCATGCAAACCTGACAACGTGAGTTCTGGAACACCGCGGGCTTGGTGTTTAGATTCTCGAGCTCATGTTTCTTGGCAGAGGTATCGGAGCGGAAAGTCTCAATATTGCGGCGGTTCGCAGCGATTTCTGCGCGCTCACGCTCGATGGTGGTGCTGAGGTAGGCTTTTATCATGCCCATTGTTGCGACGCCGTTGGTAGAGAGGGTTTGTATTACTTGGAGGGGCGCCATGAGGCCGTCTTCGTCGATCTTCTTGAGGACTGAGTCGAGTTCGTCGCCGGCTTCTGCGAGGATCTCGGGGGTGGAGGTGAAGTAGGCGAGGGCCGCAGGGTAGAGTGCTGGTTCCTCGGGGCCGTACTTGCGAAGAGCGCGAATGGCGCCTTGGGTGTCGTTTGCGGCGGTATAGGAGCGGAATATGTCGAAATGCAGTCCTTGCTGTTCGCGGACGAGAATGGCGCCGTCACGGAAGTTGGAAAGATGGGAAAGAAGTAACACATTGGATGTGTCTATTGGTATATCCTTGCCTTCAACAAGCTTCTTGGCTTTGTTCTCCCACTCTTGTCGCTCGCCGTCCTTCTTCGATGATGCAGTGTGGAGGTACATTTCGAACAATGTGGTGTACAGATCGACTTTGTCATCCTCGCGGAGGTCATCGGATGCGATACACGCCTCAAGGAAGACTATAAACTCTTGAGGGTGATCGACGAATGCGGAGAATGCAGTTCGGGGTTTCGGTACTTTGTATTCTGGAGCGGGTTCATCTGTGGTCGTTTCGACAATCTGTGCTTGGCTCATAGTGCTCTTCTGTTCGCCGCTGGGAGGAGATGCTAAAGCATTAGTGTTCATGTACGGCAGCGGAAGTAGTGCAGCAAGGTTTTGCACAGCACTTGATGCCACTCCTAGACCCATACTCATACCGCCGCCTCCTCCCGATGCAGGCGCGTTCGGTATGACGATAGCATCCTTCTTAGGTCGGAATGTTCCGGTGTAATAGTCAATGAATAGCTGCGTCGTGTCCTTGGGGATGTGTTGCAACAGGATCGTCGCGTACTTCATGAGGTTGAAGTAGGCTACCTCCGGCTCCAATCGCCATACGTAGGCCAGGGCTTCTGCATACCGCTTTGAATCCTCAATGAGTACATCGACGACGAGCTCGTGTTCACCGTGTTTTCGAGCAAGGAACGCCGCTTGGTCGTAGTAGCCTCCCTGTCGACACATCAAGATGGCGGTATCGAGGTCGAACTTGAGATCGTCTGGTGACTTGATGAACTCCTCAAGCTTTTCTACGTCCTTTAACTTAGCGTAGCAGTTCAGGAGGAGAGTTGTGTGATCCGATGTGGCTTTGTGATGATCGTGAAGCTCCTCAAGGTACTCTATCAGGTTGTGTATCCTTTGCGTGTCAAGGAACTGCATCAAACGTTAGCATCTGTCCTATTGCGGATCAACCATAACATACCTTTCGGATAACCTGAGATGGTTCGGTATTGTCGATAGCCTTCAGATACTGTTGCATAGCGGTATCATAATCCTGCTTGGAATACAAGTAGTCACCAAACTTCCGGAGGATTATGTTTTGTTGTGACGAATCCAGTCCGGCTTTCTGGGCCAAATTGATGGCCAAGACGTATAGGTTGCGCTGATACAGTATGTCGAGCTTCTGCGCAAAGGGTTTCTCATGGTATCTGAAGATCTTGCCGTCCATTGTGAAGACGAACAGATCGCCCCATTCGGAGATGACGGCCTTCACTTGCGACGTTAGTTGCTCCTGATGTGCGACGAACCTCAACTCTGTGTTGAGCAGCGTAAAGCTTGACGTGTTGAAGACATCATCGGCGGCACCGATGCCAAAAGTACGGAGAGGATTCGACCGGGGCATCGCATTTGATTTGGGGGGTGCGACTATCGCAACGTAGTCCTTGAATGTGGATATCATCTTCTTCTCACCCTCATATGTGTACGGTGGTCCGCGGCCATGTTGGCCGTAGTAGTATATGGCGTCGCTTCGCGCGACCACAACATCCCGCGATACCTTATCCACGGCCATGCAGCCCACACCACAGCCATACTCGTCGAGAGACTTCGCAGGCTGTCCTTGGCCCCTTCCAGATATTACGAGTGTCATTATACGTCCAGTCGTTGCAATGTACAAGGTCGTGATGCTCCCTTCTCTGAACTCTATGCCAGTGATTGGCTCCTCCGACTCGAATACTGTCCTTTGTCGCGCACCGCGGTCGTGTATCAGGTCGCCCCGAACAACAGTCACGGCTCCATTTGCGAATCCGACGGCAAGTTGTGAGAGATCGTCGAGGGCGGCGAAAGCGGATATAGGGAACTGCTTGCGCCCGTTGTGGATGGTGAGGGTGCTCTGACATCGCGGAATGCCCGTCTTCTTCTCCAGCTTGTCCAAAGCCCATACTTTCAGCACTGGCTCCCCAGAGAGGTCTTCCGCAATGGTGACGAGAAGAGAAGTGCCCTCAACCTGCTTCATATGGGTAATTGCACCTGCGTCATGGGCCTTGAATGCGCGCACAACCTTGAAGGCCTGCGACACGATCCGAACGATGCCATCTGCACTGCCGAAGAAGATGCTTTCTGAACCAGATACGATGCACGTGATATTCCCGATCTATTGACACTTATGAGACTGTGTAGCTAGGTATGCGTACATGTATCGTCATACCTCGAGCAGGAAGGAGCTCTCTTCGTCGGGGAGCTTGACTTGCGAGACGTCGAAGAACTTGAACTGCCACTGTTCGCGCATTAGTCTCGTCATGTTGTGGAGCAGAGAGTGAATGAGCGAATACACACCGGAGTGACTGCCATACTGCTATCGCTCCATAGTCGCCCGTTGCCTGAATGGCAAGAGCTATCGTCACTCGCGAGTCCCATGGAAGCTGCGGGCAAGCAAGTGCAACCGTGCACGCCCACCCAATCAGCAGTCACCAAGCATGCGTGGCAGTGTCGGTGCTTGGCGCGACCCTCTGTCTTGTCCTGTTGCCTCGCGCTCTCCCTTTTCCTCATCTCACTCTCACACTCCTCACCATATAATACACCCTCCCCATCTGCCGTTCATCATCAGCAGTTACCAGAACCCGCGCTACTCTCTCTACATTCGCGCAAGCCCACTTTGACTCCTCATTCTCCGAGTCTCACCACCTGCGACGCGCCCTGTCATCAAACAGCGCGCCCCTTTGTCCTCGCAGCCTTACACCGGTTCAGTCGCACCTCCATCAAAGAGACTTTTAGCCTTCGCTGCTTTATCTGCTCACGTCGCCCACTCGACACCAGCGCGCATTTCCATCAACGCCCGCTCAACCAAGTATTACCGTCCCTCAACCACTCATCAACATGTCTTCAAACAAGATGGAGCAGAGCCTCGACGACATCCTCAAGGCCTCCAAGACCTCTCGCCGTGGCCGCAGCGCACGCAAGTCCGGCGCTGGAGCTGGACGACCGGCCGCCGCCGCCGCTCCCGTAGGCGGCGTTTCCAAGTCGACCAAGCCGCAAGGCAGGCAGCCCAAGGGAGCCCCCACCGCACCCGCCGCCGCCTTCGCTGGTGAGACCAAGATCATGGTATCCAACTTGGTATGTCAGATCAGGCAATCGCACACGAAAACCACTAACATTTCACAGCCACGGGACATTGACAATGCCCAACTCCAGGTATGTAAGACCGATGCAGGTCTTTGAGCCTACTGCAGCTTCGCTTTTGCAAGCATATACGAATCCGATCCGACGAACCGAGCCTTTCTACTCCACAACCGGTATGGATGTTGAGCCATAGCTTGCCCAAAGTCACGCCGAGATCTGTGTTGGGCACACAAGACTGGTACAAGACTAGCAGCATGCGAACACTCCAAGGTACCGCGACGACGAAAGTGGGTGATCCAAGTCAAAAGCTACACTTTGCAAGTGTAAGCAAAGACGGCAGCGCACCGGTGACATATTCCCGGTAGCCTTGCGGCAACTCTAGGCGATCAACGGAGCAGCGAGAAGCGAACCCAGATCCAGTTACGTATAGCCATATGGCTTTCAGAGGGGTGGGCAGACATCACAAGACTGGTTCGCAACGTTCCAACACGTTACTCGCAATAACTGCTCTCGCGCTGAGTATGCTTCGTCTCAGTGAACATTGTGTTCACTGTATTCTGACCAGGACACCCACTTTCTGAGCGTTATCTACTGACCGTGTAACATGGAATCGACGAACACCCACCGCCGACGCCGGAACCTCTTTGTCAATCATGCATTTGCGCGAATTTAACCCCTGGTACGACGACTAATACGCCTTGTAGGACTACTTTGTTTCAGCTGTTGGTGTAGGTCGCCCCAAGAAGGTTCTTCTCCAGTACGATGCCCAGGGCCGTAGCGTCGGTAGCGCTACTATCATCTTCAACAAGCACGACCAAGCCGCCAAGGCCACCGCTGCTCTCGATGGTGTCAAGATTGATGGTCGCCCTGTCCGCGTCGAGATGCTGGTCAGCGCCGCCGCTATCCCTGCTACAACTCGCCCATCTTCGCTTGCCGACCGTGTAACGTACGTACCAATCATTCCTTGTAGAGTAGTCAGCAACTAACAAGTTTTCAGTCAGCCCAGGAAGGACAAGCCAAAGCCTGCTACTGTCGAGAAGACTGCCCCAGGTGCCGCACGCGGACGTGGTCAGACTACTCGTGGTCGTGGAAAGGGCCGTGGAGGTCGCGAGGCTCGTCCCAAGAAGAAGACTGTAGAGGAGCTCGATGCTGAGATGGCTGATTACTTCCCTGGTGGCGAGTCTAACGCTGCTGCCGGTACCGCTGAGGTCGCCCAAATCACCGCCGGCGGTGATACTGCCATGGACGATGAGATGCTCTGAGCTCCTTCTGCCTCGAGACGTCCTCCACTCATTTCAGTTTTCACGGTTTAATCGAGCACCAACGAAAATAGTTCGGCTTTTCTGCCAGTCGGTCTGCTTTCAATCTTTCTTTTCTTGGAGGCGTCATCTTTTCGGAAATAGCTTTTAGCGCTGGACACGACTTGACTTTGTACTTTACTCACGGACGTTCATGTACGGTTCTCAAATTGCGATATGAGCTTGAGATAGCTTTATTTGAAAATGGCTATGGTCTCAGACATGATGAAGAATTATCTACGCCATGTCGGCTTCCTGTTGTGATATTCTTCCTTAAAAATCGCGCCTGGCTACGTTTGCATGTTCCTGGTTATTTCGAAGCTGAGAACGAATGGGACACGAATACAATGCTGATCCATACGCACGCCGAATTGATAAGCAATCGTACCCACACAATTCGCCGTTAAGATGTGGAGATGGAGATGATCATTCCCACGTGGACGCAACATCAGCATTGACATGCTAGAAAGAGAAGATCACATGCGGGATGTACGAGCTTGGGAAGCTTCCTGAAAAAGTTGGCCATGTACAGCGAGCGGAATTGCTCCGTGCTCTTAGCTCCAAACAACTTTGCAACAACACCTAGATGTGAATTACACTCGTGGCTGATTGGGTCGGGCGTTTGAGGCACGCATATCACACCATCATCTGTCCATGTGTACTCTACTGCCCTCTGGTTGACACCGTCGTTGCCTTTAAACAGTTCCTATTCGCGCCGCAGTACCCCTTCGTGCGAAAGTCTCACGCCAGCATCATTAGTCAAATTTTGTCGCACTTTCCCCGCGATTGATTAGGTGGTGTGGAGGCCCGCGGCTATCTTAGTCTCCGACCAGGATATGGCTGGGTGAAAGGAGCATTCATCCGATGCAGCTTACGCATCGGACGAGCTGGATTTTTGAATACTAAACTTTTACAAAGCATCTTGTCTACGTAAGAAGAGCAGATATCTCTTGGCTCGGTGTATGGATTAGAGTTGTCCCTTGACACACGGGTGCTCGCTCGAAAACGAGCCGAGCTCGCTGTGGGTACGACGATATGGGTTATAGGGCTGCCACTTCGGAGTTAGTGCTGTGGCTCCGATGGTGGGTATGTTTGGCTTGTTACGTGTCTAGAGCACCGAGGTTAGTACTGCAAGTTATGCACCTCAAAACACGCTGTATAGAGACGGCCACGCGACGTAGGTGGAGATCCGCAAACTTTTTGCGGATGCGCATGAGTTGCCAATAGGTGTCTATTCCAAATTGGAGTGTCAAGTACCGCGTGTAGCAGGGTTAGTTGCGGCTTCAGCGACTCCCAGAGGAGAACTGCGGGGGAGGGGTAGCTTACCACTGGTTACAAGAGCGGGGCAGGAGCTTCCGTCGTTGCATTTAGCGCCACCCGGCCATGCATTCATGAGACATGCAATAGGCTACAGAGCTTTCTCGAGACGGGCTCCTGATGGCCGAGGCTGTCTGGGCGATCGTACTGCTGTCCCTTTGTCAAGTGGAGATAACCTCTAGTGTCGTCATGCGGAGCTCCTGAAAGTACTTAAGATTTGGCTGTGCCTCTACCCCTCATCCACTTCACATCTCTGTTTTCTTCATATACCCCAATTTGTTTTCACAGTCATGACATCTGTAAAGCTCACAACCCCCCAGACGGGTGAGTATGAGCAGCCCACCGGCCTGTAAGTCAGATATCAGGCGTCCGATAATCTTCGGAGGCTTTGCAATCCTTCGGTATTGCCTTTTTCTCCGTGCTAGTACTGACAGTTCACCCAGCTTCATCAACAATGAGTTCGTGAAGGCCCAAGACGGCAAGACCTTCGAGGTCATCAACCCATCCACTGAGGAGGTCATCTGCAGTGTTCAGGAGGCCACCGAGAAGGATGTTGACATTGCTGTCGCCGCCGCCCGCAAGGCCTTCAACGGCCCATGGCGGAAGGAGACACCAGAGAACCGAGGAAAGCTACTTGTCAAGCTCGCCGATCTTTTTGAGAAGAATGCCGACCTTCTTGCCTCCGTTGAGGCTCTCGACAACGGTAAAGCCTTCACCATGGCTAAGAATGTTGATGTCCCCGCCGCCGCTGGTTGCCTGAGGTACTATGGAGGATGGGCCGACAAGATTGAGGGCAAGGTCATCGACACAGCACCTGACAGCTTCAACTACATTCGCAAGGAGCCTGTTAGTTAACCTCTCATTTCTTGTTTGAATCTTGTAGCTGACCTTCTCAGATCGGTGTTTGCGGTCAGATTATCCCATGGAACTTCCCCCTTCTCATGTGGTCATGGAAGATTGGTCCTGCCATCGCCACTGGTAACACGGTCGTCATAAAGACTGCTGAGCAGACTCCTCTCTCCGCATATGTTGCTTGCAAGCTCATCCAAGAGGCTGGCTTTCCACCAGGTGTCATCAACGTCATCACTGGTTTCGGAAAGGTCGCCGGTGCTGCCATCTCCGCCCATATGGACATTGACAAGGTTGCCTTCACTGGTTCAACTGTCGTCGGTCGTCAAATTATGAAGGCTGCTGCTGGCTCTAACTTGAAGAAGGTCACTCTTGAACTTGGGGGCAAGAGCCCCAACATCGTTTTCGCCGACGCAGATCTTGACGAGGCTATCCACTGGGTCAACTTCGGTATCTACTTCAACCACGGACAGGCTTGCTGTGCTGGCTCACGTATCTACGTCCAAGAAGAGATCTACGACAAGTTCATCCAGCGCTTCAAGGAGCGGGCTGCCCAAAACGCTGTCGGTGACCCATTCGCCGCGGACACCTTCCAGGGTCCTCAGGTCTCAAAGCTCCAGTTCGACCGTATCATGGGGTAGGCATTATTATGTTCGCATGAAACGCTGTCACTAACTTCAAATCCAGTTACATCGAGGAGGGCAAGAAGTCCGGCGCAACCGTCGAAACCGGTGGCAACCGCAAGGGCGACAAGGGTTACTTCATTGAGCCCACCATCTTCTCCAACGTAACCGAGGACATGAAGATCCAGCAAGAAGAGATCTTCGGTCCCGTCTGCACAATCTCCAAGTTTAAGACAAAGGCCGACGTCATCAAGATTGGCAACAACTCCACCTACGGTCTTGCCGCCGCGGTCCACACAAGCAATCTCACCACTGCCATCGAGGTTGCCAACGCACTCCGCGCGGGAACAGTCTGGGTCAACTCTTACAACACTCTACACTGGCAGCTGCCATTCGGTGGTTACAAGGAGTCTGGTATTGGCCGTGAGTTGGGTGAGGCGGCGCTGGACAACTACATCCAGACTAAGACGGTATCGATCCGTCTTGGTGATGTGCTGTTCGGTTAAGCGTTGTGTGGGTTTTTAATGAAGGATCTCATAGGTACTATGTATAGTTCAAGTAATTATGAAGAATCTGAATGAATGTGAAGAATCACAAACAATGAAATAAGATGTGATATACTTGCAATCAATGTGCTTCCTAAACAATCGACTCGTCTAGGATATCTGTTATATATCAAGATGAGTCACGTATCACCAAGACTATCTAGGGCTATGGAAGCTGGCAGAGAAAGCTTATCACCCCACCCCACTTCTGCAACAAACCTTGGAACCCTCCCAGACGACACCACCAATTTCCCATCACACGTCGAATAAGTTCCATCCCATCGATCCGCCATACTACCGCTTACCCACCCCCATCACCATAAAACATGGCCCCTCTAAACATCAATCCACCTCTCCTCAACTCTGCAAACCCCTGGTGTACAACTCTCTCTCAACTTCAAGACCTCTACAACAGTGCCCACACAGGCGCTATCACAACCCGCACTTCCCTTCTAAACGGTTTCCCCCATGACCCCACACACCACCAATTCGCCTTCTTCAATCCCTCCACTCACAAGTCTAGCACCCCCAACAAAGATCTCGGGGGTGACGCCAGCACGACGGGAGTTTAAACACACTGGGATACTCGCCCATTCCACTCTCCGAGTACCTTGATTTCGTACAAGCCATCAGCAATGGCCTGGAAGATGCGCCACCGAACGGAAGAACAAGCTTCAAACCGGTCATCATCTCCGTAACTGGTTCCGTAGAAGAAATACCCCAATGTTACCGCGCAATCCACGCCCTGCAACCGTCGGTAAAAATGCGCCTAGCCATGGAAATCAACCTCTCTTGTCCCAACATCCCCGGAAAAACACCGCCAGCATACGACTTCGCTGCATTGCAAACATACCTCGCAGCGCTCAAGACGGAGATCGACGTGGCCATCGTACAGGCGGGTGGAATCGATGAAAGCAAACGCGTCGCGATTGGCATCAAGATACCGCCGTATACGTATCAAGAACAATTTGAAGGATTGATTGGTGTGCTGAGGGAAAGCGTGGACATGACACCAAGATACCTGGCCTGCCCCATCGACTTCATAACGGCAGTAAACACTTTGGGTTCTTCCCTCCTCTTGTCCTCGGACTTGGAAACCTGCCTCCCCACCCTGGCCTCAGCAAACGGCTCCGGTATAGGTGGTCTAGCAGGAGCACCGTTGCATCCGCTTGCGCTGGGAAATGTGTATACGATCAGAAATATGCTGGATGTGCATGCCGATTTGAAGGGGGTTATGATCATAGGGACAGGGGGCGTGGAGGATCAGGCCGGGTTTGAGAGAATGAAGAGTGTGGGGGCTGGGGCCGTGGGAGTAGGGACAGCGTTGGGGAGGAAGGGCGTAGACGTTTTTGGAGTGATTGAAAGAGGATTTTGAGATGGTGAACGACCCTGTGTCATACATAATTTGCAACTCATACCACTCCACCACTACGATAAACGACAGTTTCAAACATCCGAAATTCTGAATTAATGAGCTAGCACTACCCTACTTTTTAAGAACATAATATACAAGAATCCCAGTCGAAAACACTCACACCAATGACCCCGCGAATCCCAAAATAAAGCAACACAAAGGTTTTCCGCCCATGAATGCTGCGCCGATGCATGCCAGAGTGCCAATTTCATTATCCTTTGTCTTCCAGGGTACGCCCAACGCCATGCTTGCATCCCAAAGCGAACGATATAAAAGGTCAAAACGCCGAATAAAAAGAACAGAACAGACGTATCGGGTATGCGACTTCGTGCGCTCTGTGTTTGTTGCTCTTCCTCCTCTTTAAAAGCTGACATAGCCTGTATCCTCGCCGCCAGCATCGTCCATCCAACCAGCACCCACCTCGCCCAATCCCGGGCCATGATGGTGATTTCGCGCCATTCCTTCACCTTCGCCTCGCTCGACCCATTCTTCGTTGATGTCATTCCAGATGCGCTGGAAGTAAAGGCGCAGCGACCGTAGACCACGGAGATAGCCTCTATCGATGCCATCGGGATTCTGGGGTGGACAAGGTAAGTCGTCAGGTAGAGGATCTTCCGCGGTTACACAGTTGGCGAAGTCGACAATCTTGAGTTTGATCTCTCCATGCTTCTTAGGTGCCGGTTTGGAGGTGGCTACCGGCCCGGGTGAGGTAGGTCCAGAGGGTATTACCGAGACGTCTTCGTTGCTCGGGTTCGACAAGCCATTGGGCAGAGAAGGTGACGCATCTTTCTCCTTCGACTCACCGTCCCCACGGTCATAGAGCATCAACAAGCTGCTTGCGTAGAATCTGTATCCTGGCAGTTTCCGTATCATGCGCTCAAGCTGACTGATCTTATCCAGTATGACAGGTATATGCCTTGTTGCCGCTTTGTAGCTCGTTCCGTCCCAGAAGAAGCGCTTTAGTGCGTCCTGGAATTCTTTTCCAGCTTTTAGGTCTCGACCAAAATACTTGTCCTCAAAGATGTAGCTTTGAGTCTTGGCATTCCAAATCTGCATGCCACAAACCCGTACGCCGAGCTGAGCACTGGTGGTCATCTGACACTTGCGTCGCTGGGAACGCTGTTTCTTCTCATCGGCTTCAACACCATACTGGCGCGTACCCATCTTCAGATCCAATACACATGGCCTGGTCATTCCTGCAGTAAGGTCTTCGAGAAGGATGAAGTGTTGGACGCGTTCATCAGGCTGTTGCTGTGCTTGATCAGGGTTGGAGGGTTCCTCCTTTTGCGGAGCACTCAGACTATTAGGCGCAGCAGGAGCTGGTAGCATGGTGCCCTCGGATGGTTCGGGGGGATTGGAACCATTGGGTGCGTCAGGGCCTTGTACAGATCGACCCCTATTCTGATCTTTGCCTTCGGATAGGGCGTTGCGATCCTCATCCATGGTAAACACTTCCTCTTCTGCATCACCACCATAACCGTCTTCTTCATAGTATTCTAGGTTATGTCTCTGGACAGTATCTATCCCCAAAGGCCTCCTGGTAAGTCCGCTGCCAGAATGACGACGGCGGGGAAGATTATTTGGCGCCGGCTTCAGTGTCTCGGCGTTAGTGTCTGGTCGTCCAAGCGAACTAGACGTGACAGAGTCAGCGTTTCTCTCGGAGGCATAACGGTGCGCTTCAGCTTTCAGGACTTGTTTCCGTGTACACTCTTCCGTGAGTGGTGGGTGCAACCCAGACACATCCGTGCTATTTCTCCTGATAGTAGGCGCAGAGCCAGCCACGTTTTGCGGCGCATCTCCTCCTGGCTTACGAGGGGAGATGCCGTGGTGGTGGTGGCGCGGCCGATGATGGATGGTCGGCGGTGCGAAGACCTGGCGAAGTACCTCCTCTTGTAATTTTCTGTTGATGGTCGTGACACCCCAACTGCTAGTATGTTGCAATGGGGGTCGTGCTGGGCTTGTAGAAGTACACCCATAGTCGCTTTGGTTTCGCCGGTGTTGCTGGGATAAGAACGATGCATTCCTCATCCAAGGATCTGGAGTGGTAGAACGTGGTGGTACCCGGAACAAATTGTCTGGGATGATGTGCCGATTGTTCTCAAAAATCACTTGAGGAATGGTCGTGCCGACTTGTTGCGAGTGGCTAACCACTCGGGGTTGTTCCGCATTGCTCCGATCTTCAGGAGCTTTAGAGGCCTGCCTGGAGACGTTTTCTGATTGTGTTGCAGAAGCAGTGGGCGCAGCATCGGATTTGGCCTTGTCCTTGGCTGCTTTTTTCTTTCTGGGTGCTTTACGATATGTCACATTCAAGACGCCAATGTACCTAGAAGATAGCAAAGTTAGCATATGTTTCTATCGGAAGATGGGACAAATGCAAGGATCTTTGCTGAAGTCTCGGCTTCGATCAATAGCGAGTTGGACAATGCTTACCTTGGCAGAAATTCCAACAGCTCTGGATGCTGACGTTCTACCGTTTCGTAAAACTCGTTTTCTCGATTGTTTAGTTGCTTGCAAACTGCTCGCCTGGAGAAACGGTAGACAGTAGAATGACCGCCCACTTGGTGATCATATGGCTTCAGCTCTACAGCTCCCAGTGGGGCTGGCGGCTGAGCTACGTGAGGCGCAACGGCTTTAGCTTCCTGTTTGTGCGTAGTCGCAGTGGGCGTTGTTCCTAAGTCATCAGTCGCACTGGATTCATAACCAAGAAGTGATTGTGTAGACTCGGCGAGCGACTCAGACTCAGATTCAGCTGAAAACGCATCGGTAGCGGACGTCAGCGGCTGTTCTTTATCTTTCTTTACGGAAGTCGCCGTGGAGATATCACCATGAAGGCATTGATTGGTATCTTGAGCTTGTAGAGAAATTTCTACTTCTTGGGGGGTCTGAACATCCTTCTCTGTGGCCCAACCTTTTGGCCCCGCAACCTCGTGAGTTGAAGTCCTCTTCTCGACAACATCCACCTCTCTATCTCGGTTCTGTGTTTCTGTAGAGACTTGCTCACTTGTCTTGAGACGTCGATGGGGGAAGTACAGAGCTGACGAGATTTGCTCCTTTTCCGACTCGTCGTCTTCCTCTGAGCCTGGCGTACGTTCTGTGCTGCCTCCATCTTTGATCTGGAAGTAGTCGGACGGCTTGTGATAGTGTGCCGCTCCATTCGTTGGTGCATGCACGTGGACTTTATCGACAGCCGATGTGGGAAGACTACGTGAGAGCAACGACCTTGGGTCCGCGCCGGGGATCAGGTTCCCAAAGCCACGGATATCCTCGAGAAGACGTCGCGGGAACTGTCGCTTGTCTGGAGAGCTCGCAACGAGTCGCGTGCTTCCATCGGGAGGAGTTGAGATGACGCCTGGCTCTGTGCGAGCTGCCACGTTCGTATCAAAGTATGACTCAGTTGGACCGCCCAGAGGCGACTGTACGACAGAAGAAGCCAGTGATGCGCGACGCAATTGGTTAATCAGAGCGACCGACTCGTTTGTGGCTTCTTCTGAAAGCGTTGACAAGGTTCTCTCGGCGGACGGGCGCTCTTTCGCCTTGTTGTCCTTCTTCCTTGGTTCTTCTGTAGGATCGCCATCCTTGAACACACGCAGATAGTGGCTTGCCTTTCGACTGCGGGCTGATGTAGGTTGCTCGGTCTTGGCAAGTGTCGCTTCTATCTTCTTCTCCATTTCCACATCCATGACGGGCTGGTCTGTGGCCGTATTGCCCTTGAACGGTACAGGCTTTCCTTCGCGCCATTCTCTATTCCTGCGCCTCTCTTCGCTCTCAAGTAGAGCCTCGTAGTGGAGCTCGGGACGTGGTGGGGTGGTGGGGTGCTGTACTGGCGAGTCGACAGGGCTCATGTAGGGCGGAGGACTGTGATGGATGGCGTCGAACACCATACCAGCTGCAATGGCTGTGCGAGGGTTGAAAGGGGTAGTTAGGACGGCGTGGTGGTCGATTGAAGATGTCGGTGGGAGGGTAGAATGTTTTCTACGTATGATGGGCGGGTCCATCAATCGCCTCTGGGGAGGTGCTGGCGCTGCCATCTCTGACAGACTGTGTTCGGGAGCATCGTTGACGGGATCTACATTGCGTGCGCTGCTCCGTGGGGAGGAGATGGGGCTGTCGGAGTGAAGGTACGTGGTTGCGAATATGCTATCGCGCTCATCCAGCTGGGGACGGTCAATTGACGACTTCCAGAGGTTGTTATCGTGGACAATGGGAGCCGTGCGTGAACGGCCCGTCTGGGAGAGCGTCTTGGGCGTCACGGCTTCGTGCTCGGTGTCGGGCGTGGGAACTCCATGGCTGGCGTTCGACCTCACCGATGCGGGGGGTGAGGTATTTCCTTGGGCGTCCGGCTGGGGTGACATGGGCTCGACATTGATTCGACCGTCAGGAAGGCACCTCGTGGCGGGATGGGTGGCAGATATTGCCGGGCGGGCGCTCAGGACGTTGGCCAGGATGCGGTCGTTTGGGCGCGGCGGAGACACAGCGGAGGGCCAGCAGGGGCGGATCTTCCAGATTAGCGTGCAGAGCAGCGGCGCTGGCGGATGGGAAGGCTGCAGATGTGGTTCCAGGGTGCTAGCGAGCAAGACACCAGTGAGAGGTGCGAGAGGTCCACGTTCTAATTCTGTGTGGTTTGGCGTCAAGGCCAAAGTGGCGCAAAGATTATCCCAAGCGAGCGGCCCAATGACGTCTGCCCAACTGCTACCGCGTAACAAAGCGCGTACGTGCGGATGGCCCGAGTGGTGGTGGTGCTGGTGGTGGTTGTTGTTTCGCGACTATACAAATGTTTGTTGCTGCACTGAGGTTGTCAACAGCCGGCTTTGTCGATGGCGATGGAAACAATCAGTCTTGGCAGCAATTGCGCTGGCGATGCTCTGCGAAGTCATGGGTGCCTGTCTTGGTGAAGATGAGGAAAGTGCGTCCGTGCACAAAGAGCCACATGAACGATGTCGGCACGGTTCACAGACTGAGCTAGTCGACGTTGAACCTAACAACCCACGACACATGCCATCGCCCATAGGCTGAAGACACTTGCTGCAGCTTCACTTTGCAGCTTCTTTGGAAATTTAGAGACGCACTGTTGATTCTTTACCACCGGGACACAAGCTAGACGTCTTTCCGCCTCCGCGCCTTCCTCCCTGTGGCCGTGCAAAAGCCCGTAGCCAAACTATGCGGTACCGGCTATACCAGCCCATCGCGATTGCCTCACCCCTTTCGCCGACATCAATCCGTGCTCTGCCCAAGGTCCTCTACCTGCATTGACTTTGCATGGGCTCCAGATGTCGACGACCAATCACTCGAGAACGTGGCCCCTCACCGCCTGCTGCATCCTTACGTGACTGTCGCTGCACATCGCTGTGATGCCGGTACAGGAATGCTTCCATTTGGCACCATCCAAGTGCCACGGCGCTCAAGGCCGTTTGTAAGACGTAAACATGCCGCTGCTTCCGTGGTGCTCCAACCCGGAGTGCATTACTTGCAGAAGTCTTCTTTCTTCTTTTGTCATAGTATTCAAGTGTCGTCTATGTTACGAAGGAAGCCATCTGTAAAATCCAGATCACCAGTGGGGCCAAAGTCACCCAGTGACGCGTCGATGTTCAGAGCCAGAAATCCAACGTCGTTCAATGCTCCTTTGGCCCTGTCACCCAACAACCCCAGGGATTCTTGTGAAGCTTTGTCTGTGGTGAAGCTCCAAAACGATGTGATATTGTTCTTATCCTTCAGTGGAATGCGGTCGGTAGTGGGAGTGGGGCTCTTAGCGACCGCGTCAGCTTTCAGTACCCCGTCACTAGGGCTGAGAGCGAACCTCAAGCTGCTTCTTTGTGGTTCCTCGGGCTTCTTCTTCTTCACTGTGCTGAACGCGAATGGTGATGCTGCGCCAAAAAGGTCCTGCGTGCTGATGGGTGGAGCCTGGAGCACAGTTTCGGGTGCGAGTGCTTCGTCCCGCTGTACCGTGAAGGCAGAAAGAGGCGTGATTGCTGCGCTGAGTACGGCGGGTATTGGACGAGGTGTGTCAAGAGGAGAGGCCTGTGAATCCAATCGAAGGACTTCGGGCGATACCATGGGAAAAGTGCTTTGCTGGAACTCAAGTTGAGCCCGCATCATGGCGGCTTGCGTAGACCAGTCAGACTCATGACTACCATGACTTGTTCGCAGTTCTGGATTTACATCTTGGACAACAGTGGTATCGCCTTCGACTTGGGGCGATGCTGGCACGTTGACCATATCTGCCTCTGTGGAGTCTTCCTGCAGCCGGTCGTCGGCTTCGTTGTGGGTGGCCTTCTTCTCCGTGCACAGCATCTTGGCAGAAGGAACCTTCTCCGGTGATGAGTCAAAGTTGACTGCTCTAGGCTTTAGTTTGGTCTTTCTACGGCCAGCGCCAGTTGAAGAAGCCGGCACAGGCGAGGGCGCATTCTGCGTACTTGGACGAATGGAGCGCCGAGGCTGTTCCTTTGATCTGGAGGCTGGCATTGTTGGACTGGCAGGGCGCTCCGCAGACCGCGGTACGCCATTCCTCGTGTGCCTTCCTTGACTACCCATCGAAGAAGTGATGATTGGTACAGTCCGCTGCGAACGTTGTCCCGGCTCACTGCTGTGGGGTGTTGCTATGGTCGGAGCCGGAGTATTGCTCGTCTCTGCTACCGAGTCCTGGATTGCTGGAGCTTGTGCCTGAACGTCGATATCGCCACCTTTGGCAGGCGAGGAAATCACCATGGAAGCTGAGGCACTTGATCTCCACTCCTCTGGCTCTAAAACTTCAGGAGCCGATGTCTGAGCCCGGATAGCCGCTTTCGGGAGACCGAGTCGCAGTTCTGCCAGGGTTTGCATTTGTGAGGCGCTGTTCCGCGACCGCGACCGTGTTGGAGACGTATCTGTATTCCGGTTTGTAGCTTTACGTATGTCGACTCTTGCAGAGTCAGGGCGACGCAACCAGAATGGGTTTGTCATAGGGGAGCGGTTTTGTATGCATTTGGCCGTGTCCACGCTGAGGAACTCTGTTGCGCCAGACACATCGTCAGCGTCTGATAAGGGCGCCGTTGCGGGCGGGACTTCGATTTCGTCGAGACTATCGTCGTGTTCGCGGTGGTCTAAATCGTCCCTGGCAGCTCTGGATGTCTCTGGCGACTCGATCTGGGGCGCAACGGCTTCTACGACATCCTTCTCAATGTTCCCGCTTGGTCTTGCGCTGCTCCTACGTCCGACGGCGTCTTTCCTGCCAGCAGCGACCTTGTTGCCAATGGCGTTGTTGCTCTTGCCCGATACTCTCTTCTGCTCCACTATGGGTTTCGCCCACGGGTTCTTCCAGCCATTGTTAAAGGGTCCTCTCAGCCCTGCTGTGACGATGACGGGTGGTCGGCCGCGTAGGTATCGGGATGCAATCGCCTCGATTCTTCGTCGCTTCGCTGCCCTATGCTCAGGGTCTTCGTATTCCGCCGGTGGTTGTTCGATGGTGTCTTCTGGGTTAACATGGAAATCGTCAAAGTCCAGTTTCCGCTTCAGGTGGGGATGTAAATATGGCGGCATGTTTATCGACAATCGCCACGAGAACCTTGTCCCCGATGCAATGCACCTCTAAGTACAGTCCAACATGTGACAGGGGTATTTCTAGGTAGTAGTGGTGATTTCGTAGAAATAGGTGGGACCGGGCCAGATCGCATGTTCGGTAAGGCGTGTGTGTATCGTGGCTGCCAGAGGGCGTGAATGGGGGACCAAGCTCAGATAACAAGCTCAAAAGACAAGCGAACGTTTCCGCCAAGCCAGGATCTGCTCCCGTCTCGTAGATGGAATAGCCGTTTGCTCGAGACGGTCTAGTCCTCTTGATTGTCGGGATGGCCATCGTCGGCGCATTGTCATGAGGCGTTTGCGGGAGATCGTATGCTGTTGCTGGGGGAACGACTCCTTAGCGCACGCGGGGGTCGGCCGTGCAGCCGGCATCAGATGTCATAGATGCTCGCTAGTATATCGATATACACCCGATAACAAGTCAGCACGACCCGTCGACGCGTTCTA
The DNA here is from genome assembly GCF_907166805.1 of Alternaria atra. NCBI lineage: Eukaryota > Fungi > Ascomycota > Dothideomycetes > Pleosporales > Pleosporaceae > Alternaria > Alternaria atra. The sequence goes on from NW_025091321.1 coordinate 3,838,306, forward strand.
CGACATTTCTCCCGCCATTGAGCCAGCTGCAGAAGCAATATGCCGTTTGCGCTAAGATAGCATTATTTTGACGCGTCGGCGCCTCGCCAACAAGTTTCCTCCTCACCGCATCTTCAGTTCAGCGCCCAACTGAGACATCAACACGGCCAACACGGCACCCGGCCGAGACAACCACCACCACCATGGCCAACAACACCACACAGCCATGGCTCGAGGACCTCTCCGAAGAATGGGTCGTCCAGGACTCGCCGGCCACAATCGCACGCAATGCCCAGAGCCCGGCAGCAACAAAAACTCCCCAGAGTGCATCGGCGAAGGCCCGCAGTCGTCTTCCCCGCATGCGACAATCCTCAGGCTCCTTCTCCGAAATCCAAGTCCGCAGCATCGCCAAAGAGCTGCGACCGCCCAAGCAGAGGAGCGCCCTCCTCGAGCGCAGCCTCAGCGACATCAACGTTCCGCCCGCCCCATCTTCGCCCAACGCGTCACACATGGGGCCCCCGCGTCGCGCTTCGTATTCGTCCTTTTCCATGTCGCAAGGCTCAGACATGCAGTATGGAACAGTAGCGCATAACACGGTCGCGAGGTCGCCCACCAAAGAGCAAGGATCCCACGACACGCCCGAGTGGAGGCGCAGGCTCGTCAATGGCGAAGTCGGCTACGGCAACCAGACCGACTTGTTTGCCCCCACAGGTCTCGAGAACATCTTCCAACCGCCGGCTGGAGGTGCTTCAGACGACTCTGCACAGCCAAAGCGCAGACTTGGACTATTGAAGGGTCTTTCTGCCGTGCCGTTGCCGTCGAGCCCTCCGCCATGGCCTGCCTCGCGACAGAAAGAGCAAGACCACGCAGCAAAACAAGATGAGCAGGAACAACAAACAGACCATGAGGATCCCTCACAGGACGAAACAATACACGAAGAAGAGCCATCAGATTGCTCTCACAATCTCATGCCACCGCCAAGCGACCCTGTACGGACCGTGAGCGGCCAGATAGAATACGAGAACGAGAACTTCAGCCCTGTGTACCTTACCATGACCGGCAATATGAAGACTAGCCAGGCTGCTAACCCGGCCCCCAACTTCAGAGGATCAGAGCTTGCCAATCGGCTACGACAGATTGGATCGCCGCCCCCAGATAACTTTCAGTCTGAGCACGAAGAAAGCGCACTGGGGTACAGCCGCGAAGATTCCTCCCTCGCCAGACTACAGGATGAATCGCTACCGGAAGGTCTTCCTGCTGGCACTCCAGACATGGCGGGAATGAACCGCAATGTAGAGTTTCGAAGAGGCGGATATTCTAGGGACGGGTCTTTCCATCGAAAGCCACTCAGCCCGTCTCCTGAAAGGATAGCTGGGTCGCGACCGTCTAGTAGCCGTGCCAGCACAGCTCAGTCGAATACAACCGCGAAACACCCTTCCCCTCCTCCAGCATTGGTCACCAACCCAACTACTCCGCATCGTCGACGCGAACAGTTCCTGAGTCCAGACCGGGCAAAAGGTTCGGGAAGTCCTCTGAAGCTCTTCGATGCACACGACACCTTCACAAGCAACCGAATTCAGAGACGACTCAGTCAGCTTGAGTACAAATCCGAGAAAGCCTCCAGTGTGAAAGAGGGCACAATAGAGTCAACCAAGGCAGCGCCGAAGCAATCCAGACTAACATCGGTAGAAGAGAGGAGCATGCAGAACCTTGATCAAAGCCAGTCGCAGCTGCCATTTAGACTTCCGTCTTTTGGCCAAGGCCAGCTAAACCAGCATGAATTCTCTGGCGACTTCTCCGCGATATCATCCGATGACGACTATGATGCACAAAACGACAGTGCACCTGACGCGTCACCTTCTACTGATATTGCACCCCCTGGTAGCCGCCAACCTTTCAAGTTCCAGCTTGACGAATCACCAGTCCGGCGGGAACCTTCAAAAGCTAAGAGGCATGTATCCAGTCAGGCAGAAAACTCTGTGAGGAACGTTAGTCGGCCAAAGTTTGTACCACACCGAAAGGTCTCTGAACCCACGACGGAGGAATTTCCAGAAGAATTTTCAGAGATTATCCACGAGTACGCCGAAGGGAAGCGAGGTCCAACGTCGCCGTTCAAGAACCCCACCCCCAAGCGTAGGAGGACTATCACTGCTGTAGATGAAGATGAAGACGACGAGGCTGCACCAAGTGGTGCTGAAGCAGGCACGATACAACACTCACACGCAGCCATACAAGCTGTTGTTGGACATATGCGGAGGGACGGCAGCCTGGATCCTTCGAAAAATATTGCCGACTCAGAGACATTAGCCCGGCGACACATCTTGAGACCTCGCAACCCTACGCCTAGTCAACGGCGGCGAGAGGAGATACAAGCAGAGATTATGGAAGCTACAGAAGCATTCATTCAGTCTTCACCAAAACTCAACACCATCCGGGAACACCTAGATTCATCTATCATGTCAGATACTGACACAGAACGAGATCGGGCAAAGGCAGTCGCCAACCAGGTTGCTGCGTTTACTTTGAGGAGACAGCCTGGCGCGCGCGATAAGAACCGCAAACGATCTGTCACTACACAAGATTTCCTTGACGAAGCGCTCAAGATTATGGACTTTATCCGCACCAAGGGTCGACCAACTAGCGGTCTGGGTAGCCTTGAAGAAACGGAAGCTGAAACTCAGCTGCTCGAGGAAGTCAACGACCATCCCTCTAGTATATTGACATTTGAAAGGCCCCCGACCAAAGAGGGTCGACAGTCATCCTGGCAGGACGCGAACAAGCAAAACATGGATGCGAATATCATGGACCACCTCCGCAAATACCAAGAGAATGAGAACGACACTTTCTTGAATTCCTCAGTCAACTCCATCCGAGTTTCGCGTCTAAGAGGATCTGCGACACCGGAGGGAGAGAGCGTGGTGGTTGAGCAGGATGATATTCGGATTACGGACAATCCCAACAGGCACCAAACCGATGATGACGAAGACCATCGCCCTAGTTCTGCGCCTCGCGGAAACGCCACACTCCTGTCGACAGCTTCATCATTCGGAAACACAATCGTCACAAACGCATCACGTCGTTCGGAATGCGTTGCAACCCTAGCGCCGGAAGCGGTGGCGCATTTAATTCCTCAACAAGTGGCCGGCATGAGCTTTGATCGCGACAAGAATATTTGGGTTCGTCAGAAGAGCCCTTCAAGGCAGCACCAATTCCAAGAAGAAGAACCAAGCGGTATGAACGCAAGCGAAGACGATCCCTTCGGCAACATTCCCGATCTGACTGTGGAAGATATGCATGAGCAAGAAACCAAACCAGGTTCTCCGGTTCGCCTCCAGCCTACATCCGAGACCATTCTTGAAGACACAGAAAGGCTTGACGCCGAGGAAGACTCGCGACCAGTGACCCGTGAAGGAAAGGGTGTTGCTTACACGGATACAAGCTCTGCACCTTCCAAGGCCTCTAACTTCGGCTGGAGCTTCCCCAAGACAGACACACGAGCTACTTCTTGGAGCACGCAGGCCCCGCGAAATTACAGTACACACAAGATGCCTCATGCACCCACAACTTATGCAATCCCAGAGTCAGAAGAAGACGGCATCGAGCACGAGATCCAGTACTTTGAGGGAAGAGACCATGCTCCTGCAACTACGCAACGTCCCCGAGTACGGAATGTTACTATCTCGATCGCTGAACGCGAGGATACAACACGGGACACCCAACCAGAAACCGCCCCAAAACAGCGCCGTCAAAACCAATGGGGACCATCAAGCGCTCAGCAAATGTCAGAAAAGAAGCAACCAGCTTGGGGACAGGCGAATGGTACCCGGACCATGTCGCAAGGACGATCCAGCCGTTTGCCCGTCTTCAACGGAGATGGTGACCTGTCGATTTTGGATGATGCTCCATCGAAGAACTATCGGATGGAACTATCAATGAACGTCTCTGCGCCTTCCCTTCGTCACGGACGACGGGATACGCTTGTCGCTGCACCATCTTCACCTGTAAAGGATGTCACTTTCATGCTCAGCGATCTACCTGAGTTCACCCTGAACCAGATCGACGAGTTTGACCTCCCAGATCGAGTTGTGGTAAAGCACAACGGTAGTCGCTTCTCCAAAGCTCTAGAAGATCGTTATGCACAAGGCACTGCGGAGCTTGTGAAGGCGCTACAAGATGTGGAGCCTGATGAGCCGTACTGGGAAGACCTTCGCAATGTCAGTCTCAGCAAGAAAGATCTCAGTAGTTTACATCGTCTTGATGAGCTCTGTTACCAACTCGAGGAGCTCGACGTCTCGGACAACAGAATCAATCAAGTAGAGGGAATTCCATACTCCATGCGGAGACTGCAGGCGCAAAACAATTGCCTGAATGGACTTACCTCCTGGACAACCCTCGTCAACCTACAGCATCTTGACATATCCGGCAACGATGTCGACAGATTGGACGGTCTCGCTGAACTGGTGCATCTGCGAATACTCAAGGCCGACAACAACAAGATCAGATCTCTTCAAGGCATCCTACATCTCGATGGCTTGATGGAATTGAGTGTTCGCGGCAACGAAATCGACACGGTTGACTTCAGCCGAACAAATCTGTAAGTGCGCCTAGGCTCCTTGCCATCTGTCGTCTGCTAATATCATTGATAGAAAATCTCTTACCGACCTGGATCTGAGGAAGAATCATCTGCTTGAAGTGCGGAACCTACACTGCTTACCCCAGCTTCAGCATCTCAACCTTGGTATGTTTCTTACTCGTTATTTGCCGGGATGTTACTAACTACGAGTAGATGACAATGAGATAGAAGAGTTTCCTCTTCTTGATACGCCTTTCAAACCTTGCAGATTCTTACGGTCGATCCGCCTGTGCCGAAACGGAACCACACTGCTTGATGTCGATCAGTACTTCCCCAAGCTGGAGTCTCTTTACGTCGATGGCAATTGTCTGACACAAGTGTCGGGCCTAGAACATCTTCGACACCTGCGAACCTTTTCCGCTCGCGAACAAATTCTCAATTCCGAATCAGATATGGAGATGTGTGCGAGCAACCTGGTCAGGAACACCGAAGTACGCAGCCTGTATCTCTCACTCAATCCAACATATGGCCTGCAAATATCACAGCACCTGCTGAGTCTTCAACGATTGGAGTTGGCTTCGATGGGTCTCAAAGAGCTACCAGACAACTTCGGCCAGCTTACACCAAACATTCGATCTATCAATCTTAATTTCAACTCTCTGACGGATCTTCGACCACTCCTCAACATCAAGCGGCTGAGCGAACTTCTCCTGGCGGGCAACAAACTCGAACGTCTGCGTGCCAACGCAATAGTCTTGGGCAAGCTAGGCACACTTTCAAAGCTAGACTGGCGGGACAATCCGCTCACGCTTCGCTTTTATGCTCCGACATGCGAGAACCGAATCATGTCTCTCAGGCAGAAACCCTCCGACGAGCAGCTCACGAACCGCTTCGTTCTACCTGAAGGGGAAGTTGAAGCAGACGTGCAACACCTCCAGCGATTGGATTACGAGACCCGCATTAGGCGGCGGGTCACCGAAATGATGCTTGCCAATTTGTGCAGAAGCTTAAGGGAGCTAGATGGGCTGCCATTCGACAAGACGCGCGTGCTAGTCAAGGACGATGTATGGGAGCGTCTGTTGTTCCTTGGCGTCATCCAGCGCAAGCGAGCGGACACGGCTGTTGACGACACCAAGTAATGGTCATGTACGTGGTGATTAGAACATATGAGCACGGAGTTGCGGGGACAAGGTCATTTGGGAACGGAGTTGGCGCACGTTTCGCAATAACACATTGGGTTTCGCATAGCGTTTTGCATACGGGTTTGGTTGGGGGTTTGTACGATATATTCAGAGTCGTCCTGGGCCTTCTTGTTTTCGCGAAGCATTTAGTACTTGAGCATCTTTTAGGCGCATATTTTTGTTTGGCGCAGGTCGAGATGCGCGTAAGCTTCAGTGCGAAAAAGCGAGGATTAGATTATTTTAATGACTTCATGAGCTTTGTTCAGCAATGAACAGTACTTCACATATCCTACTTCGCAAACCTTTTTGATGGAATGACGACGACGCCTTGGGACAGCCGCTAGAATTGGGTGAGATGATCAGCCATCCCCGCGCTCCACTAAACGACTCCGCTGAGGCCCGTGCGCCGTGCATCAAATCGATCCAGGCCCCGTGACACGTACGCAACCATGAGCCCACAAGTTCGTCAGTTGAAATGATCTCCATCCATCATACAATCAACTATGACGACGATATCTGAAGAAGACAGGGCGGTGCAGCTTGCAGATAAGGCAAGTGAGAGCACCAAGTCTGGCGAATTAGCCGTTGCAGCTCGGTACCTGCGTGAAGCTAGTACATTTGCGCCTGAGCATCCGCGGATCAAAGAAGCATGGGTTGCGCTGAAGGAAGAAGAGGGTAAAAGCGAACTGCTAGGTTATTGCAGAGCGTGGGTGAGGAGCAAGGATGAACACGATGGAGAAAAAGCACTCAAGGCGATCAAGTCGCATGGCTTGAAGCAGAAAGAGGCGGAACAGGCGATGGACATTCTATTTGACTTCAAGGGCGAAGATGATGTGCTGGATCAGGTTTCGGGTGAGCTGCTCCAGAACCCTGGAGCACAGATGTGGCTTGCCAAAGCCGTCCGAGAACAGCCGACACGCATTTACTACGAGATGTTCGAGCGGGGAGACGACTCTATCGACGGCTTGCTCAAGGTCTTGCTCAACCGAGCTCTCTGGTCAGACGACGAATCTTTCAAAACAGGTCATAGAGACATGTTCATGCTCAGTCTTGCTATGATGATGGAGGAGGCGCTTGAGCACCCAGAACGCGCGATGAAAGGCATTGCGCAGCTGCTCGCTCATTACGCAGAGCATCTCAAGGGTATCATCGATGCAGATAGTTTCGACGTCATCCTCACTTCGCTTGATATCCGACTGCCCGCTAGCCTACGCAGTCAGGCTACTCTTGCAAGTATCAAGCTATTCGAGCTTGCACCAGAAACTGCTGGCGAATTGATATCGAAATTCGTTGCGACCCGGACGAAGAAGGGTGACGCGAACGACCTGGTCATAGCCTTTTCGGCAGCTGCAGTTATCTTCCCGGTCGCTGTCACACCAGCAGCTGCACTCTTTCTCACAGATGGCTTTGTCAGCACATTGGTGTCTAGGGTCCAGAGCAAGAAGTCGCACAACCTTGAACAAGCGACTCTAGAGCTGATCAGCGCTGCATGTGTGGATAAGAATTGCCGAGAGGCCATCAGCAAGCACTGCAGAGAGTGGCTAGAAGATGTGGTTGCAGGAAGCCAGAATAAGAAACGAGCCAACCTGGCCGCGCTTATACTCGTCAAGTTGGGGGAAGAGCAGCCATCCGAAGATGCACCAAGGATTGTCAGGGCGGAGAAAGTAGACCAGAGTGACTTGATTGCTAGTTTCAAATCGATGGTCATAGGCGGCGACGCGTCTTCAAAGCAGGACTCAGTCGAAGGTCTCGCCTACGCTTCCCTTCAGCCCAAAGTGCGAGAAGATCTCTCCAAGTCGCCAAAGTTCCTCAAACGCCTGATCGAAACCATGAGCGATTCTTCATCACCGAAAAACATTGTATTCGGCGGCCTTACCATCTTCGTCAACATTACACAGTACCTCCCCTTGCAGTCGGAAGAGGAGAAGCGCATGGCACAACTCAAAGCCTACGCCAACGTCCAGAAGCCGTCTGCACCGCACGTCCTTCTCAACGACGAAGATGTCGCAATACGATGCAAACGCGTTCTCGAAGCCGGAGTCGTACCGCTACTCGTCCACGTCTGCAAAAAAGGTTCCCCATCGATCCTCACCCAAAGCAGTCTCATCCTCCTATCTCTATCCAAAGAAACCAAAAGCCGCGGACTTATGGCCCAACAAGGCGCCGTAAAACTGCTCATCCAAATCTGGGACCACATATCCACCACAAACGAACTCTCAACCACAGGAACGACGCCTTTCCCCCCTACCGCCTTGCCCACAACAGCACAAGCCCTCTCCCGCCTCCTCATCAGTATAAACCCTTCTCATGTCTTCAACGCCGCATTACCGAGTACATCAGCCATCCGCCCGCTCCTCAGCCAACTCAGCCGAACAGAGTCGAGCACATGGCAATTACACGCGTTTGAGTCGCTGCTCGCACTCACGAACCTCGCGAGCTTGGATCGAAACACGCAAGATCATATCATACGTCAGTCTTTCGATGTCGTTGTTGATGATTTACTACTCAGTGCAAACACGATGATACGTCGTGCGGCAACGGAGCTGCTATGCAACCTCATGGCCTCACCAGTTTGCATTGGAAACTTTGCTGATGGCTCGCCGCGCGCGAAACATCGGTTGCATCTCCTACTCGCCATGACTGATGTCGATGATAGCGCTACGCGTTCAGCGGCTGGTGGCGCGCTGGCGATGCTGCTTTCTGTTGATATTGCTGTGCTGGAATTTTTGAAGCAGGAGAAGAGTGTGGAGTGGTTGGTGGGGTTGTGTCGGGATGACGATGAGGGGATTAGGTATCGGGGTGTGGTTTGTTTGAGAAGTGTTGTGGAAGTTGATGAGGGAGGGAGAAGTGTAAGGGGAAGGGGGTTGTGGAGGAGTTGAAGGAAGTATTGAAGGGGACTCGGAGTCAGGAGGTGCTGGGGGTTGGGGTGGAGACGCTGAAGATATTGATGGGGCAGTAGATCAAGAAGAGATATCGGGCGAGGTATGATGAAGGTGAGAGACCTCATGTTCGAAAAAGCTTGATTTTTCTGTATTGTACCTAGGTAGCCTATGTCCCCAAAACATGAAAATCAGATATCCAGAAACTTGGCATGCTTGATATCCGCCCCATCAATCCACTCCGTAATCTTCACATACTTCTGAAATCCCTCCGTCTTGCCAAACTCCTCATGTTGGTCAACACTCTTCCACGGACAAAGAAGTACAAACACATTCTCTTTTCCCTGGCCAACACACCACCCACCCCCAATCTTACCGTCCAGCTCAGTGATGGAATCTTGCAAATACCGCTTATTTGCATGGAAAGTATCCAGAAACCGATGTTTCTCCCCAGCCTTGATGGTATGGTGGACAACACTCCATACCAACTCCCCCGTCCTTGCTTGTTCGAGTAGCGCAGGACTCGTCGGTAAGGGAAGATCGGCGTTCGCTACATCGAGATGTTCGAGGTTGGATTCTACGGTAAGGGCGTGCTCCAAGCTCTCCAGCAATGCTTGGTTATCTGCACTTGGGATGAAGTCGTTTAGGTGCTGATCCAGCGAGTCCCATTCCCCGATGACGTAGATGCATGATGGGTCTTCCGTTTGCTGCATGTAGTAAAAGGCGCGGCCTGTATAGTTCTGCAGGACGGTTTTCGCATGAGATAGGTTCGAACGGAGGGCTGCATCGTCGATTGTGGTGCCGGGAGTGAGGTGGAGAAGGGCGAGTTCGGTGATAGGCATTGTGGGCTGTAGACGGCTGCAATGGCTGTGTTAATAAGCTGTTAGTATGTGATCAAGACGGAAGTGCTCCTTTTTATAGTATCGTTGACATGAGCACTTTCCCCGTAAGGCAGACATAGCTGCGCAAACATCTTCAGGCAGAAACATGGTTGCGTGGAACTCCAAAGGGAGGGCTTGGAACCTAGCACGACGCGTGACGCAAGAGCAGGATGCCTGAGCCGTCCACGCGTGTTAGTCAGCCACCAACGGAACTTTAGCTCACCGACTTGCGCCAGTGATCACTAGAGAACACGACCTTCCTCGCAATGTCAGATGGTGTCCCGTATGTTTGCATCATCCTTACTCCCATATATGCTGTGCTTCTACCTACCAGCTTCATTGGGTAAGTCTACGCGAAAGGACTGTTGGGCCCACGAAAGCTTCTTCTATGTTGGTGAAGAGACGCTGCCTGCGCGTTGCGCGCTTTTCAAACAAACCAAAGGTGGGAGAAGAACTGATAAGCCGCTCGTTATCTTCGGAATGCTTCCGAACAAACCCCTCACGACCATGCACGATAGCATTGGGTGCAGGTAGTTTCCTAGCATGGCAGGAGGATGGCGAACATAAGTAACCCTTCTCGGTACTCTACCAACAAACCTTATTACTTGTTGTTGATCTTTACGCTTCGTATTGCGGAATTCTAACATGGACCATTTGCCGGATATACTACCACATGTTAGGTACATGCCTGCTGGTCATGTGGTGGTGGTGTTAATTGTTGTAGCTGTTGTTTTCGTAGCATACAAGGTATTCGTTCCATTACATGCCGACTAACACTCGAGCTGATCGTGACAGCTGCTTACCCGCACCGATATCCCATACATCCGCGGTATACCAGAGATACCAGGCGCTCTCCCAATCACAGGCCATCTAACTCAACTTGGTGACGACCATGCTACAGTATGCGAAAAGTGGTGGCGCCAGTACGGCAACTCGGTCTTCCAAATCCGGCTTGGTAATACGCGCGCTGTGATTGTCAATTCCTTTGAAGACTGCAAGAAGATCCTAGTTTCCAATTCGCAGGGGCTCATCGATAGACCGAAGCTGTATACCTTCCATGGTTTGATCTCCTCGACACAAGGCTTCACTATTGGAAGTTCGCCATGGGACGAGAGTTGTCGGAACAAGCGCAAAGCTGCATCGACTACGTTAAGCAAGGGTATGATGAAGAACTACTACGACATGTTCGACCTAGAATCCTACTGCATCGTCCGAGACCTCCACCGTGACAGCAAGAGTGGGGAAGTAGAAGTCAGCATCCGGCCCTACATCCAGCGCTACGCCCTCAACACAACCCTAACGCTATGCTATGGCATTCGTATGGACGCAGTCTATGATGATCTTCTTCGTGAAATTCTCGAAGTCGGATCAGCCATCTCACTCCTCCGCTCAGCCTCAGAGAATTACCAAGATTACGTCCCCATCCTACGGTACCACCCCAACAACGAAAAGAATCAGCGCTCAAAGGAACTACGCGAACGACGAGACAAGTACCTAGATGAGCTCCTAAACAAAGTCCGCGAGATGATTAAGAATGGAACAGAGAAACCATGTATCAGCGCCGCTATTCTCAAAGACGAAGAAACCCGCCTCACAGGTGTAGAGGTAAGTTCCATCTGCCTATCTCTCGTCTCTGGCGGTTTCGAAACTATACCCGGTACCCTCGTTTCTTGCATCGGCTCCCTATCCACACCTGCGGGCCAGATTTACCAAGATCGCGCGTATGAGGAGATACGCAAAATGTATCCTACCGACGCGGCAGTGAAGGAAGCCTGGGCAACGGACTTTGAAAAGGAAAGTGTACCGTACTTGAATGCTATTGTGAAGGAAGCGGGGAGGTACTACACAGTTAGTAACATGAGCCTGCCGCGTAAGACGATGGGGGAGGTAAGATGGGGGAACGCTGTTATACCGAAGGGGACCATGGTCTTGATCAATGCTCAGGCTGGGAATCATGGTATGTTGATGCCCCAACTACACCTAGCCCTCAGCAATTTGACGACAGACTAACATCCTACAGATACCGACTACTGGGGTCCCACCGCCGCAACTTTCAACCCAGAACGTTGGCTTACTACCCCCTCTTCCCCAGACGCTTTACATAAACCAACCTCACACGCCAATCCGCCTCACCTCTCCTTCGGCGCTGGCTCTAGGTCATGCCCGGGCGCCTTGATAGCAAGCAAACTCATCTATGCTGCGCTGTTTCGTTTGCTCAGTCTGTATAGGATTGAGGCTAGTGTGACGAACCCTCCAAATACAGATTATGTGGATTATAACGCTATTAAGAGTGCTTTGGTGGCTATTCCAAGAGACTTTGGGATCAGGCTTGTACCGAGAAGTGGTGGTGAGGACGGGGTTTTGAGGAGTGTACTTGAAGAGGGGAGGGTGAGAACGGCGGAACTATACAAGGAGTGAGCCGAATTTGTAGGTACGATAGTACTGAGACCTTGTTTCACGCGATCTTAATCTCAGTATCCGGCCCTCGCGCACTAAGATATTGTCTCACTGGTCGCTCCTTCACTTGACCGTTACGTGCGGTTAGCGTGTACCAAGTCACGAACGGGCTTTCCTTGTGTACGTCGCACTTCCCAGTCTTTGACTCGCACACCACTCATCTCACATATTCGAAAGATGAGACCTCGAATCGCTTCAGGCATTATTATCGCGCTCACTGCCTTGGCTTCTGGCAGGTTCACTGAGAATCCTCCTGCGCTCTCACCCAAACTTCTCAGCGATGACCCCTCGAAAGCTCCTCCCGGATTCAGCCCTCCCGATCTTAATGCTCCCGAGTTCGTCCCCGCCTTCGGCGCCAATGACTTCGACCCAAATCATCAAGCTGATCAGGCTCTTTGGGACAAGTATCTGAAAAAGGGTGACCACATGATGTGTTTGATGGAAGCCACCGACAAGGGCGCTGGATGGCTGGAGAAAGATACGAGGCAACCACCTTCCGCCGCAAGCAGATGGAAAGGTGACCTCAGGGGTGAGTGCAGTTCTCCAGAGAGGTATCGTTAAATCATGACTGATATTTTTATTAGCTGAGCTCGAAACATGGTTCTGGCATGATTCAGATCACGATAAGGGCTGGGCGTGTGATTTCGAGGGCATGGGACTCAAGACCGCTTTCGAAGCTCTCGGGCTAGACGCACGGCCAAGGTACGACGACGAGGGTAACCCTCAAGAAGGAGCCAACGATTGCTTGGCTATTCAACATTACGATCAGAATCGTGCCGATCCAGATGATGAGTGGGGCCAGATGATCCCTGTCATGGAACAGAAGTACTATGTCGGGGGCAAGCAGTATATGGTAAGCCATATCCACTTTCACTGTGTCGACAGGGACAATAGCCTACATTTGAGAACAAGGCTGACAAGATACTCTAGGCAACAGCTGCGTATTATGAGTTTGCTGTTAACCACGGTGGAGCGCTGATTGTCAAAAACATCGAGAGTCCACGCAACGCCGTGCTTAGAGGCATGGGTTGGAAACGACCAGCAGGTGCTGGAGAGCTTCCTGAACTCCAGTTCGCGTCTGACATCCTCTGGGGCTATTGGTACCGCGACAATCCGTATATGAAGAAACTCCGAGTCTATGGCGCTCACCATGTCATCAATGCAGACACTAGTCGATTGGTTGCTCGAGCTTTAAAGAATGTTGGCAAGACCGCCTTGGAGACTTGGCCGGGTGCCGTTTTCGAGATTGGGAGCGAGGAATTCAGGGTCCTGATCGGTAAGTCACGTTTCGAAGAGTGTAATTGTCGACCGGATTCACCGTGGGGTGCTCCTGGCCTAATTACCAGCTCACCAATCTTACTGAAACTTCGTACTGACTACCTCTAGGCTCACCCATAGGCGCAACCGCTGGCCACTTGCTCGCAGCCCACAAGGCCGAACTTGGAATTAAAAGGATCACGAAGGCGAACGTAGTGACGAACGAGAAGTCACCGTTCAAGGGTAGACATAACAACTTCGATATGCACATCTTGTTTAGTATCGAAGACGTACCGTCAGATGAGGTGACCAAGCCGGGTGAGCAGGCCACTGCCAAAAGAGAGGTGGGCAGAGTGGATACCAAGATCCTTAGCGTAAGAAACCGGGGGAAGAACGTGGTCCGGTTGCATACTATGATGGCTTAGAGCTGGGTATGTTGCGTCATACGATAGGCATGCCTGGAGAGGGACGGTAGATTTTGTGAGGTAGATATGCCAACAAGGAATGCTGCGCACGTCTTGAGGTTTCACTGAGACCTACTGGAGCATCTTGCCATCGGAACTTACTATCCAGATATCCGGTAATGTACTCCTGTAGATCGGTTCCTACATTGTCATGACGCGTCGCTTGCGTTTCATCCAACTCTTGCTTCGCATAGGTTACATCCTCTCCCTTGCATGATTTAGAAGTATTGCGTTTCATCCCGTCAGTCTATTCTATTGTCTTTCCCTTCTCATCAAGCGCCCCATTGTATATCCTGCTTCCTCATCTTGGTCACATCCCGTGATTTCACGTACTCGTACTGGCCAAGGGCATATGCAAGACGGTTGATCCGCCCCCTCCCTCGAGCACCAGGCTAGACGGGATATGTTGAGGTATGCAATATGCAAGCGAATCTTCCGAACAATACTTTCATTCGATGCCGGATAGTACACAGTCCAACTATGTTGCCGTATCAAGTTCCTGTACTCTTGCCAAAATGTTGGCTTTCCACCTCGTATAATCCTCCTGTTGACGCTCACCAAGATAATCAGTCGCATCCTGCATCATAGTCCCTAAGCCAATATAATCACTCCCACCAGCCCTCAGTCCCATGCCCTTGCCCTGGGCTGCCGCGCCATCGCTCAACTCCACACCTTCCATCTCGTCCCCATCACTCTGAGGCTTAACGCTATCAAACCACTGCATCTGCAGCCATCCCTCTTCCTTTGCCATCTTCATCGTCTCTTCTATCTTGATTTGAAGTTCCCCGTCTGTAACATCTTTGGCAGCAGGAGGTTCCAAGACTGCTTTCACTGCTTTTGCCAACCATTCATTGTATTGTTGTATTGAGACGTCGATGTCTTTCATGCGTGAGTAGACGAGCAGAAACACCACGACGATGAGACTGAGTGTGCGCGTATCGCTGACGTCTCCCGAGGAAAAGGTTGTGGCTCGTTTGGGTCGCTTGCTGGGTGTTTCGGCGGCGGCGGCGGCGGCGGACATGCGGGATAGCAGGGGAAAGATGGATTCCACTCCGGTATATACGTGTGGTATTAAACTGGTGTAGTCAAAATTCTTTGCTAGGGCGCGTATAGTAGGCATGACCCATTCTGGCGCCTCGCCATTGCTCTCAACCCTCCCTGGTGTCTTCCTCGCGCTCAACGGTGTTTTCGGCGTGTTGCGTGCTGATGCTGGGGCAGATGCTGTCGCTTTACGTGGCGTTGTTGGTTCGCGGGTTGTCGTGCTGTCGGGGAGTGCGCTACTGAGGTAGTTGTATAGTTTTTTATATATGCGTGGGGGGCAGGGCGGACGTGATGCTATGGTAGGGAGATTGAGACGCTTCTTCAGCCTTCTGGGGTTCAGTATTTGGTTCAGATGTTGGGCTGATACTTTTCATACCTCTCACATGCTAATTGCGCGCATGCGTATGGTCGTGCGATCTCTTCGTCTGGCTTCATGGATGTCGCAACACTTCGCGAGCGCGTGAGCAGGGAAAGCGCCAACTCTACCAGCTCAGGTGGAAGTGGTCCACTCAGCGTAGGAATCAGGCCCGTAAGGGCTTGCTCAATACTGGCTCGGCTCATTTTGGGTGGTAGTCAAGTTGGATGTTGATATGGCTTCGGAGACTTGATCCTATGTCGACGACGTGTTGGCGCGTCGGGACCTCGCGTTCTCACGTGGACGTCAGGGCCACGCTAGTGCCGCCTCTTTCCCCACTCCCCCTGTGCCACTTCCACTGCGCCCACATCCAGCAGTACGCGCCACATTAGTGTTACGCCTACAGCGACCGCGAAGTATGCATTAGATGCTTTATTACTACGAAGTAGCACACCTTTGCTTGTACTCTCATTATTTAGACACGACCTTCATTGTACTATTACGGCTTCTCCTCTTCGACCGCATTTGCTCTGGTGCTGCTAACATCGTTCGTAACACATCTATATGAGGAATCGGTGCGACTACTTTGAACACTACGGTCTCCAGTTTCTTTCGTCATACCGTTGCAGTAACACCTCCAGCTATACTCACCGCTACCGTCAACCAATCGGTGATCGCGCTGTTGCAGAGATGAAGTAGCAAACTGTGCCAAGTACACTAGAGCTATGTTATCGACACAGATATTACGCCATGCAGCTGCTGCTAATGTCTCGAATATATTCCAATGTTGTACCAGAGAGGCGTGGCTTAGCAGTCAACCTGCTTACCTCCGAACACGTCAACTCGGCTTGACCGACATATTGCGCATATGGCTCCCGATCGTATTTGCCGTCCTTGATGGGGCACCGTAGCAGGCGCATTTGTCAATATAGCGAAGGTGACATCGAAACGGTATATGTGTGCGACGCCCGATGACCATGACAGGCGAGGAAGGGAATACCAAAGCCACGCTGATGACGGGAACTTGCATTTTGACAGCTCGGTTACGACTGGCGATTATATTGAAGTATGAGCTCATTGCGACTCACATGTAGTATTTAGGCTTCGCATAATTTCCATTGAAGCATCACACATCGCCCAAACAACACTTCGAAGATAGTTCTGAAAGCACTCCAGATCTCTCATAAAAAGCCTTTCCGCCTCGCAATCCGATTGCGTTCACAACCACATCAGTTACATCCCGTGTCCCGATTGAAACCAACTTTACCGACCGATAGCTACGATGTATCTCACCACCTTTCTCGCGAGCTTGCTCTCTGCCTTACCTGTTGCACTGTCCGCACCTACTTATGGCGAGCCATACAACTGCGGCTACGTCCTCACCGAACGAAACAGCAGCGCCTACGCTAGTATCTCCGCATATACTGATTGCACGGCGATCTACTACAACCAGTCCATACCTGGATATCAAGAGGCCTATGCTTACAGTCTGTACGGAGGGTGCCAGTGCTCATTTCACTTGTAAGTGCAGTCCGTGCAAGCCCTTGTTGGTCGATACCCGGAAGGGACTCGGACAATTGAAGTCGAATAAGCGCCTACTACAGGATGTATGCTAACAGCTACCAGAAGCGAGGAGCAGTGCAAAGGAGCGATCGATCCACCCATGTATGAGGGACCGACTGGGACGCCTGGCGAGGAGCCCTGCTTCGAAGATTCAAATCCCAAGTGGTACGCATGCGCGACCGTGGGATGAGATCATTTGAAGGGGACTCGAGCGAGCGCGAAGGGATTTGTGGAGACACCAGGATTGGTTTTTTTGCCAGCACATCGGTGGTGGTTGGTCTGGCGGGTAATCAGTGATACTGCTTTTCTTTTCCGTGGGTAGAGTTTATCATAAATTACATGGCAAAGCAAATTTCCCCTCTCATCATAACTATCTGGCTACCTGTGAAGTGCTTCAAATGTATTGGATCGGGAAATAAGTCGAGGAATAAGATCGGGTTGGGCCATGATGAGTACATGCGGATCCGTGTAAAGCAAGTCAGTGTTTTCTGATGATTGGCTCCAGGCTCCGTCTTACTCGTTCGTCACCTGCACTCCTAGTGTTTTGGCCTCTTTCCGCTGTCCTTGATTTCTGGAAAACGATGCAATTCCATTTGGTCATGCCCTTTCAATTCACGTTGCTCAGATCAAGACTGTCCTTCTTTACGAAGTTGAAACCGCCCTGCGAGTTCTTAGCCTTGTGGCACAAAACTCTCGTATCGTTTACCACATCAAGAGATATATCAACCAAAGATTCGAAAGGTAGAACAATAGAATAGAGAGGTGGCGCTGTTAGCTTGAACGGGAAACCATCGGCTGCTGTCACCTCGAGTCCAATAGACAACACTTCCACAGGGCGTACACGGAGAAACGAATGCTCTACACCCCCTTCCTTATGTCGACTTACTAGTTTAATTGTAAGCGTTGTTTCACTCTGACTAATCTTCGTGTCCTTTGGGATGATAAGATGATCTTCCGCCTGAAACCAACATTCCCGGCGGAGACAGAACACGTGCTCTTTGGCAGTATCAACGAGAGTCTCCTGGTTGCAACTAGCACAAATTTTTTGATCTAACGTGGCAAACCGTATTCCCATTCGCCTTAATTCAGGTTTGAATGTATGCATCGTTTGCGACTCGGAAGTCGACAGAGAAAGTCGAACAAGTAAAGACCGCGGTGGTGAGCTGGTAAAAGGCTCTACACAGTCAAGGACGTCTGCCAGCCGGGCAAGAGAGCATAGGTACATGGACCGGTTGTAAGATAGAAGCAGCGACGAGATAAACAGATGCTCCGGCATGCTATAATCCACTGGAACATGGTCCGCGTGGGTAGCAACTTCTACTCAGCCTGATGTAGCAGCAAGGGTCTAGCCCACCTTTTGTTAGTAGCTGATAAGCCACATTGTCTGTTTGGCGTTCCACAACCGGCGCTAAATCATGTACGGAAGATGGGGCTGACCAACACGCAGATGGTATGATGGGGGTGAAGCCGCAATCGCTACCCAAGTAATGACTATAGCAGTTGTAGTAGAAGACATCCTGATAAATGCTCCAGAAAGCAAATTTAATGAGGTGACTCTAGTGTGCACTCTTGAGTAGAGATTTCGTCGCATGTGGTTGCTGTAAGCGATGACATAGCACAAGTGCCATTCATCCAAGCGAAAGTAGGGCGACCCATATTTGCTCATCTATGCGACACGATATCTGTTTCGCCTGCCATTGCCGTGCTGTGGTTTCAGATAAGGTATGCGAAGGAGCAAAAGCTGGCGAAGACCATTCTCGATGCTATGTGGGAAGCTGAATGATTAGCGACGAAAGCAACGTGGTAGAGGCATGAAGTTTGCAGTATTAGGCATCGCATTATTGTTTTTAGGTGGTATTACAACATCCAATCATTCCGTTCCAACATAATTTCCATTACATCCCAATCATGACCAACAAGTCAATGATTCATGCTGCGGTCCAGAAAGTGAGGGTATCTACAAAGCGAGCATGGCAAGGGCGGCGGCACCGAGGATACCGACAGCCTGGGTAGCCTGAGCAGCACCACCGGTGAACTCGGACATGGAGGCAGAGGGAGTAGCGGTCATGTTGCCGCTGGCGGAAGGAGTGGGGGTCACAGAGGCGGACTCGGACAGAGAGGCAGACGCAGAGGAAGCGGCAGATGCGACGGCTGAGGAGGCCGCAGAGAGGACGGAAGAAGCCTCAGAGGCGACGGATGATGCGACCGAAGAGGCAGCAGAGGCAGCAGCAGATGTAGCGGAGGCTACAGCAGAGCTGGCAGCGGGAGCGCTGGCATCGGGAATGCTGATGGGAACACCGGCGGCAGCGCAGGTGGACTCAACAGCGGAGATGGCGGCGGCCTGGTCAGCGGCCTCGCAAGCACCCTCAACACAGGGCTGGACCTGGGAGAGGAGCTCAGCGCCCTTCTTGCAGTGGCATGCGAAGTCGGTGAGGGAGGAGCAGCCGTCGCTGGTGAGGGGACCGACGAAGCAGTTGAGCTGAATGATGTTAGTTTATACGATACATACAAAGGAGAGATCATGGGAACATACAGCGCAAGACGGGATGTTGTCAAGCTGAGCAGCGCCAACAGAGGCAAGAGCAACGATGGTAGCGATGGTGAAGGTCTTCATTTTGGCGGGTATTCTGATGTTGATACAGTGATCGATGTAGTGAAAGTTCTTTGGTATATGTATAACGACAGTGAAGCTTGCAGGAACACGAAGATGAGACTACCACAAGCTCTTTATATCAAGCGGATCTCGAGGCCTCCCATGTCCAGGCAAGAAACAAGCTAGTACTGTAGCATCCAAGTGGATACCACGAAGGGCATCTTGTTCGCCCCCCGTTCAAGATCTGCGTGCAGCCCCTGGAGGTATTGCTCAATGCAGTAGCGCTTGATGACGCTACCCCAGACTACCAACTCCTAGCTGCGGCTGGTCGAGACTGGACTGACAATGGGGAGGTTTGTTGCCACGGAACGAGGCGCGCCGCGTCTACACCAACGAGTGGTCATGATTCATAAAGAGTGAAACAAAGGAGATAGTATCCGCGTAGTTGCAGTACTAATTTTTCTGACGTATTGGATAAAAATTGCAACGAGCGTGTAGTGCAGATAAATCGAGTAAGAAGCTATTTGTGCGTCGATTGAATATCATTGGTGAACATAGGCATTGGGGCGACGGCGAACTCAGGCAAGGGACGGGGGAAGAACCTGTTAAGGCGCCAAGACACTAGAAGCTTTTGTTCATTGGATGTCCTGCAGCCAGTGACGGAGCTGGCCGTCCTAATTTAACCGCTTCTGGAGTTGGCGCAAAGCGAGAAAATCCGGGGCAGGCTTGGAAGGAACGCATAGGAGAACGCAAAACCAACCACCATGTGTTGTGTCCTTGTAAACAACAGCTTCGTCGACAATACTCCTTCTTGAGTATGCGTACAGTAGCCATGGGGTGGCGACAGGCGCAAGGCGAGACACTGTGACAGCAAAATCGATAACTGGCGCTGAATCCGTTGTTACAACCCCGCAGAATTTCGACCCTTCTCGGCCATACATCCGGGGCAATCCATGCTGCGGCTTCCTGGCTAAGCTTGCCCATTAAGTCGTGCAGGAACCTGGCCCACTCGCCGAACGGATGCGCCATCCGAACGCCCACTGTAAAATTCTCGGGAAAAGACGGTCGAGTGGCGAGAGGCTGACAGCGTCAGCTGTACCTGCATTCGTCTGCAGAGATCAATCTCAGAGGCAGAAGCCGTGCTGTGTATTCTTAGGCGTGGTGGTGTAGAGTGCACTTCTTTCCTGCTATGCCGTATTCATCAGACCAATACGACGCTGTTGTTGAATTGCAAGGGTTTGGCCGTTCCTGCGTCATATAATGCGGAGGTGGCTTCCGTCTATGGAAGGATCTGGCGGCTCGGTCTGTCTCTCGCATCAAGTTCCTCGGTTGCATGTGCTTGTATTTACGTTGTCCAGCTACTTTTGCGCAATTTTGGAAAACATGGGGCTGTAAAGCGGAGAACCCGGACGATCTGGGGAAACAAGCATCGCAGTGGTCGTAGGCTTGGTCGTGTTGACACGTTCGTTACATATCTATCAAAACGTGTTGGCCTATACAGAAGAACGGGAATGTCATATGTCATGCTGACAGCATCTGACATGTGAGCTCCGCGCCGCAATATTACAGAGCCATGGCGCTGAGGATCGTGTCCCCTGCAGGTCTGAGTTGTGGTGTGTACACGCGAGCATTCTGCATCATTGGACCGTTTAGCCACCGCAAATATCGGACGATCCGATTTTGTTGGCACCCATGTGAAATCGCTCACCAGTACTCTTACGTACGAGATTGCCGGCCACGTAACCTCATCGGGTTCCCAATGTTGCGTCTCGGGGCTTCCAAGATCAGTCTGTTCCTCCGGTTGGGATTCGTGCATCACATCCTGCGTCCCCGGGCCGTGTACGCTAACAAATGTCATCCTTTCACGAAGAAGAGTAAGCACCTGCAGCGCAGACTGCTACCTGCCTTTCTATCGCGCTGGCCATTGGAGTTGTACTTGGATGAGCGGCAAGATCGTAATAGCTTATGTGAATGTCTTCTTCGATCCCTTAAGATAGACCCCGTGCTCGGTTTTGACTATGAGCAGACGAAATGGTCGATAGTGATGCGTAGGTGTGGTATGCTGCCGCGGTGCGCAATACATTCGAAAGACTGGCTTTATTTGGAGCGTGCTGAAGGTTGCGTATCCATGGTGTCGAAAGGATGCAACAAATTAGTAGAATTTAATGCCTCCACCAGTAGAGGTTTAGCATCAAAGGAAGCCGTACCTGAGGGAGGAATTTAGGAGGTCTGTACTCTCAACTTCAGAGTCATGTCCAAGACAAAACCTGACCGTACAAGGAACAGTCAGGCATACCAGTGGTTGTCGCAAGATGAGAGAAAGTATGTGGATATAGCGAAACGATGAAGGCTGGCCAAAGCATACAACGTTTTATATCAAGAGTCCGAATGGTGTGAAGATAGCAAGATATGTCGTGCTTAAGTCGATCTCGAGGCTGAGAGTGCAGCACGGAGATCAGATAAGATGAGTCTCGGCCTTAGCTCGGCTTAGTGAGGCAGGCGCGCTAGTGAAACTTCCGTCAATGTTCGCGATGGAGAGTCGACGACCAGTAGTCGGCCTCTAGTATCACCCAACACCTCAACGCGTAAGTTTATCCTATCGTCGTCACCTTTGTCGCGTTCAACCATAGCTTACATCGCTGCAGTAATCTCCATCCTCCATATCACGTCGTCACCATGGCCGAAACCGCAGCTTCGCGACTTCCAAGTACGGCGGAACAGCTTATTAGATCGTCCTCGAAGCGGACACGAGAGATATTCGCCGCCGATTTCGCTTCATCAGCAGCACTAGACCACGCCTCTAATGGCAGCTTTTCGATACACCCAACAACACCAGCACCCTCGGCCGCCGCAGACCAGGCCAGCGTCGCATCGCGCATTCGCAACGAATATGAGCACGTACGCGAGCTACCACCTGCGTTGGCTGCAAAGATGGCCAGCGCAGCATCCACAGCGGCCGAGCGACGCAAAAAGATCAAGGCGCAGAACGCCGAAGAGAAGGCATCGGACCCCAAGATGCAAAGAATGATTGAGGGCGTATCAGACAAGGCAGACAAGGCGCGCGACGCGCAGTCGATGCAGTTAGCAGTAAGAGCTGGAGGAAAGGGCGCTGCGCCAAATGCTCAGGGGCCTACGCCAAACAGAGACCAGACGTCCAGCGCGCTGGTTAGGAAGGACGTGGTCCGGCAAGCGAAGCCTGACTGGCATGCGCCTTGGAAGGTCAAGACTGTCATCAGCGGACATATGGGATGGGTAAGTAAAGCAACAGAATTCTATGCGACAGTAACTGACTCCGTATAGGTACGATCGGTAGCAATGGAACCTGGAAACCAATGGTTCGCGACGGGTGCCGCGGACAGGACAATCAAGCTTTGGGATCTGGCCAGCGGTCAACTCAAGATCACATTGACAGGACACATTTCTGCAGTCAGAGGACTCGCAGTGAGCCCGCGGCATCCATACCTCTTCTCTTGCGGAGAAGACAAAATGGTCAAATGCTGGGATCTGGAGACGAACAAAGTAATCCGACACTACCACGGCCATCTGAGCGGAGTCTACTCGCTTTCCCTTCATCCGACTGTAGA
Organism: Alternaria atra; assembly: GCF_907166805.1. Classification (NCBI taxonomy): domain Eukaryota; kingdom Fungi; phylum Ascomycota; class Dothideomycetes; order Pleosporales; family Pleosporaceae; genus Alternaria; species Alternaria atra. The sequence goes on from NW_025091321.1 coordinate 3,861,113, forward strand.
CGTGTTGTGTACTGGAGGACGAGATGGCGTAGTCCGCGTTTGGGATATGCGATCGCGCAGTAACATCCACGTACTCGGAGGCCACAAGGGAACTATTTCATCAATCCAATGCCAAGAAGCCGAACCTCAAGTGCTTTCTGGAAGCATGGACAGTACAATACGACTATGGGATCTTGTTGCCGGAAAGACGCGTACAGTACTCACTCACCACAAGAAGTCAGTCCGTTCTCTTGCCACACACCCGACTGAGTTCACATTTGCGTCTGGATCTGCACAATCGGCGAAACAATGGCTGTGTCCGGAAGGTAACTTTATGCAAAACTTCTCGCCCGTCAACAGCATCATCAATACACTATCTGTCAACGAGGATAACATCATGTTCGCTGGTAGCGACAATGGCGAGGCCTCGTTCTACGACTGGAAGACAGGTCACCGCTTCCAGCACACAGAGAGCATCGCACAACCAGGTTCTCTTGAAGCTGAAGCAGGTGTCATGTGCTCGACGTTCGACAAGTCTGGATTGCGTCTCATCACTGGAGAGTCGGACAAGTCAATCAAGATCTGGAAGCAGGATGATAACGCTACTGAGGAGACACATCCGCTGGACTGGAAGCCGACACTTGGACGGCGGAAGTTCTAAAGGGCGTAATCTGGGTAGATGAGGCAGCCTGTGCATAGTGTTCGGAGTTGAAACGGCGTCAAGAATGTAACATTATTGGGATCATGGCATTATTTGCATACGAGGTTATACCAAGCACGAAGAGCGCAGTCATTGCCACGGCCGTTGATAGCGCGTAGAGATATTTAGTGCCATATGAAAGGTTTATCAAGTCACTTTCATCTTCGATATTGGCTGAATTCATCGCAATGCTGAAGCAGCGAGTCTGCCCAGACTGATGCATGTGAATACGGGATACGTCAGTGGTCTAAGCTTGAAAGTGGGTTGTCCAAAGAACACCAAGCCTCCCGCACTCCCAACCATCCCGCTCAAGATGCAGAAACGGGCGCCACCCGCACGATTATGGCCCCCGTGAAGCGCAGAGATCTGGTCTTCGCCGCTGTCGCCGTATTCATCGCCTGGGGCTACCTGACCCATTGGCAGCCGAAGCTGCACTATCTGCCCTACGCCTTCATCGCCGGAGTACTTGCAACGCTTGCGCTACTAGCATGGCTCACCTTCACGATTGCCTGGGACAAAGACGTACGAAGCGGCGGAAATGTCGACTATGGACCGCGCCATGTCGCCTTCGTTGCGCCGGAGAGGTGGAAGGCTGAGAGGGAGGCTATGGATAAGAGGAACACGTACATGATGGAGCCGCTATACCCTGCGTCCTTCATGATATCAGACAGTATTGACGTGCTGATTGGGCTGATACTGCGCGACTTCGTGAAGAGCTGGTACGGCAGTATAAGCAAAAGCCCAACATTCGTCAACGAGGTGGACCGGGCGGTACGCGCTTCAATGGGCGAGATACGGGAACGCATACTGGCAGTAGATATGGTCGAGACAGTCGTGTCGCGCATGATACCCCTTATCACCGATCACCTGCGAGCGTCCTACGAAGCAGAGCGAATAGTTCGTGGACGCAAACTGTCACGGGATATTACAGATTCCGAGGAGCTTGACCTGGCCATCGCAGCGAAATACAAGGAGGGCCGGTTGCATCCGGCAGCCTCATTGGCATATTCGAATACCAAACCTATACAGCAGCAGCATCTACGAAGCATCGTCACGCGACTACTGCCAAAAATCATGCCTGCGAACATGTCCACCAGTCCTGCCGTCAATGTACTGATCAAAGAGCTTGTGGCCTGTGCGGTCCTATTTCCTGTGATGCAGATGCTCGCTGACCCGGACACATGGAACCAGCTTATGGAGGGCTATGTAAGATTTATCCGCTCGTGGTAGGACGCCACTAACATGGACAGGGACGATCGTTGATCCAAGAAAGGAAGACTGTCCGCAAAATTCGAGCTGCCCTTGACGAACATGCTCCGCCGTCACCGAAGAACCCCAAGAATGTTCAGTTCCCGAAGCTTGCGCCCGGCGACAACGAGCGACGATTCGAACGTTTTATACGAGCTATTCGGCAAACCAATACCCTTGCAGATGCTAGACGATTTCGCAGCGAGGTATCAAGTCAGCTACGCAAGGACTCGATGCTGGAGGGTCAAGACCCTGTATATCTTCGGCGTCTAGAAACAGCGCGACAAATCCTGGATACAAAGGTCGCCAACCTCAGCGCTGGTGGCTCGGTTCGGGCGAAAGTTGCCGCACAGGAGAAGCCGAAGCACAAACGTACTTCGTCCAAATTCGCCAATGCGTCTCTGCGCGAAGTGTTGTACGATGCCTCCGGCCTGTCTTGCTTCATGGAGTTCATGGATCAGGCGGACCTGATGCGGCTAGTGCAGTTTTGGATTGTGGTGGACGGCTTTCGCAATCCCTTAGAAGTAGAGACAGAAGAAGCGCCGGACTACATAGGTTCGCTACCTGCATGGACAGAGTCTGATCGCGCAGATCTAGCGCAGATCTATGACGGATACTTGTCAAAACCAGAGTTGAAGATACTCCCTGAAGCCAGGCAAGCGGTTGCAGAGTTCCTTAAAGCTGGGCGGAAAGCGACGCCACAGCAGTATCATAATGCACGGCGTTCTCTGTTACAGGCCCAGACGGCTGCGTACGATCAGTTACAAGAACCCTACTTCCGAAGGTTCAAGAAATCCAACTTGTACTACAAGTGGCTAGCCATGGACGAGGCGGCGAACGCTCAGAATAGCACTGTCAATACCAGGACTGTAGCGCAAACACTCGACAATCCATCTGGGGCAGCACCGGCCATGGTCCGGACCCAATCACGGCAAAAGAACGCATTGCAAATCCCACACGGAGATCTGCGCCGAGCTGTAGCATCATCGTCAGATCTGAAGAGTCAAGGAATTGTTAAGAACGCTGAGCCACCCGCACGGCGTTCTTTGGATGTACAGACGCCATCGTCCGCACGCGTACCCCTGTTTGACGACGACTACGACTCTGACCCTCTCGCACACTCGACTGCAAGTCTGAACTCTGATTTTGGCCATGATCGCTCCAATGGCAACAATACGCAAGTGGTCGATGCCATGCAAGCTGCTATTATCGACATCATGGACGAGCCTGAGGGGTCTATCTTCTACGAGCCAAGCCTAAAGTCGCCACTGGACAACATCTCCATGCGCGGATCCGTTGATCTACCTCGAACGTCGTCCCCAGGTCCTCAAGCACAATTACAGCAAAGCAAAGACGGCCTCAAACCAAGCATAGCGTCGCTAGGCCTAGTCGGAGAGCCCAGAACACGTGGAGTCTTTGATGATGATATATTTGGTGATGAAGAAAGGTTTTTGGAAGACGAGATTGATGACCCTGTGCCAAGAAGTAAAGCTGAAGAGGAAGAAATACATGAGGCAGCGCCTGGAGATCTAGGTCTTGCTGAGGCTATCGACGCGCTTACTGCAGATATCGAGCGCTTGGTATCGCAAGAGTCTATCGTGGACTCCCTCACATCGAAGGCTGAGCTAACAAATAATGCCGCCGAACTGAGGATCTTGCGCAAGTCGAAAGCTAGCCTTCAGCGGGAGATACAGAGGAAGGAACTACAACGTCAACAATATATCGTTCAAGAGAGCGACAACAGCTTATATGGACGGGCGACTGTGTTCATCCAGTCAATTATGGTGGGTACTGAGGAAGACGGCAAGGAGTACGCTATGTATGTCATCGAAGTTCAACGACGCGCGGGTGATCAGATGCCTGCCGCCACTTGGGTCGTCTCGCGACGGTACAGCGAGTTCCACGAACTAAACAAAAGGCTCCGTGTGAAGTTCCCACAGGTGCGAAGCCTGGAATTTCCACGCCGTCAGATGATGCTCAAGCTCCAGAAAGACTTCCTGCATAAGAGGCGCCTTGGACTTGAGAAGTACCTGAGGGAACTCCTACTGATTCCAGCTGTATGCCGCAGCCGTGAACTACGCGCCTTCCTCTCTCAAGCTGCGATCAGCCCCGCCGATGCCTTGAGAAACCAAAACCCGAACTCTAACGACTTTGTGACTCGCATCTACAACTCAGTCGCTGATGGCATGGAGGAATTTCTGGGCAACATACCAGTCCTCGATCAACTATCTGTCGCAGGCCAGAACCTCATATCAGCTGCTACCACCCAGCTCGTCAATACGAATGGAGCGACTGCCCAGCCTGCCCACCTTGCCTCATCTGGGGTCCTGGTTGCTGGCGAACCCAACAACGATGCAGAAGCAGAAGCAGAACTACTCGCCTTCGAAAACAAAGAGCTTGAACCATTTGTAAAACCAATATGCGATATTTTCCTGGAGACCTTTGAGCTCAACCGCGAGAATAACTGGCTCCGAGGTCGCGCAGTCGTCGTAGTCCTACATCAACTCCTCGGTGGCACCATCGAACGCAAAGTCCGTGAGTCCTTCGACAACCTGCTATCTGAGAACAACATTGTCAAGTACATCGACACATTGAAGGACAGCATGTGGCCCAATGGCAGAATGAAGGCGAGCGTTGAGCGAACCAGCAAGGACAAAGAGGGGAGTAGGAAAGCTGCGAGTGAGGTCCTCAGTACTTTGGTGCCTGAACTGGCAAGCAGTGTGGTGGGGAGACAGAATGCGCAGTTGGCGGCGAAGAAGATTGAGGGGACTATCAACAATACGCGGTTGAAGTAAGTTCACTACCCGTCGTAACGTAGTGGGCGCTGCTAACAGGATATAGTACGCATATTGCTTTTACTCTCTTGGACGAGATGGTTCAGGTTCTGTTTCCGGATGTAGGGACGAAGTAATGCATGCATGAGCTGGTGTTGCATAGCTGGCGTTGTTTTGGTATGTGTATCAGCGACTACCACGGTGGAGTATTGGATTTACTTGATATCATGTTCCTTTAGTCTGTTCTAATACATAGCGTCATGTTCCATGCTTGTATTCTTTTCCCGATAGTGACAATGGTCACTCGCTCTTTTCTCTTCTTGCACTTGTTACGTTACCATAATAGCAGCCTTACAAAGGATGGACACCTGCAGGCATCAAGGCAGACACGATGTTGCCCAAAGCAGTTCTGTTTATCATGCGTACAGTGTCTGCCTAGATATGCGGCAAGGCTGAAGAGCTGGAACGCTGGAATTGGTTGATGTAAGCGCCCGCACGCAAACGCCGTATGCACGCATGTTCGTCCGCTATTGACTGGTGCCCGCTGTCCCATCGCTTTTAAAAGAAGACCGATACCTCACCTTCACCTCTCACCACAACCCGCACAGTTTTCAACTAGCATCTGCGCAGACGCCAACAAGTTGCTCCTTCCCAGCAAGAACAGACGTCAACCTCATCTTTACAACGGCATATTGTTTTGCAAATTTCACTCAAACCTACGCCTAGAGAGACTCGCTATGTCTGGATGCGGCGGTGGACGCAATGCTCGCGGCGGACGAGGTGGCAGAGGCCGTGGTCGAGGACGCGGTGGTAACACGCAAGGCAGGCACGACACTAACACACAGCATGCCTCTAAACCTGTCAGAGCCAAGGAGACAGAGCAGCAGAGGCAGGCGAGGAAATCGTACAGCTCCTGGAAGCGCCGGCTTGGCGAGGCTGAGACTGACCCAACGACCATGCGCCGTCTTTGGTAAGAACCCCGGATGTACAAACTGCATGTGAGGCATACGCTGAATTCACACACAAACGTTTTAGGGAAGGCGCTGTCAGCATACTCGAAAATGGAGACCGCGACTGGCGCCAACAACTCCCACAGGATCTCAATGATGATTCAGACGATGAGGGTGGTCGTCGTCACATCCTTGCTATCCTGAGTACGAAAATAGAAAACCCGGGTTACGATACCTTCCTCAGCAATGCCCGCAATTTCCTCCTTACGCTTACACACCCATCGCTCCTACGCTGTCTTGCCGTCGACACACACGTCGGATCCATTTACAATCTTTTTGGTGGGGTCGGTGGACGGACGGCAGTACTCTATCTCCAGCGGGTTTGCAAGGCTCTGTCAGCAGCTCGAGCAGCTACATTCTCTTTGGCGTCTACGAAGGATCATGAAACAACACTCCTCGCAATGGCAATGGCTCTATTTGAGCTGTTGAGGCGAGAGCGTAGAGCACGATTCAACGACGATGTTATACCGTTGGTAAACTCTATCCAGACCGCAAGCGATGCCTGCAAGGGCTCGCCAGATACCTCGGCGAGGATCACCAATCGCCTCAATGACACTCGAGCCTTGGTAGCACGTGCACAAGGACTGCTTGCCGAAGATACGGGTGACAATGACACTGGCGACAAGAACGATGGTGGTGGCCAGACGTCTTCCTATCCGAGGAACCTGGTAGTTCCCTCGGGCCGCTTCGATAACGACAAGAAGGACATTGGTGACCTGATACTATTTCCCACTCGTGATGAGATCATGACCGATGAGAAAGAATTCCTACCGTACACGGATCCAGACCAACCGCATTTTCTTGAAGATCCTGTGCAACGTCACATCGACACTTACTTTCGACTGCTGCGCCACGATATCTTTGGTGAGCTAAAGGGCTCTTTGGCTGGAATCATGCACGCGGTATCTCAAGATCCTAACGCGCTGGCCTATGCCAATCTTGGGGACATGCGCGCCAATCAGTATACCAACGCTCGTGTCTGCTACGTTGCGCTCGACAAGCGAAAAGGCCTGCAGGCTCACATAGAATTTTTGCAACCTGCGATCGTTCGCAAGAAGAATGCTGGTCAGAAGGAGAAGTGGTGGGAGGAGTCGCGGCGATTCGATGAAGGGTCGCTTCTTTCATTTATTTGGATCCAAGATACCATCGTTCAACACGTTTTCCTCACTGTCTCAGATAAGACCACTGATCCGAAGAAAAAGTACAGCTTGACGCACCACAACCAGATGGCCTACATAACGACAAGCTTGGTGACTCAAGATCGAACAACAGTCAAGACGCTGATGCACGCACATATTGGAGCGACCCGCGGCATCTTGCTAGAATTCCCGAAGGTCATGCCGGCGACATTTGCACCCACTTTAGAGAGCCTGCAGGCTATGCAGCGACTGAACCGTCTGCCTTTCCGGCAATGGATCGTTCCAGACAAATACAATGGTCCTCCAGGGGAACGTGGGGTCCAAAAGATCCCTCCACCTCTCTACGCGCGCGCTTCTGGCTTCAAGTTCCCAGCTACTACCCTCATGAAAGACAAGAACGACGAGCCATTCTCGATCGATCCGGCCTCGTCATGCGACGACAAGGGGCTACTTGACAAGCTTGAGACAAAGACGCAACTTGATCGCGGACAGTGTCGCGCTTTGATCGCTGCGTTGACCCGCGAGTTTGCGTTCATTCAAGGACCTCCGGGAACAGGAAAGAGCTACCTTGGCCTCCAGATTATGAGAATACTACTGGACATCAAGAAGCAAGTCAATCTTGGTCCTATACTCATCGTGTGCTACACGAACCATGCATTGGATCAGTTCCTTGAACACCTACTGGACATTGGGGTTAACAAGCTCATTCGTATGGGAGGCATGAGTAAGTCGAAGAAGCTTCTCAACCATAACCTTCGTACGATTGGTGACACAGAGACCAAGACCAAATCCGAGAAGTACATGGCGGCTATGAATTACAAGGACTTGGATGAGAATGAGAAGGAGGCTAGAAAACTCTTTGCTGGTCTGCATGGCTTGTCAAAGCGTACACAGTGGAACAATCTCAAAAGCCACATCCACGAGGAGTATCCAAAGATCTACAATCAATTCCGTCGCGTTGATGACCAAGGCTTCCAGACAGCCGGTCGTCACCCATTCGATGTATGGATTGCAGGTAGCGAGGCACATCGCCCAGCGCTATCCCCGGACGCTCTACGGCAAGTGATCCAGAAGGCGATTGCAAACGTGTTTTCTCTGTCGATCCATGAGAGGCGCGCGCTCCTTGGCCATTGGGTTGCTGAGGCTCAAGGCAACAAGGTCAGCGAGCTTTTTGAGGTTGTCAACAGCGCCGCAAAGACTCAACGCCAATTGAACAACATACACGACGAGTTGAATCGACGAATCCTAGAAGGTGCGGATGTCATTGGCGTTACAACGTCTGGTTTAGCGAAGCGTATCTCGGTCCTGCAACAAGTGAAGTGTAAGGTCATCATTTGCGAGGAAGCGGGAGAGGTCATGGAGAGCCATATGATCTCTGCACTACTTCCTGATGTTGAGCATCTGATCCAAATTGGTGATCATGAGCAACTTCGGCCCTCAGTTAGCAATTTCCGCGACTTGTCGCTCGAGAGCGAGCGAGGAAAGCTTCATGCGCTTGATCGGAGTCAGTTCGAGCGCCTCTCGATCGGCGAGCCTGGGCGGCTTTTGATGCCCGTTGCACAACTGAATGTACAGCGTCGAATGCGCCCGCAAATTTCTTCCCTGATTCGCGAGACCATCTACGACAAACTCAGGGATCACGCGTCTACCACCGAGCTGCCTGACGTTGTCGGCTTGCGCCGTAATGTCTTCTGGCTCGATCACACCAACCTCGAAAACGAGAACGATACCGATATGCACAACAGTAAGTCCAAGTCCAATTTGTGGGAAGTCAAGATGGTGCATGCGTTGGTCCGGCACGTCGTTCGCCAGGGTGTTTACAAGCCTGACGATATCGCCGTATTGACACCATACACTGGACAGCTTCAGAAGCTACGAGCTGCTATGAGAACCGATTTTGAGATTTGTCTCAGTGATCGTGATCGAGAAGCACTTGAGAGGGACGGTTTCGCAGTAGACGACAACAAAGCTCCGGAGAATGCTGCATCCGACCATGAAGGTTATCAGGGCAAGCCCCTGGCGAGGAAGCAGCTGTCGGAACTACTGAGAGTTGCTACGGTCGATAACTTCCAAGGAGAGGAGGCCAAGATCATCATTGTCTCACTTGTCCGAAGCAACGAGAGGCAAAACGTCGGATTTCTCAAGACAACAAACCGCATCAATGTCTTGCTGAGTCGCGCTCAACATGGCATGTACCTCATCGGCAATGCAGATACGTACTCTAGCGTTGAAATGTGGCAGAAGGTTATCGGCATGCTACGTGCGACCAATTCAGTGGGTAAAGGTCTGGCTTTGTGCTGCCCTCGGCATCCTGACACCGAATCTGAAGTACAGCAACCCGAAGACTTTCATAGACTCAGCCCTGAGGGTGGTTGTAGGGAAACATGCGCCGATCGTCTCGACTGTGGCCACCAATGTGGTGCCCGATGCCACTCGGAAGCCATGCATGCAGTCTTCTTATGCGAGCAGCCATGCCAACGTCGACACCAGCCGTGTGACCATGCCTGTCAGAAATCCACGTGTGGAGAGTCTTGTGGAAAGTGCATGATCTTACTAGACAGCGTACAGCTTCCGTGTGGTCATGCCAAACATGGCGTCGCATGTCACCTCACTCGGAGTATTAACAGCATATCCTGCGACGTCAAGGTCTCGAAGCGCGTATCCGGCTGCGAACACGATGTGGAAGTGAAATGCTCGGTGGACGTTACTCGGAAAGGCTTCAGGTGCCCCAAACCATGCAGTACACCTCTATCGTGCGGCCATCCATGCCCCGGAACTTGCGGTCAGTGCAATACCAAAGATATGCACGACCGGCCAGTGGTCAAGCACGCTGCTTGCAAGAAAACATGTGGCAGAAAGCATGGGACTTGCAATCACGACTGCAACCGTCAATGTCATGATGGTACGGATTGCGGTCTATGCCAGGAGCCATGTGAAGTAAGCGACACCAGTCTACCTTCAAAATATGTGCTAATTCCATCTAGGTACGTTGCAAGCACACAAAGTGTCCACAAAAGTGCCATGAGCCTTGCGCTCCGTGCGTTGAGCTATGTGTATGGTCATGTGAACATCAAGGCGACTGCAAGATGCCTTGTTCGGCCCCATGCAGCCGCTTACCTTGCGACGAGCGCTGCACCAAGCTCCTCATATGCGGCCACCAGTGTCCAAGCATTTGCGGTGAAGTATGCCCCGTCGGTTATTGTCAGGAATGTGGCATGAGGTCAGAAGCGCTACCAGACATGATCATGATGTCTCGGTATGCTGACATTGACTTGAATGAATCGCCTATAGTCATCCTCAGCTGTGGTCACTTCTTCACGACTGAAACACTGGACGGATTAGTTGGTCTCAAAGATGTGTACAGTCTCGACGCAACCACGGGTCTCTTCAATGGGCTCATTGAGAATGCCGAGCTTTCCCCATCCGTTCCACAGTGTCCGAATTGTCGAGAGCCTGTCAAGCAGTACGTCACTCAACGCTACAACCGGCTTATCAACAAAGCTGTCATCGATGACATGTCGAAACGCTTCATCGTGAATGGCCAGCAGGAGCTGCAGCAAATAGAAGGCCAACTCGAAGACGTCCGAAAGGAGCTTGAAAAGTCGCGGAGGTCGGTTGTTCCTGCCTCAGCCATCAATATCCCCGGCGAGGAAGCTCATGAGTTGACCATGCAGTATATCAACGACGGGATCAAGAACCGTTCTGCGGATACCGTTCGGCTGCTGAACGCGGTCAAAGCATTTCGCCGCAGGATGGATGTTCAACATCAGCCAACGTACACACTGCACCAGGCAACCCTACATACCATAGCGCGAGATGATTCGCTGGACGCCGAGTTCGCGAAGTTGACGATCGATTCTTCCGAAAAATCTACCAAACGCGACCGCGATCAACGCATCACCCTCGGGGGTAGCCTGCTTGAAATCAAGGTGCGCTGCTTGGTGCTCGAGGATAGCTTCGAGATCATGCGTGCCGTGAGCCTCAAGCATCTCAGAAGTACAGTGCCTCTCAGCTTCCCCGCAGGTTCGCCGGTTGCAAAGACGGATCAGTTCCTCAAAGACACCGAAAAGCTCATCGGTGACTGTATCCATGAGAGTCTGCCGAAACTCGCAGTTGAGGCCATACTACACTACGCCCGAGTCACCCAATCCTTCAGTGGTGCTCAGTCTGGTCAAAACAACGATCGCGCAAAAGCTACCGACTACCGCAATCTCGCCAAAAATCTTTTGAAGACGGCCAATAAGCTCTGTGAGCATTCTTTCCGCGATCGAAACAACTTACGCCAAGCTGTCATCGCTGCCACAAAGATGCTGGATAAGGAGTTCTACGAGGCGGTGTCGGGGGAGGAACTGGAGTCGATCAAGAAGGCCATGGTTAGTGGACGCGGCGGTATTGCCACTCACTCTGGCCACTGGTACAAATGCGTCAACGGACATCCGGTAAGTCACTGCTTTTCAACTCAGCACAGTATAATCTCTAACACAACGTAGTTCGCCATTGGAGAGTGCGGTATGCCCATGGAGCTCGCGCGTTGTCCAGAATGCGGTGAGCCTGTTGGCGGTCGGAGCCATACTGCTGTCGCGGGAGTGTCGCGTGCAACGGAGATGGAGCACTGAGAAGGGAAGAGTCGGCGCTTTCGTAAGAGTACGAAGCCATACGAATTGCATCAGCCTCATTCATGAAGGTTTCCCCGTAGACTGATTCCGTAGATCTCTGTCACGCTCGTCCAAGCTCTTTGACGACGTTGTCCGATGCGATGTAGTTACATAGGCCACCCTAATGCAACATACAGCTTTGCTGTGAACCATACTGTTCTCGCATAATTATCTTGTGAACGGTCGTCTTGTAGTCTCGGTGGAAGTTAGGTTCGTCGAAGTTTCATGTACTAAGATCGCGGGTAACCAACTACATTATCTTATCGTTGTCGCGAATGTACGTAATGATCCAAGATAGCGAGCCTGCTCTTTTATTTCTGTCCCAGACCGCCAACACCATTTCTCCTCATTTTCTTCCTGGCGATTTGCCGTCTTGCGACGGTGCAGTGACCAGAAGAGAATGTTTTCCGTTGTAAACGAGATTTCGTATGCAGATCAATGCGATGGCCAAGTTCACGATGTCTTAACGGGTGACGAGCAGAAGGCGCCTGGTGTTTTTCCATCTGGGCAGTACTGCCGAATTGCCGGGGCGTAATTGCGATGTGCAGTGTCGCTTGTCAGTTTTCAGTTCGCCAATCACTTACCATGGAATACCGCGACAACTTATGACTTTCACGATAAGCCGTACCTGCGTACGGTCCTTGGAGGAGCAGTATGGCAGTAGGTGCTTACGTGCCATGCATTATGAGCGCACTCATGACGCAGCACAAGCTGCTCACACGACAAAACGAGGCTGTGAAGTACAACATATGCAGCTCATCCGTCCCTGCATCACTCGGCTTGAGACCATGTGGGCTGCCCTGGAGACGGCTCGTCGAACCCCTGCCATGCTTAAAAAGTGGAAATTTGACCCTCCGCTAACGACATCGCTCGCAATTCTGATTGGCCTGCTAAAGAGGCTTCTCCGCGCTTCAAGGAGATGAGATACAAGGCCCTGAGCGCCGCCATCCCCCATCGCATTGCGACGAGGCTATCGCGCATCACGATGGACGACAATGTTGAGTGTTTGAAGTTGTGGGGTGAGCGACAAACGGGTAGAAGAACGAACAATCAAACGTCGCGCATCTAAACGCCCAACCAAACAGAAACCTCACAGCATAAAGGAGCAAACCCGATCAGCGAATCACTCTCGCTTGTGCGCCAATTCCAATTCCAATGGCCATTTGTTCGCCCGCGGCCTTGTCACAAGATTGATGTTGTAATCTTATTTTTCCACCTTCCGTTAGCCGCCATTTCCCCCCTCAAAGGGCCTGAGGCGAGCAAACCATCGTGAGTTCCTGAGCCGGGCCCCAGTTTCAAATACTGCCGGGGATCCTCCCTTCTCATCTCTTCTCGCCGCTTTGCTCTACAAACCTCTACGCTCATTACTTTTTTGCGACCCTGCGATTGCTGTTGCTGCCCGTCGTCATCATCAGCTTCTCCACACTCTTTAATAAACTCGGTCCGTTGTCATAAGCCGCACGTCACACACGGGACCATCACACTCATTGTAATTGCGATATTCAACACGAAACAACATAGTCAAGATGAAGGGAAACACTATTGCTATGGTGCTGGGTGCGCTTGCCATGGGCGCGAGGGCTCAGGATGCTATTGCGTAAGGCTTCTCCACAATCCACATCCCCATGTGCCTGATCTCACCCGCAATGCGACTATCGCGCGGCTTACCCGCGACCATCATCTTTGGATCCTAGCTAACATGCTGGTTACGTAGGCCCGAGGTTCAATCATCCGTCCTCATGGTTCTCGCTCAGGCGATCCCATCGGATAGCGTAGCATATGCTCTCGCCTCGTCCTCTGCCTTTGCCGCCGAAATGGCATCGTCTCTCTCTGCTGGTAACACACCGGCCTGGTACCAAGCGCTCCCAACAGATGTCCAGAGCCTTTTGCCTGAGATCTATCCCGCTGCAGTCGAGGCTACGCCAACACCAACACCCACACCTTCATCCTCTAGCGTGTACGTGGCGAAGAGCAGCAGTGTTGAGAGCTCCAGCGTTGTCAAGGTTACTCCATACCCAACTGGAAGCAACAGCACCTTGGTCAAGCCTACGATGAGCGCTACTGGAGGTGCTAGCGTCAGTGTGACATTGAGTCCCAGTGGCGCTGCTTCTTCCACCCCGGACAGCCCTCCACCTTTTACTGGTGCGGCTTCTAAGCTCTCCGTTGGGGCTGGCCTCGGTGCTGCGATCGTTCTTGGTATGCTCACTTTGTAGACATACCTTTTTTGTCTACATTCTCTGCATTCTACATTCGTAGCACCGGACTGTGTGAAGATGTCATGGGTTGATTCAAAACCCATGCGTCCTGGAGCACGCGGTTGCTCATCTTCACTATAACGTTTCTTTACGACGCGATGCTGTTATTCTTCTGGGCAACGATTCGCAATATACCTTTTTGACTTTTTTGTTTGACGGGGGGAGGAAAGACCCAATGGGTGGGTTGACGGATCTTCATGTGATGGCTCTGGCTGTAACGCTTTTGTATCCTGGTTTGGTGGTTTGACGTTCGAGCGAGGGAGTTGGGGGACAGTATAGGTAGATAGTAGTAAGTAGCTTAATATCTAATCAGTCGATGGAACACACAACAAAAGCAATAGCTGATATTAAAGACGAAGAAGTGATGGATTGACCCTTTAAGTAAATTGGCATGGGTCCGTGACGTTCGTAAGCAACACGCGTCCTCCTCGTATTAAGCTAAAAATACTACAGTAACGACCTCTTTTCGATTCTATAGTCTCCATTTCGTGCTATGGCATATGGTCCACATCATCGAGCAAATCTACTTGCTTTCCGGTATTGTCTTCCGGTTAGTCCCAAAACGCATGTCAAGGAATCGAAAGCTTCTCTGCGCCAGCGACGGCCAAACTCCGATGCTGGCCGACAACCCGCCATCTGCTGCCTGCCCCGGTATCCAGAGTTCCTTGTTCCCCTCCGATACCATGATGAGCAGCTTGTGGATTTTGACCGCCCCAATCTCTGCCGAAGAGTACATCTCGGCACCCCCCTCCGGTGCCCTGAGAAGCACGGGGCACGTGACCCTATCCAAGACCTTCCTATCCTTTTTGGTGTCTAGGGAGAAGACCTCGAAGCGTCGTAGCATCGCAGCGGGCGAATCGACACCCATACTGCCCACGTCTAGGCCCAACTCCCACCGCGTCTGAAAGCTTATCCCACTCTGCAGACCTGCGGTCAGGTTGAATAAGTCATCGGCGACCCAGCCACTCTTCCACATCTTAACGAAGGACTGGGGGACACGGGTCATTGCCAGCTTGAACATGCTAAAGAACGGGGCGATGGACACGCATGCCTTGACGCGGGCATCACTCGCCGCGCGCAGGGCAAAATAGCGCTCAGTAACGGCGCCCGCAATAGCAATCCTGTCCAGATCCAGCTGCAGCTCTGGCCGCGATCGAGCCAGATTTTTGATAAAGTTCAGTACCTTGTCCGCACAGATTTCTAAGTCGGGTTGCCAAGGGACTTGGGACCTCTTCAACAACAAGCCTTGCCCAGCACCCTCGGGGAGAAGGACAGCGTAGCCCAGCTACGGGCCTATGTAACCAAACAGGAAATACAGCCCCTCTTTCGTCGAATCAGCTCAGCCAATGTACAATAGGAGCGATGTTTTGCCAGGCAGTTATGCCTTTCAAGGAGGGAGATGCAAGTATGCAGACATGCTGATGCCATTCTCATACGGGATGTCCACTATATGTTCGGGGAACTTGGCCTGCTCCGTCAATCCGCGCCCCTTGATAGTGCACGAGGACTGATCCGGTGCGCTTCCCAAGTCGGGCTACCGAGTCATCAAGACTTGCTCTCCAAAGAACTTCGAGCTAGTGGAAAAGTACGGTGCTGAAAAAGACTTTGATTATCACTTGCCGACGTGTGCGGAAGACCTACGGGCATACACCAAAAATACACTGGAATACGCGCTGGACATTATCTCTGAAGCGAGGATCATCCGCCACTGCTATGCGGCGATCGGACGTGGTGGCGGCAGATACATTGGATTTGAGCTCCTATCTGAGGATCTTATGGCCACAATGCGGAAGGTTGTCAAGCCGACTTGGGCCATGGGCTTGGGGGTCGCTGGGCTCGAGCTGGAACTACTGGGAGGGTAATATCGCAAGGCAAACCCCGAGCTGCACGCATGGCTTTACGGGTGGATCAGGCGGCGAACCGCCTTACTCGAGTCTGGAAGATTGAAACCGCATCCCATACAGGTGAATCGGGGCGGGCTAGCAAAGATGATTGAGGGCACGGGGGCGTTGCAGCGCAATGATGCCTCGGCTCAGAAGCTGATATATCCTTTGTACAAATATTAGATAGGAGGTACAATGCTCATACACTAAACATGATTTACCTAGTCATGAACAAATGCCATCGACTCCTTGATACTGGTTCGTATCGAATCTACGTACGACTTGCTACCCCGCAGCGACTTGACGTCCTCCTGGGCCATGACGGCCCAAAATAACTCTGCTCGCTGTCCATGGGAGAATATCCCAGGGGCTACCGCGTTGTGTGGGGCTGCCGCCTCGCCTGAGAGACAGTATTCGGCTGGGATTCCCATACAACGCTCTAGAGTTTGCATCTGACTCTGAATGGCATCGAGAATGCCTAAAGCATACGCTTTCAACGGCATGTCTTGAAGTGAAGAGATACCGCCGATTCGGAGTACTGATTTGACCTTGATGGCATCGTACGATTCCAGCGGCACCTGTGAAAGGAATTTGTGAATTCGGTAGAATAGGGTGTCGAAAAGCCTCATCAACGCAAGATAGCTAGACAGAACCAAGAGCACGGTCTCTGTGCTAAGCACATCCTCAGTCTGCGTATGCAACTGAGCCGCCGGCGTGAAGCTCTGGATGATGTCGGTGAAATCTTTGCTGCATGTAAGAAGTAACGCTGCCGGGTTCTCAACATCTCGGCCGGCGCCCCCGTCTTTGCAGCCCTGTATGACTTTGGAGGAATCAGAATAGTATGCGTCGACCGTCGCAATGCGACAGTCTATCTCTTCTCGCAATCTCACCAAAGAGCTTGCCGCACTGAAGCATTGTGGTGGGGGATTCGGGGGCAGAAGACCTTCCTCATAATCAAAGAGCGGATCGATATGCATATCGAGAGAAGTGCTAGAATGCGCGCCCATATGAAGCGTCGCGTCAAACTGATCATCTGCACTGAGCAGCCCCTGAAGCTGTGATGGGCTGCCCGACTGATCCGTTAAAGAGAGGATATCTTCGCCTGACGCAGGGCTTCGATACATCGAAGCGGAAGGAGAGTCGAAGAAAGCGGAGATCTCGCCGGGCGCTACCCAGAAATCTGGCAATGGCTCTTGTGACATGGGATCTTTTGGTGCATGCGGATGCATAGCGGACTTGGACGCTCTTGCGGGCGCTACTGCTATTGCGGGAGAATGGACCTCGACGTGATGCATGTCTTGCAATGTCGATGTGCGATGGGGTTTAGGCGAGGAGAGGGGGGGACGATGCTTGAGTGGTCTTCCGGGGTGACCGGAGGCACCTGTCACGCATCGCGCGCTCATGTAGGAGCAGCGAGCGCACGGCGCTATACTGTCTTGGGCGCGAAGGCATCTAACTCGCTTCGCTCTGCACTGGTCGCAGGCGGAGCGCTTGACTGTGGACTTGAGCATAGTTGGTATTGTCCTTATCGAGACACAAAGGAAAGCGATTGTGGGAAACTGAGCTAAGGCAACGATGTTAGTGTGGTTGTTCGACAGGCTGGCCATCAACGACCGCGTATTGTTGAAAGAGTGAAGAAACCCTCCTCGGAGGTTTTGTGGTTAACCAATCAGCAACGAAGAACATTACGCGCCTTCAACCCCAGACTGCGTCTGGCCTTTCTGTCACGCTGGCCATTGAAGGGACATTCTGGTGTAGTCGAACCGCGAAAATAACACCATCGTAATCTGGGGCCATGTCGTGGTGATCATCAGATACTATAGTACATTGCCGAGTTATGAAGTCGCTCACTCCGCCAGGGGGAAGAGAAAGCTTTCGCTGGCTTTCGGATAGGGGATTCTCGATATTGCAGGTGGCTGGGATCACGTGCTCGGAAGACTTTCGAAGCTTCCCAGCACCAAGACAGGATCGAAAACATCAAAACTTGCTCTAGTATAGCGATATTTCACCTTTCTACCACTGCAACTACCTCGTACCTACGTTTGCTTTAGGTAACTTACCGTTACATGCACTGGCCGATACCCTAGCTATCTCAGCCGCCGTGATCTAGTGAATGATGCCCTTTTTGCACCTGGGCGATAGTATCACGATGCGGCTGCAGGAACCTCCTTTTCTGTCGCGCCTGTTGCCTCCTCCTCGGCAAGCTTATCAGTCTTATCTACCATGCCAAAGTCGGTCTTGTTCTCCATCCTGAGCGGTACCTGCTTCATCACAGCAGCAGCGATGAGCCCCACCGCGCCGAAGGCAATAGCAACCTGCCAGGACCGCTGAAGCGCGGTGCTCTGCACAGAGATAACCTGAGCACGCGTCTGTGCTGAGAGTTTGTCAAGAAACACTACTTCAGCGGCCCCGTATGCTCCACCCGCTTTGAATTCGGCGGCCACTGCTGCGTCGCTGATGGCGCCTGCACCGGCCAGCTGTGCGGCTCGGTGAGTGTAGATGGTGCCGGCGACGGCGATGCCCCACATGATACCAAAGCTACGCATGAAGCCAAACGTGGCCGTCGCCAGCGCCGTGTCTTTGTCAGTCAGCGTGGCCAGCAGCGCTGGGAGCAGGGCTCCCACGCAAAAGCCCGCGCCGAAGGACTCAAGCACCTGAAAGCCCACCCAGGCGCCTGTGCTCGAGTTCTCGTCGAGGAGCGTGAAGACGCTAGAGCCGATGACGACCAAGGTGAAGGCAAAGCCGAGGATGGGCTTGTAGCGACCGAACTTGCTGAGTAGCAGCCCGCCGATGATGGCGCCTGGGAGGAGTGCAAGGATGGTGGGGAGAAGGTAGATGCCGGCTTTGTAGGCATCTGCGGCGAGAACGCCTTGGAAGTAGACTGGGAGGAAGTAGAGTGCCCACATAGTGACGACGCCATGGAGAAAGGTGAGGAGGAAGACGATGGAGGTTAATGAATTACTGAAGAGGTGGAGTGGCATGATGGGATTTGGCGTAAGACGGGAATTGCCCTCGAGCACGATAAAAGCTCCCATCGTAGCCAGACCGACAAAGAGCGGCACAAGGACCTGATAAGATGACCACGAGTATTGTCCTCCTGCCCAGGCAAGGGCAATCAACACCGGGACGGTGCCGCCGATGAAGAGCGCGTTCCCCAGCCAGTCGAGGCCCAATAGTTTAGTCGCCCACGTCTGGGATTTGTCGTATTTGACCTGCAAGAAGATAAACAGCAGCACAACTGCAACACCTCCAATGGGCAGACCCATATAGAAAGCCCAGCGCCAGCTGCTATAGCTGACGAGCAGTCCGCCAAAAAGAGGGCCAAAAGCGGCTCCGATGCCGACCATGCCAAAGACAGCGCCCATGTAGGTACCTCTCTCGCGGAGCGGGACGAGGTCGCAGACGATGATCTCGCAGAGGACACCGATGCCCGAGCCTCCAATCCCCTGTATCGCTCGACCGCCGATCATCATAGCTATATTGGGGGCTCTGGGCATCGCACTTCTCGTCAGCAAAGACTCCGGGCACCATGAACAGAGATGGCTCTCCGGCCAAATATTGAGAGGTATTAACTTACCCGCCACAAATACCGCTCCCGATCATGAAGATGAGCCCAGATATGATTAGAGGCCATCGGCGGCCAAATACGTTCGCAAGCTGGCCAAACATGGGCATAAGAGAACTCCTACGGAAGATGAATCGATTAGACAAAAAAGCAGCCAGAAGCCGTAGCTCAAGTGTGAGGTGACCGCCTCTTCGTCGCGAGAGGCCAGAGAGGACTTACATGGTCAAGAAGTATGCGTTAGAAACCCAGATGAAGTCTGCGCCCCCACCCAGATCGGCAACAACCGATGGCATGATCGTCGATGTGACTGTAGCTTCCAGGGACGTGAGGAGACTGATGAGAGAGAGGACAATCATGATAGCCCAGAACCTCGGCCCCTTCTCCCACTTTGGCGGGTTCTCTTCAATGGTCGCATCCTGGGCATTGACCGAAGTTTCTTCAGACTCCAGAGTAGGAGCGGCCGTGTCTTGTTGTGCCATTGTGCGAGAAGAAATAGTAGTAAGTGCCGCTAGTGTTCTGGGATGATATACAAGCCGTAGGGCTAATGCGAAGGTCAAAGCAGGTTGAGGTGCGAGCGGCGGGCTGATTTGGAAACCTTTCTACTGACAGTCAAAAGTGTTTTCGGAGTTGATCACACCTACTATTCCGTACGCGGAAGTGTTAACATCTACCCGTCCAAAGGCCGAATGACGTCCGCTTTGGGTGGACACCGCGGAGGGTTTCGTTAGACAACTGTGCGCCCGACCTCGCAGGGTTTTGTTTCCATCCGAGCTTGCGTGATGAGTTCCAGTTGACGGAAACAATGCAGCGCGGTCACTAGTCTTACTACAGGGACTTTGAGAGTCACCGACTCCAAAGTTTTATCGAACCTTTTGGACGTGTTGGTGGATATCGCATGTCAAGTCACTAAAGCACGCAGCGCAACACCTCGAAGGTGCCAGGATGCTTCTAACACTTCATGGTTCTGTTTGCTGCAGCTAGTAACGCTTCATCAATGCGAGTTATTTGGTGTTCGATAAGCACTGTCACTGTGTCAGCTTCATTGATATCTTCGACTACACAGAATTGTGCCAGCAACTACGGACGTGCTTGATGCTATAAACAATACATAGCTAGCAGCTCTAAACAATGGTAACAAATCCGATCTTACTCTGGCCGAGGAATATGCCGTGCTTGCGACTTCGCTGCAGGCGTCGTTCGGGATTTTCGAAGTCATCACATGACTCACCACCGAATCCTGAAGCAGTGGTTCCAGATTCAACTTCACTGGCAGTCACGGATGCCACTCATCCATTTGCGGACTGGCTCAGTCCAAGTCATAAAGGCGATGATGATTTGGATAAGCAGGAGGGCTCGTCTGCCACGTATAATTCTGTGGCAGACTCCAACGAAGTGGCTAAGCCAAGCTTTGATAGAATTCTGCCGATATCTCCTGGACAGTCGCGCTTCTGGTTCCAAAAGTACCTTATGGCAGACTAGACGAGAGCAAACAACACTATATGCGTCGTGATCAACAGAACCATTGGGCTCAGCAGCCTCGAGAGCGCAGTCCAAAAGGTAGCAGCGCGCCAAGAGTCGTTCCGAACCACTTTCTTTGTGGACAAGAACCAGAAGCACGTGCAGGGTATCTCGAGAACTTCGTTTCTCCGACTACAGGCTGTACCTCTTGCCGACGAATCAGGCGTGGTGCACGAATTCGAGAGCCTCAAAAACCACGTCTATGATATCGAACACGGCGAATGCACGCGTATCATCCGCCTCGGTTTGGCGACCACCGAGAGCTATCGTCTTCTCGGATCACACCACATCATCATGGATGGCATTAGTCTGGAGGTCCTCCTGGACGATCTGCAAAAGGTCTACAACGGCTAAGACCCCACCGAACCTGCATACCAGTACGCGGCATACTCTGAGAAATTGCTCTCCCTCTGCTCCCATTCTTGACGGCAAGGAAATGCATCCCTCTCACCACGTACGCGCATAATTCGATAATATATGACATGAATCTGCTGGTGGGCGAGTTTTTGCGCAGCGCGAACGCACTTGGTGGACTTCAGGTCGAACAAAAGCTGTTACTGAATAAGGACTAGGTGCTTACCGATGACCGTGTATTTTTGTAAAACTAATCACTTCTTTCGGGCATGCATACATATCCTACTGCGGAGTAAGGGCAATGCAGGTGGTTGACAACTGGTCAGGTTCGCAGGTGCAAATCGCGTCGCGTCCGGAGACGACTACGTCAGACGCAATGCAGTAAACCTGGCAACCACTAAAGGTACTTGAGCAAAGTCATCCGCGAAAAGATTCATCAGACACGAGCGTGAAAACTGGAAGGAGATGAAGAGTGCAGGTGGGGTTATTCCTTGTCTTTCGAAGCTGGAGATTTGGCTCGGAAGATATGAGATGAGAGGGGACGTCATGACCAGACTAAACATGCCCTCCTGTTAACTATCCGCTAAGATAGCTTTGTATACAACGTGCATGGGCATGTGACGGACAATGAGATTTGAGGGGGGTCTTGACGCGTTAGCGTTGAAACAGGTATATTCACTCCGCTTCCCCTCGCCGCCTCTAGCAGCACTTCACAGTACGTCCGCGCCTTCTCCGACACTCAGTGCTCCGATTAACGACCCATTGCATGCAATGTTGTTTAGTGGAGAGAGTAGGCATGAGAGCGAGAGTGAAGATGGAAAGGAACAGTATAGCGAGACAGAAAGAAGAAGAAGAATAGTGCAGCGAGAGAAGTGCACGTCGGTGCAAGTTCAAATATCTACGTATCTACATATCTATTCTCATTACCATTAAAAAGCCCCTTGGGGCAAACAGGTCATAATCGTAAAGTTCCTCCCTCCCGCAACCATATCCAAGGTCGCAGATCCTCCAGGAACCGTGATCATGACGCTCATCGAAGGCGTGTTAGGTATCATCATCTAAAGCGCGCAAAGCAAAAACCCAGCCGTGATATCATCATCCAGATAACAGGAAAAAGAAAAAGAACATCCTCCAGGTATATACGTGAATATCGCAGTGTCGCAATATGCACAAGTTCCTCCCCGGCTCAGTAAATTTCCAAATACTGAGCCTCATAGTCGTAATCTAATGAACAGCACAAGGAAAGTCGTGATCATGCTTGGACTAGAAGTAAGTGTCGACAATGTCACGTCCGCCGCGAATAGCCCATTCGACAATTTCCATGCCGCTGAGTCCACTGGCGTAGTACGTCTTCTTCTGGCCCTGGAGCTTGTTGAGCTTGCTGTAGGCGCCGCTGGAAAGCGCATCGCCTTCAAAGTGGGGGAAGTAATCCCACTTCTTGAAAGCCTTGACGTCGTCTTGGCAGAAGGGCTGGGATGGCTCTGTGGCATTGCGTGGGTCCTTGTTGATCAGCGATAAGCTCTCAACAAGCAGATCCCGTGCTGCGTCCTCGGTTTGGAATTCGTACGAACCCCAGGACCAGGCGACGGAGACGTTCGATTCTTGACTCAGGTGGAGAACGGCTACTGGCTCGCCATCATTTGGCGGCGGGACCGTCTCATTCGAGCTGTTAGCAATGTACGAGACACCAAAAGGAAGCTCTAGCTCTACGGCGGAAGAGTAATACTGATGGGTCGTGATGTTGTTGAACGTGTCATGCTCCTGCTCCGTCAAATCTACGCCAATGCGCTCCAAGTTCTCCATGCTTGGCGGAAATGCGAAGATGACCGAGGAACACTCTTGCTTCTCCCAGGTGACATAGCTGCCATTGGGTGCGGGTGTAGTGTACGTCACGATAGGGTGGTCGCCGGACCGGTCAACGCAGCGGACCTCGGAAGAGGTGTGAATGGGCGTCTTGCACAACTGATTCTTGGCATACTCGACGAACATCTTGTGGAAATCCATGTAGTACACGCTGTGTAGGCCGACAAAGGCCGTGAGGATATCCGGGGTGAAGTACTGCAAGATGTACAGCTAATCACACGTTAGCGTCCTGCATGCACAATCCCTGCAAAAATTTCTGAGCGTGATGACGTACTGCCGGGACAATGTTGATATCGCCATAACCGTAAAGCGCAACCGGGTTGACGAGCAGAATAGGCAGTGCTGTGAAGTTGTTCTGGCGGAACCATTCTGCGCCCGATACGGTAAACTCGTCTGGTACACCATTCTGTTCCTGCATTAGCCTACCGCACTTTGTGTAACGGCGCACTACAACGGGAGTCGTACCTTGTAGTTTACAACACTAATCGGTCGGAAGCGCTGATTCCACAGCTGAATGTACCTCGGAATTTCTGCGGATACTTGCGCAGTGAATTGCGGGGTCAGGGCGGGGTTCATGGCGATGTCGCCAGTGGTGTAGTCGTAGCGGTACATTTCGCGCGCACCGGCAAGCGCAAAAGGCTCAATGGAGACATTGGTCTGGTTGAGGATGCTGATGGTGTCTGTGTACGTCGCGTTGGAGAAGAAGGCTGCTCCGAGTGGGTGGAATATGCCTCTGGAAGGGTGGTCAGCCGCGTCTAGTGCGCTTGGATGGGTATGCTGTGTAACACTTACTGGTCATCGTACCAAGCCTGGCATTTACCACCAACTTCTGCTTGACGGTCGAACATGACTGCCTTGACGCCCTTCTCTTCTAACCGACCGGCAGCAGCCAGACCAGCGGGACCTGCACCAATAATGCATACTGGATGCTCTTCACAGTTGCATCGACGACCTTGAGGAAGAGCTGATACTGTGAGCGAGGAAAGCGCAATTAGTGGTAGTACTAGCGTCGACCACATCTTGGGAGACTTGAATGAGGATTGTATGAGCGAACAACGGGAATGGCAGATCTTTTAGTTAAGCGGCGAGGTACCTATGGCTTATAATAGCAAGGACGCGAATACAGGTCCCTGCGTCCTTTTCGGTCCATGACTTTCGCGTTCGCAAGTAAAGATGAAGGGGAGAGCTGGGCACGGGCTGCACGGTGCGTTGGCATTAAACGGCGAAGAGCAAGGCTAGCACCCTTACCTGAAGCCAGATGGGCGATTTGCAAGCCTCATCAGGCCCGAAGGAGCATCAATGAGGTAAGTTTGGACGGGCAACGGTCGTGCGGCGAAGCACTGAGCGCCCGCTGTGACGTTTTAGACGAGGGTCTGCTACCTGAAGCGTTGGCTTTTATTATTTCCCACCCCTGGCATAATCGTAGTCCAGGTAACCGCCAGCGCAAGAAAGGGCTGTCCTTCACAGCGCCGCTGAGATGCGCCTGGAGGATGCATCGGATACTCGCAATCGCTAAATTCACACTGCAGGCGCTAGAAGCGGTGAACAGCTGTCTGCAGATGTCATGCTGCAGCCTGTATGCAGTCTGTCTCTGGTGCCGGTCAATTGGTGCCGAGGTTGGACTTTCAGCCCTGCCACTAGTCTCCAAGCCACCGTTTGAGGCCCAGCCGCCCATATTCTCGGGAGTGGTTCCTGACTCTTGAAAAAGCTCTCATGCCCGACTCAATTGCAAATGCGCTCGCTGTGTGAGACGTCGTCAGTCCCGGCATTGCGACAGGGCCATGATTCGATGTCCGAAGCCGCTGCGCCGTATACCCGTATACATTGCGGCGTGGACGTCATACTGAGGCGGAAATTTCTCTGCGCTGGCCTTCCCGCGAGCCTGACAGCTCACCATCCCGCTCAGGGCGAAGACATTTTAAGCCTTGAGAGGACCGAAATTGCGACCGCGATAGAAGTTTCGTAGAATAGCCAGGCAAGTTGGCAGAGTGACATCATGTTCGCTGCACAGATCGACCGCCAGCCCGAAGTTCCCAAACCAAAGGAATGAGCTCAGGGTCCAGCTGGAGTAGAACAAAAGCAAAGAGCGGCCGTCGCACCATGCTTCACACTCCCACACTACTAGAATGTCTGTTCATTTCGTCAACGTTTGATGCGCACGGCATGACGAAGAAGCCCCCGATTAAATGATCTCACCGCATGATGACTGCTTCGGCAGTATACATCCACGAAATTTCAATTGCCCGAAATAAAGCAGCAAACAACATCCGCATAGTTTGCTCTGCGTCGGTAAGATATAGGCAAGATAATGCAACAATGAGCCCACCTCCACCTTCAACCGGTGGCGCAGTCTACGCGAGACGAAAAAAGAAGCTGCAGCGTGGTTGGTGCGTGTCGCGAGAACACCTCAACATCGAACGAATCATGGACCAAACATAAAAGAAGCGACTGTAAAAAGAGTATCTGAAATCGTGTTATTCGCTATCGTGCTCGATGCCTTTGAAACGAGGAGAAAAAGAAGCTGCTACTAAGAGCTCGACTCGCTAAATCTGAGATATCCGCCCAGTGTCGTATTCGACGGGTATTGACAAGAAAGAGAAAGGAAAGTGGCTATGGTGGGGTGAGGTGAGTTGAGTAGAAGTGGCCTTTTGTGGGTCCACCAACTATAGGACGCTGAAACATCGCTCGCTGGATGATTGCGCATATTAGACTAAGTGAATATAAGAGGTACTGCGTCACGCGATCAGTACATGAAAGCTTTTTGCTGCTCTATATCGATATCAAACCGACTCTTATCGGTATCGCCACTCATCGGTCTTTCCGAAGGCGCACGGTAGTGTACCGGGGCAATGGCGGTCCCGGGCCGCGTCTCATCGTTGTCCGTGAGCTTGCGTGTGTCCATCTCGACTTGGTCGATGACAGGCGTGATCTTCTCCTTCCTCTTACTGCTTTGCGAGTTGTTGCCGTACTTGGACCCCTGCTGTCTTGCCCGGTGGGGGAAGAGTAATGGCTTGAGCGCTGGGATGCACCCGCAGATCACACCGACGTTGGTTTCAACGGCGGTCCAAAGCCAAATTTGGTATCCTTCCCACGTGGAATCGTATGTCTCAAAGAGAGTGTAGTGGACCCAGTAGGCTCTGAAACTGCTAGCAACGACGATGACACCACCAACGGAGAAGAGAATGACGAGGCCGATGCGTTGAGTCCATGGTAACGAGAGGGTGAATAGCGTAGGGATGGGTAGCGCGTAGATCATAAAGTCGGTTACTACGTTGAGGACACTTTGCACGACCAGTGGCGGTCCCTCGGGAATGCAATCACGGTGGTCGGCTTTGAGCTCCCAATAGCTGGAAATTGGGCTATGCTTGTCAGCACCAGAATTACTTGATCGTGTGGATACACATACATGCATTGTACCCAGAGGGCAACTAGGAAGACGACGAAGGCGGCAAATACGAGCCCGAAGGTCGCCCAGACAAGCTTGCGGAAGAGCGACTTTTCTGGTGCGATGCGAAAGTACGATACGAGGATGGACATCTTGACGGTGGAAGAAGCAAGGACGAATAAAGTCTGGCCTGCCATGGATGCCTAAAGCCGTCAATATCAGCTTGTGGTAGCACGTGTTGCACAGTGTCGTACCTGTCTACCGACCACCATCTCGTGCGGCTTGAGGTCCCAAACGTGGCGATCCCAACCGTATAGTTGGGATGCCATGATGACGATTACTGTCGTGCCTACATTGCAAGTTAGATGATGGAGCATCAAGAATAGTTTAGATTGCATACCAATGCTGAAGACCATGGCCAGAATCATTAGGTAGTCGTCATACCAGCTCTTCTTCAACCATGCTATCCGTACCCAAAGTCGGAGGAATACAACAATCATAGCAATGGGTAATAATGTCAACTCGACAATCATCAAGCCAGAGCCTCTTGTGACGGGATCAACGTAATTCGGCTTGGGCCATGTCGCAAGGATCTTCGGCGGCGGGGACCTCATTGTGATGGCGGATGTGTTTCGAAAGCCGTGAACGTATGTTAATCGATAGTAGGATGAGACTGAGGAACGAGCGTCATCAGCGTTCAAAGAGCACGGGACTGGGAATGGACAGGAATATAACCATCACTCAGGGCGAGCCAGATCTCCACCCGTATGCTCCAGCTGCGCCGTGCACGAAGGCTCGAATACAAGTGGGACTTGGCCATCGTTGAGAAGCATGGTATGCTGGTGTACAGAAAGCTCATCTGCGCAGTACCATTGGGAGGGCTTCACGGGAGCTCCGTTGCGGGTACGGAATAGTGTCGGTTTCGCCCGCAGGGGTCCGGTACCAGCAACATCCGTAGTCCATCAGCTTGCATCATGACTGGTACAAAAGACAAGTGAAGTGTGGATAATCGACCAGTAGCTAGGAGCTGACAGTGGAGCGTTAATGTGACCGGGTACAAGCAACATGTTGCTGCGGCTCATCAGTGGATAGAGCGAGATTCGACGCTTAGCCAATCGCTATGTCCATGCCGGGGTAGCTGAAAATTAGTACCGAAGCCGGCGTCTGGACGTTTTGCCGCAACTCGACTTGATTTGGAGGCCGTAATATGAGCCGATACATTGGGATACCAGCGGCGTAATCTAGATTACCGCATTCTATCAAGCCATAATGCTGCTTTTCCCATGATAGCGCGACTGTCGCGTGTCGTGGATGAGGAATCGAAGGGTCCAGCGTTGAGATTTGCCTGTCGTGGCGAAGCGCTTCGGATCGCCCGCCTAGCAGCAGGGGCCACCCCCGGCCTCGTCTATCTCAACAACGAATAACCTCACCGCATCACACGTATGTGTGATCCGCCGTCGCTATGAGCGAAGCCCTGCGGAGGCGGGTTATGGAGGGCGCCAGTTGCAGACTCCGCTCTCTCGTGGCTCGCAATACTCCGCTCTCTCGTGGCTCGCAATACTCCGCCCACCCTCTGTCCTACTCGCCATCGACTTTTAGGTGTCTAGTCCATGGTGACGTCTCGTCTTCGGTACCACATACCCATTGTTTATCGTCAGCACGTTATGTCTTGAATGCAGGGTGCCACAGTAAGCGGTATCCCCATTCAGCTTACCCTCAGGTACACACGGCTACTGGTATCCAGACTTACGCGATTCACCTTATGAGACATGTTAATGCCAGGTTTGCCTACTCGGGCGCATCGGACGGCATCTATGTGCGCCACGCAAAAACTTCGAGTTGGAGATACGAAGGTCTCGATTCTCCTTGACAATCAAGATGCCTGGTCCTGGTCTTCCAAAGTCCACATCCCTCTTCCTTGCAAAGATCACCCTTTTCAAACCGCTTCCCCGGCCAGAATTTCCTGGGCCTTGGGACTGGCCACTGCAGTCAGCCGTTACGTACTTCCACTGTCAAAACACTAATGCTCCTTCCGCGGCTGTGCTCCACTCCCTAGAGAGATGCAGCTCATTTACCGACATGCACGCGACGCCTTCGCACACAGATGGCCTCCGTGCACGCTCGTTGGCAACGGTTTTACTTCTTCAGCTCCCCAAGTATTGGCTACCAAAAACCACACCCACAACATGGGCTCTGCTCCTATCTATCTCTATCGGCAATGCGTGGGTCCAGTGCTGTGGGGTTACGGCCTGAAATTAGAGACCCGCTAACCTCAGCGGCTAAGGGACAAAGCTTCTCCTTCCCGTCTGGGCTCAGTTATCGTATACGATTGGATGTCCACTACATGTCCAAGCTGATTGATATCCGTTTTCGTCCCTCAACGTATTGTCAACTCCTCGGAAGAGTGCTTTGATTGCGCCATGTCAGGACTAATCTAGTGCATTACAAAATCACTCCCGTTCTAACGGATAGGGCTCAATTGATATATGACCCGGAACAGCTTCCAATTGACCAGCTGTTGGCCCTAGTTTCACACTGTTGGAGACTACAACGTTCCCAACAAAGGCGTCGCTCTCATCGAGGAAGAGACGGGTATACAGGATCGCACGATGGCCAGACGTAAGTTCATCGTGTCCGCCCTGATCAAGAATTGTCATGACCATCGGATCAGATCGACATTGCAATCTTGGTTAGCAACTTAGCAACACCCTTAGGAAATTCTCCGTAGACGGCGTCAACTATATCGGCTCGACCTGCCTGGGTCCGTGCAGTTGCCTTGCGGAAGGGTATGCGAGGCCGCACGTACCTCAGCGTGCTGACTCTCTAATCTGCCGACACATCAGCGAATGACTACACGATACGATGTGACGAACCTCTTTGCCAACCCATCTCGCCTCCCCTAGTCAACCCAGTCGACCCACGTCGTCGATAATGATGAAGTCACATTCATCAGCGATGTACCATGGCAACCTACATCGGCAGCTGAGCACTGATATTGCGTTCGTCATCTGATGCCTAGGTACCCACGATCACTTGCAGCTCATCACATCGTCACGCCATCGGCAGTTCTTCCGAGCCTGTTCAATAGTTGTGCTGCCGCCTCTTCTAGCCATTCGACTTTTGTAATTTGTCTATGACGACGGAGCTAAGATTTTGTTCAACAGCAGCCTAGCCATGAAGGTAGATACCTCGACGGCCTTATGGCTAACATTCTTGACCTCGACTCTCTACGCAGCATCTTCTCCTCAATCCTGCGCCCCATGCGAGATCGGCAAGGGACTTTGTATGTCCGCGCTGATCCTGTGTCACGCGTATGGTGATGTCCCGGACGCCCCGGCCATATCCATCGAATGCAAGAAAAAGGAAAACAGCAAGCATAGGAATAAGGAATTCTTTAGGATACTGTACAATGGCAATGACGTACTATTAATGTTTCTAGAAAGATGGCTTCAGCATGGAACACAGATCGTGAAGGAAGGTCATCTTACTTCCATGATTCCACACCTTTCCTATTATGGCGAAAGGAGATGAAAGTTTGCTAAAGGGGCAACCTATCCTTTCCTTGAAAACGCGGTTTGGTGCTCTTTTTATGTTTTTCCTTCCCCAAGGGTTCGGATGAGCTGATGCCGCGAGGAAAAAGAAGCACGCGACACAGTCCAGCATTGCCACGAGGAGGATGCCACGAGGCAGATATGAGCTAAAAGCCTAGTGGGTGTACGACTAATGCAAGAAGTTGCTAATCTGGCAAGAAAAGGAATCAGTATGTGTACGTAGTATCTCGATGTACTTTTGATGTTGTTGTACCAACACAACCCTACTGAGACTAGTTTGCCTGCCTAGCAACCTCACCTGCGCCCGCTTCTTAATGATATCCGCCGCCTTCTCCGCAACCGCATACATGGTAGCCTGTAAGTGTGTAGCAGGAATCATCGGAATGATACTTGCATCCACAACACTTAATCCCTTCACCTCATATACCAACAGCTTATTACTAACACATCTACCCAGCTCCTCAGGCATCATACTGCACCCATCACTTGGATGCGCAAATGTCGGTTGCAGTGAACCCGACGTAATACCGCCCTGGATTATTTCCTCATTAGTCTGGTATTGAGGGCCGGGCGCTGTCTCTACAGGCTCATATTGTGCGAGTTCCTTTGACGCCCAGTGTGCGCGGTTGTATCGCGTGAGGGTTACCATGACGTCCGCGTCAACTGGATTCTGGAACGTGTTCTACTGGACTATGGGGTAGGCAGCAGGGTGTGTATTGTTTAGTGTGATGGTTTCTCGTGATAGGGGTTTGTTGTTCGCGATACCGGAGAAACCCCAGGGTTGTATGGCAAGCTCACCAACAGCAGCGTCGGTACCCGAGAACTGCTTTACGAGAATGTCGCGTTGCTTCGTGAAGCCAGCGAGGAGCTTCTTATCCTTGGCATAACGTTCAGGGAGGAAGTTGGAGGCCACTTGGGATTGCATCTTAGCAACGATTTTCTTGAAGGTTGTGTCGAAGTGTTGCAGGGCGATGAAGACGAGGCCGTTGGCTTCACCGACAGAGTAAGGACCGGTGCGCGATTTCAGGTACTGGTCGTAGGCCGTTTGGTTGAAGGCTGCGTCCGTGTTGAGGGCGTTCATGTCTCTGGACTTAGTTTTTGAAGATCGAAGTTCATGTAGTTGGCGATGTGGTACTGGAAGTTGGAACTCACAGCGGGGGGATCCTTCTTGACGGTGACACCGGCAGCTGTCAGAACGTCCTTGGGACCGATACCAGAGTACATCAGTAGGTGGGGCGTAAACACACCACTAGCAGCGAGGATGACCTTCTTTGCGGCAATAGCTTGGACTTGCTTGTTCGTGTCCTTGGGTGTATATTTGACACCAGTGGCGGTCAGAGCGCCTACTCTGTTCTTCGAGAAAGTGATCTCATCGACATGAGTGCTTGTCAGGAGCTTCAGATTCTTCCTCGATACTATGGGATCGTAGTACGCAGTGCGCGAAGTGCTGCGCATAGCTTCCGCCTTGTTGATCGAGTTCGGTGACCAATAGTGACGGACAGGCTCTGCGAAGCCCTCTTGTGGATGCGGAATATTGACATTATCCCACGAATGATAGATAGTCTTCATATCTGGGAACTGGTAGTCTGGTATCGAAACCTTTTGCGGACCATTGCCGTAGGCTTTGGCATTATAGGTAACACCGAAGGTCTTGGTTGTATTCTTAGACGGCGCATCAAAGTTGTTGCTCCTCATGAAGTATGGTTTCAAACTCTTTCAGTCTCATCCTTTGTTCCCGAGCTGACCCCACGCGTCGTAATCAGCGTCGGCACCTCTATCAAACTGCATCCCATTCACGTATAACCCACCGCCAACAACGTTGCCAACTGTTACCAGGAGAGTTTAGTTACCAAGGTTTAGAACAGGCGCGCTGTAGATATCATACATGGCAGCAAGGTTAAGACCGCCCAAGTTGCCGGGAATGCTGGATTGTGTGCCATTATTAAGGGCGCCGTTTTCAATAACTAGGACGGTCTCTTTAATAGATATTCATTAGTTTCAGTGCTCGTGGGGCGACTTTGTCACAGTCAGTACATACTCTTCGGATCTTTGCTTAATCTGTTCGCAACGACCAGGCCTGTGGTGCCTCCTCCAACAACCACGTAGTCGTATGTGGTTTGGGCTGAGGCGGCTGCCAATACGGCAGCACCAAAGAATGAAGGGATACCGAACGAATGCATTTTGGGCTGAGACCGCTTGCTAACCGGACCGATCAATACTGATCGCGAGATTAAACGATTGACGATGTGCAGAAGAGAACACGAGGTCCTCCCAGCAATACTTTAAAGGGTTTCAACGACCCGGTACTAGGAAGATCCTCGCACGTGGTAAAGTCTGGGCCATTGGCTTCCATCGATGTTCGTATGCATGTTCATCTACCGGCCTTGCAGCAGGAGGGGCAAAGAACCTGCGCCTTCGAGCGATGGATCGAGGCGGAAGGCCGGGTCAGTAAATGGTACGTGTCAAGCATCAGAGGGAATGCACCGGAGAGAATGTTGATATGCAATTGACGGGATAGCACATTACTAGTCATGACTATCGATGCTATGGTGTACCAACGGCATGGAAACAAGGGTCAGCGGGATGCCTGTCAGGCCCGTTTCCATGCGCAATGGGCGACGGAAGCTACGAAGCGGACCGGCACGTGAAGTTCCAACGCTATCGCTGTGTGCTGCATCCATGAGGGCAATGATGTTGGTCGCTTCGTCGTCCCCAAGAGGTTTCGTTGGTAGCTACGAGATCGGTATCTTTCACGGTCTTGGGTCGTTGCCCAGATAGTGAGTTTGCCTGGACAGCTGATTCGGTATAGCGCCACACAGATGCGGACAAATCCCATCCGGCAGCATCAGCCGAGCCGCCTCGCCAGGTGCGGGAAGCAAACCCACCTATAGACGTTACAATCCCGATGACCACCTACACAGTAGAGTATCTCTCAACCTGAAAGCATCGCAAAAGTTGTATGATCGATTCTGCAGTAAATGTGAGGATTGAGCCATTCGGTAATGGCGTCATCCTTTCACTTCGTCAAGAACACTCTTACGCATACAATTTTGGCTACACTGCCTGCGTATGCTACCTAACCTCTCAGCTGCAGGACTCAGCTACCTCCTTAGAATGGTAATTGAGCGACATGATATCTTCACTGCCCAGACAGTAGCCTCATGAGCACGGACTTTTGGGAGGATTAGAAATTGCCATACTCCCAAAATACCCTCTCTCTTTTTAGCATTCTCGACCCATACAAGTCGTATTAGTTCCCAGGGACAGTTCCGCGAATAGGAGTAGGCTCTAAGAAATCTGCACATAAGAGTTCGCCTGCTCGGTAATATGAAGGAAGTAGCTTACCTAGGTACCTGGTCAGGTCCAGCACCTCCGGTTTCCAAGATGACGGGCCGGAATGAAGTTGCTTCGAATTGAGTGGTCGCCTCGTACCGGCATACTAAGGAGCCATTCCCATGTGCAGGTATCCATAAAAGGTTTTCTTCCTGCAGGATTCAGAACCACCGAGTCGGTTGCTGTGCCGCAACCTGCTCTCCGGATGATATGTACGTGTTACGGGCTACTCGCTCTTTTTTTTTTATAAAGATTCCTCCTTCTACTACTTTTATCATATGGGTATCAGTAGTCGTTGTGATGCTTTGCAACTTTGTTATGATGTTGATACTGCACTTCGCGATGACTGAGGCGACAGCGTACGTACAGATCGCATCGAACATCTTTACGGATCTGTTATGTAACCTGCATACTCTTTCAGTAGGCAGAGACTGATACACAAAAGATCTTTGCTACCGCTCCGATCGTATATCTAAGGCGCGTACAACTCAGCAAGCGGACGCAGTGGGGCGTTAGCATCGTATTCCTACTGGCACTTGTGTAAGTAACTTCCGCACCGCTACCAGATACAAGCACTTATACAAGAAAGTGGGACCAACCTTTCCGTCGCGAAAACCTTCGTCACGTACAAGTTCTTGCGGTCTCAGGAGATGATGTGGGACGCCATAGATCTGAGCATCTGCAGTATCAACGAAGTCTGCGTCGGCATAATCATTGCGAACCTACCACCGTTACGAAAAACCATCCTCAGGCTCTTCTCAAGAGTTCTTCCACCCAGCTACGCAAGCAACGGCGGTGTTTCACGAAAACATACTAGCCAATTCCTCCCAATCTCCTCGCATTTCAGTTCCAAAGGGCTCACGAAGCTGGACAACAAGGATGATGATGAGAGTGAGCGGCATATCTTGGAGCTTGAAGACACAAAACAGGACGCGGGAATCATGAAGACAATGCAGGTGAGTGTCCGCGATGGCGATGCGCAGTCACAAAAGACCCCGTCATTAAAGCAGCATTTTTGAGAATCACTCTTGATGCTGTGTGCGACGCGTCCATAAGCAACTATATATGTGATTGCGAGGAAGGCAGCAGACACTATCGAAAGACAAGCGAAGATAATGGAAGTCATTCATTCCATCGTTAGCTATACTAGGGCCTCGTGGATCTGTTTGTGGCTGGTAAGCGTGTTGATGCATACGCCATCGGGCCGGTCGACACGGGTACTCCGACGTCCTTAGAGATGAGCTTTGCTTTGCTTGTCTCAGGATTAGCGATGTGCGCAATGCGCGTCTACTGACCGTTTTTCTCCTATGAGCTCGAATACTTTGCTGACGGGTGAGAACTTTGTCCATGAATCGCGGTCCCGGTAACGTAGGAAACGAAGAGCGAGGAGCTCAGCGGAAGGGTCTAGCATTCCGTGGCTGTATCGCAAATGCGGCAGAAGCACTGCCCCGAAGCCTGCTGCCAACAACATGAAACAAAGCCAACGACAGCCCTAGTTCAATATTGAGTGCAACTGTATTTTCGAGATTGCGAGCCACAGTGCGTTAGAACGACGCTCTTGAGAGAGGATTCGGAGATGAGGCAAGAATGCGGGGTTGTTGTTTGCCTCACAATGGAACCTTCGACCGGCGAGTTCTGAACACACGCGTTAGTACCGACCCCCGCTCATCAAGTAGTGAGTTCCTGATATTCCCAATTTTTGAGCCTTTGGAGCGTCAAATAAGACAGGTGAGACTGAAGGCTTTTCCACACTCATCGTCGCTCTCCTCATCTTACCCTTGCCTTCTCTCCTATCTCCAATTGAGCGAGGAAACATTACGTTCTGCATGAATGTACCGCATTTTCATAAACTTTACATA
The DNA here is from genome assembly GCF_907166805.1 of Alternaria atra. Classification (NCBI taxonomy): domain Eukaryota; kingdom Fungi; phylum Ascomycota; class Dothideomycetes; order Pleosporales; family Pleosporaceae; genus Alternaria; species Alternaria atra. Next base: position 3,896,184 of record NW_025091321.1, read on the forward strand.
GAGCGCACGTGCAACCAGCTAAACTCTCACAAGCCTCTGCAACTAGATCTACCTCTATTATTCCTTGCGGTTCTACCTTGCTGCGCATTTCTCATCTCCACACCACACGAAACCTAGCCTCTTCAATACTAGGTGACTAATCGCGCACTAGGTATTTTCCCCAGCATTCAACAGCCCCTTCATATACAAACAAAACGTGCGCGCGCAGCCGGGTGAACGGGAATCGTGCATTTACTAGGACACACCTCCGTTCTTCACGGCGTCGGATTTTCTCCGCGAGACACTTTCCATGACGTACCCGTAGACTTTCACGGAACTGATTGGTGGAAATCCCTCTACACGAACGTTGCAAGCTACCCCATACCTCCGCTGCCACTACGAGCCACCGAAAGGAAATTATGGGGTAAAATGCCGGTAGACCGTCACCTGAATGGTAAGTAGTCTAGAGATGGAGAAGATCGGTGGAAATAGTTCAAGAGTATAAAGGTAGTAGGCATCCATGATCCTTCTTTGAAACAGACAGGCAAACCTATCAAATCAATTCTAGCCACGACATTCACCTTCACCTTACAGCATTACTACCAAACATTATCAAAATGCATCTCCCCACAACACTCTCCTACATCTCCCTCCTCGCCACCTCGGCAATCGCCCTTCCATCCCCTCAAACCAAACCAAGCACCACAAAACCCCCTTACTTCATCCTCGCCGGCGACTCAACAACAGCTGTGCAGTCCGAGGGCGGCGGCGGCTGGGGCACCGGCTTCCTAACCACGACTCTCACAAAGGGCGCCTCAGGCCACAACTACGGCCACAACGGCGCAACAACTGTATCCTTCCGCCAAGGCGGTGACTGGGCAACTGTCCTGTCCGCGGCCAAGGACGCATCAAAGGAATTCGCTCCCTACGTAACCATCCAATTCGGTCACAACGACCAAAAGCCTGACAAGAACATCAGCGCCAAGCAACTCACTGCCAACCTTGTCGCTTTCGTGAACGAAGTCAAGGATGTGGGCGCTACGCCTATCCTCGTCACGTCCCTGAGCCGACGCAAATACGGGTCCGACGGTAAAATCAAACCGGACTTGGCGGATGTAGTTGCTGCGGCGAAAGACGCGGCCAACGAGACGGGAGCCGATATCATTGATTTGAATGCGGCGAGTACCAAATATCTGAATCAGATTGGCGCGGAGAAGGCGCCTACGTATGATCTCAAGGCTGGCGATAGTACGCATTTGAATGCGGAGGGAAGCGTTGTGTTTGGAAATCTTGTGGCTATGTTGATCAAGAAGGAGGTGCCAGCTGTGAGCAAGTATCTTAAGCCGGTGGCGAGTGTGAAGAGTGCGTTGGAGAAGGGGGTTTACATCTTCCCTAAGGTGTAAGGAGAGGAAAGGATGAAACATGCCATATTCTTCTTCTTTTGTACATATTTGATGATGCAATATTAGCCATGCGTTTCTAACGAAAGTAACCTTACTGTCCACCTTTCATCAGAATCTCCTTGACTTATTCGATCATCTATTTACTCATGACGGTGATAACATACAGCTCTCGTAAGCTGCTTAAGTTAGTGCCCTGAGCGTAGACTCTTTCATGAACATAATGAATCTGCAGTCTCCAAGCACCGTCTTTGCCGTTGCCAGGAACCTTACCTATCGCTTTCCTGAACCCAGACCTCTAACTTATCTCCTCTCTCGCACTACCTTCGCTTTCCACTCCCTGTTTTCCTTGTCCAAAGTCACCGTCAATTGAGTCGCCATAACTATGCCTGAAACCTGAACAACGATATCCTCGCCTTCTCTTCTCTCTACTGTCTTCTCCCCCCTTTAACTACCTTGAGTTCAAGCTTCTCATTGTTCCTCTCCAGTTTCTCCATCCGTTGGTCATAAATACTCACAAAATTCCTAGTCACATGATAACAACGGCATTTTTTGCGCCTAAATCTTTCCCAGGGAAAAGGACACAACACCTCCTGCACAAGACCGGCCGTGTGTGGTGACAGACTCTTCCATGCAGCGTCAAAAACATCTCCAAGCGTTACTCCTTTTTGACCCTTCAAACTCTTTTGTGTATACCAAGGTAGATAATAGTAGCCTGGAGTGCCACATTTCCATTCTGGTATGTTAAGAGACAAGCGCTCAAGCGGAGGCTGGGTGATGAGTGTCTGGCGCCACTTTGCGGAGGCTTCGCTGAAGCTATTCATGTGCTTGATCAACTGGTAGCTAACGTATAATTCGCTTTCCAGTCGTTCTCCGTTGCTCCTGTCGTAACGTGGAAAGTAGTAATCGAGTGACCCTTCGAGAAGCGGATGAATCCTCAAACGAGGCCACGGAGGCGCCATCACATCTGTTACATGTTTTTCAGCAGCTTCCAACTCAACAAATTTTACTCGAAGCCGATGCGGAAGTGACCAACTGGTGTGTATTAACGCTTGGTTTGACCCAAGTGAAGACGAACGTATTATTGGATTCCTGGTTTTCGAGAGGCGTGGAAGGAATATCAGCTCAGGGGTCTCACCCGAACCGTCGATAAAGGAACGCCATTCTTTATTTGCGCCGGTGAGGCGGAACAAGTCGAAGTATTTGAGACATGGATCGGTGAGGATTTGCAGCTTCAACTCATCTGGCAGGGGGGCCCGCGGTCGTTGGAGCCGAACATGGTTCGAGTGTCATTGCTAATCTTTGTTGGCGCAAGCATTGATATATGATCACGAATCGCTTTGCTGATTGTGAGCAAACCTGAATCAACTCACGAGCTCGCTCTCTTTCTAGGGCATTCTATGTACTTCATTTTAATTATTGCTGGAAACCTTGAACAGATATGTACACCATAGCGCGTGAACCTAGTAAAGTCTCGAGTCCTAAGAGCTTGACGTTGTCGATTTCTACTTCCGTTGCTTGGCCTCTCCACTGGTCTCCTTCGCAGTGCTCTTGCCCTCAGACTTCTCCTTCTGCTTCTTCTTCTCAGCCGCCCTTCTCTTTGCGCTCTCCTTCTCAAGGATCTCGATCGTCTTCTCACTGCTCTCCCACAGCTTCTTCTGTAGCAGCTCATCATCAATTTCCTTCCTTGTCCAGATGGTTCTCCTACATTCCTTGAGGAAGTATGCTCCTTCTCCTCGACCCCACTGAGCCTCCATGGCGGCGTATAGGAAGGTTTGTGCACCCTGGTCGGGGCTCTTGAGTATAAGCCACCACAGCGGCCATGTAACGAGGTACATTGCCAGCCCAAACAGCGAACCGAAGGTAAGGTATCGTCGCATACCAGGTGTTCGTGTCCAGCCTGGGTCGACCATGATTACGCGCGCATTCATAGGCTTCTTATCGGGGCGGACGTAGTTTGTGAGATGTTTCTGGAAGGCGACAGCGAATGTCATGAGGGCCAGCTTGGAGGTTGCGTAAACGGTGGAGGGAGTGAAGTCGAGCTGTCCAGGATCGGTCTTTCCGTCTTTCTTCGAGTTTGCATCGGCACCTGGGAGCTTTCCTCCCACGTAGGCCGGGCATGTACCGAAGATGATTCGAACGTCTCGATCAGGAGGTTGAGCACGTAGTGCGGGGCTGAGTATACTCAACAAGTGGAAGTTGGCCATGTAATTAAGCCCCCAAGTCGACTCTAGCCCGTCTTCTGTCTGAGTTGGTTTCCCCCCTGATGGGGTCATCGTGTTCGCGCAGAGGATGATTGTGTCCAAACGTCGCGGTGGTGCGTTGTCCACCCATTTTGTTGCAAACTGACGTATGCTGTGTAGATCCTCAAGGTCGACATGCTCGGCGGTGATGAGCTCATTGCCCGTTTGGGTTCGGAGGTCTTCGATGTAGTCGACGAGGAAGGGGTCGACGAGTGGTTGTCGAACCAGGAGAACAATCTGTGCACCTCGAGATGCCAGGCCTCTTACCACTTCAGCGCCTATACCAGCCGTTCCTCCCTTTGTGTGCGTCAGTATAAAGATCTCATGTCTTCATGTAGCCTAGGCTTACCGTCACCATAACCACCTTGGAATGCATATTCCGCTCCGACCCATTGGTCGCGCCATTGAAGTACCATTTCAAGACGTACAGGACTGCACAAACAGAGGCAAACTTCAATACAGCCCAGCCGTATGGAATAGATTCAAGACCCGAGTCAAAGGCCGTGGCAAGGATATTGACCGGCATCTTGGTTGTTGGTGGGACGGGAGGCGGAAGATGTTCAGGAACGCGGATCAATGGTGGCTCGCTAAGCAGATCCACGTGGCGTCATAGCATGTGATTGCGCGTCGTAGAACGCCGCCTGGCTTCACCACGCAAACTTCACTCTTCACCTCGACTATTCTGCACGGCGGTGTCGCTCCTTTCGCCGCCGGAAAACTTTAAATTCACGACATCTTTTCACCATCAGAGGCGCCACTAGCAAGCCGCAACAATGACCGTTCCCACCCCGGTGCCGGCAGCTGGAGATGAGCATTACGAGGACGAGCTTGTTGAAGAGGATCCCGACGTCTCCACAAAGCCTTTCGTTGAACAGCGCGCTTTTGGACGCGGGCTCTGGAAGAACCCGATCAAATTCGTCTCATCCGCCCCCGAAGTCCAACCAACGACGACATCGACAAATGGCAAAACCATGGCTGAGAAGTACCTTGCCATAATGTTTCCGAATGGCCAGCCACAACCAGAACCTGACGCATATCCTCGGTGCGGTATATGCGGCGAGCCTGTCAAAGAGACGGACCAGCGAATACATTATCTAAGCCCTGCACACCAAGCTGCACTACCACGAGCCCCCATACCCTCCGCAATCGACCGGACGAGAATGGGACTAAAGTATATGGAGAAGCACGGCTACGACGTCGATGCGCGACAAGGCTTGGGTACCAGTGGTCAAGGCATGCTTTTCCCACTGGTACCCAAGGAGAAGCGAGATAAGCTAGGCTTAGGAATAGACAAGAAAGAGCACTCCCAGAGGAAGGCGTTAGGTGGCGCAAGCCGCGCAGACGTCAGAGAGGGCAGGCTCGATGCTGGCAAAGTGAGAAAACTTGCACAAGTCCAAAAGAAGAGACACGATAAGCTGCAGAAGATGTTCTACGGCAACGACGAGGTTGAGAAGTATTTGGGACAACTTGGTGGCTGATAGCGAAGACTGACGGCTAACGATTTACGACCCATGTCTGCATCTGAGTTGCTTAGGCTGTCCAAGGGCGAGTTTGTGTCACGGTGCATCATGGCCTCCATCGATGCTCTTTCTTCACATTACCCATCAACAACCGTCAGGCACAATATCCGCCACGACATCCGCCACGAACGACCGCTTAATATCCGCGAGCAGACTATTGTTGCACGCCATACTCAAGATTCACATGTGCATAGCGCTGGCGTTGGTTTGATTCGCATTTTGAGATACCCCTGGCTCGACAATGAAGCCTTTAACAACAACACATCTTCTTCAACTTGGTCAAAGTACGAATCCATCGCCCCCATTTCGGAAACAACCAGTCAACGTGAGCACCTCGATTATGTCAGATCGACCAGGTATACCTCTTGATTGTTGCAAGCTCTGCCGTTGCCCCACCTTGACATTCATCCGCAAACTCCGAACCAGATTTTTTACCCCACCATACTTCGTCCATCCAGTGCTGACAACATCAACGAAGACTCCATATACTACTTCAAGCACCTAGAGTAGTGCTGCCAATATCTTCTCCTGATAAACCGTTATCGTTGGTTTTCTTTCATCGAAAACAACTCAACAACGGTCGCTTAGCTCAGTTGGTTAGAGCGTGGTGCTAATAACGCCAAGGTCGCGAGTTCGACCCTCGTAGTGACCATTCTTTTTGCGGTCGTAGGCTTCTCTAGCTAGGAGGACTTGTCCGCGAAGTTGTAGCTTTTTGCCGTGTCAAATGGGTCCAAAAGTGGACATGTGAGCGGACTTGAACCTCTCGCCACTTGCAAGTTAACACACATTAGTTTATTGGTTAACCGATTGCTAGTAGTACTATGGACTTGTCTGTTACTTGCATATTTGGTTGGTTCATTGGTAGGAAGTTCAGACTTTGGTCCCACAATCGGAGCAGAATCATCGTAGCGAGTACCCACACGCAAACAGCAATGTGTCACTGAGCCAGTACTTTTCTAACTCATCCTACCTTCCAGCCCGCTAACATCAAGTACGATCTTCCCAAGAAATTAGTCATCAATCAGCTCTACCAACTCCGTTGGTGCAGTAAACGTCTCCTTGGTGTAGTTGGTTATCACGTGGGTCTCATATCATCATGTATGACTACTAGACTCTAGTAGATATCCCAAGGCCGCCAGTTCGAGTCTGGCAGGGGACATTGTTTTTGTCCTCAGCAACCCGTTCAATAGATGATGCGCTGCTGGTGTTGATGACACTTTGTTTTTGGACTATTCCGCCCAAGCAGAAAGTTGACATGGTCAGGATACCACGGTAGTGGACGTCTTCAATTTTGTCATCCTACAATTTTTGTAAACTCTTCTTAGTAGTGAGCGAGTTTAAATTTTACACGAGGTTGGAAATCATAGAAATAGTAACAATGGGAGCATCCTACATCTTCGCAAATTCCCAACCACCCCGGTTTGCAGACGCCGAGCACACACGATGAACTTGCACTCTTCGGAACAGACTGCTATCTGAGAGACCACTCGGACGACATCACCAGTACCTATGATCTGGTTCTTAGCTACACTAGGCGAAGTGCTGCTCCTACACGCAACAAGTTCACAGTCACTGCAATTGCGTGGCGTGGAAATGCACGCGCACTGTACCATTGATGAGAACGAACTTTCTCTCGCTACCTGAACTCCACACTGAGATGGACGACCCGGACAGAATTCTTGACATGGATACCCATCAACCGATATCGTTCCCCCATACCTTGTGATACCAGTAATACTCGCTATACAACTAACCACATCCATGTTTGGTTCCCTGACAACTGACTTTGAGAACATACCACAACCCATGGCAATATATCGCTAACCCTTATACGCATGCCTAAAAGGCTCCTTTACCATTAAGTACTTGTTGTATCGTTTGCTCCACAACATCAACGGCGTTGTACTTTTCATACTCCTTCTTTACCGCCTCAAGTCTTTTGCTACTCCTCGTTAGCCCTCGATCTCCTTACACAATCTTGCAAAAGAAGAAAGGAAAAGAGGATATACCTATACGTCTGATTTCCCAAAATCTTATCGAAATCGTCGGTCAGCAGTTCGGCCGTTACCTGGGGTAAGGCATGGTAGATACCAAAGCCTTTGTAATTAATGAGAGCTCCTGTGTGCAGTTTATCCTGTCCAACTCCAGACATGATCATAGGTACACCGGCGCGAAGAGATTGTTGGACGGTGCCGTATCCGCCATTTGTGACTAGGACCGTCACCTATTTTCGTGTTAGCAATGGGGAAGCCAAGTCCCCACGTATACCACGGGTATACATACATAGGGCAGCGCAAGATCCAAAGGAATAAACTTTGCCACTCTCGCATTCTCCAGGATCTTAAAGTCAAGCATCTCGACATCAGAAGTGACCAACGTAGCAATGACGAACACATCCTCCCTTCCTCCGAATGCTTCCAGAGCCGGTTTGATCAGCGCACCTGTATCGTAAACCACGCTGCTGGAAGACACAGCTATGATCTTCTTTCCGGCTGCCTTCGCCTCAAGAACATCGTTCCACCACTCTGGGAGCATGTGATCGGCGATTCCCACCGACACAGGTGCACCCATGAACTTGAGGTTCGGTCGCCAGTCGCTACGCTCCCATTCAAAAGCAGGAACACCGTATTGAAGGAAAACATCCGAAGCATAGCTCGCCAGGTGGTTGAAGCTTGGTGTATCCCTCGTCGCACCCATCTGTCGAAGCATGGCGTTGACAGCTTCGTTAACAGGCTTATCAATAGGATGGTCTTTGTCCTGAGCTTGTTGCGCCTCGAAATGAATCTTCTTGCTCTCTGAACTAGTGTCCGGGTACCTTCCCGAACGGAAAGGGAAAGTGTCGTTACTAGCCGCTACATATGGAGCCAGACCTATACCAATTGCTGCATCAGGACGAATGCCAGGCGCGCCTTGCATGACGGGTGACAGGCCACCGAATGTAAAGTCGAAGATGTAAATCATCTTCTGTTCCTCGCCATGTTGGTCGCGAAATTCTCGAAAGGTTCGTTGCAGGGTACGGTACTGCGCAGGTATGGTCTTGATGAAGATAGCCGTGGTAGCGAAGACTTCGAGCTCGTAGCCTTGTAGACCGATGAACGTTGCTAAGTCTTCGTCGGAAAAGATCTGCGGACCTTGCCCTTCGATGGGGATGTACGTTGCGCCGATTGATTCAATGGAGTCTTTGAACTCTGGGCCGGTGATGAAGTTTACTGGATAGCCGAGTGAGATGAGGCCTTGGGCGATTGTTGTGATCTTTTCCATGTGGCTGAAGGCGGGGGTCGCTGCCATGATGATGGGTGGTTTCCCGATGGTTGGAGCTTGACCCAGGATATCTGTGGACGGCGTCTGCAACGCTTGGAGAGCATAGTTGTAGAAGGCTGAGAGGTTGCCTAGTTGGAAGTAGAGCACCGCGAATAGAAGTGGCACGAGGCTTGCAACATATAAAGACCTCTGCGCCATGGTGATTTTCTTGAGAGTTCAATTTCAACATGTAGTATGAAAGGAAGAAGGGATGAGATATGGAGTGCGTATCAATGATCGTGTACACTTGTCTCACCTCTTTCTGTCAGATTACGCCCGAAGGTAGCACATTGCGCTGGCATTTAGGCCTCCACGACATAGGTTGTATAATCTCACTCCATAGAGAACCTGTCCAAACAATCAATAGAAAACTACTGCATGCTAAAGTTCAGCCTCGCTGCTGGTGTGAGCGTAGACTTGTCGTCGCATCGCTCTGAGCCAATAAGCAAACCCCGCAACAGATCGTCATCGGTGGGCGTACCGATGCTCCTTAGCTCTTACATTCCTTATCCTAAGGATTGTACGGCCTTTTTCCTACCTAGGTGATAGGTATTCTGGGACGAGTCGCGCCAGGCGTTGCTAGAATCGATGTTGATGTGCATGGCCGCATATAATCTAGGCTATCGGTATTTCCGAGGGCCCAGCCAGAGATGAATGTTCACGAGAGTTTCTCACTTAGGTTGCAACAACGTGCCTTCCTTCCCGACATGTCCGTGCGGTAATGAGGTCACCTATCGCGCGCCTGCCGAGATGCACAGCAAAGTCATCGTCACAAACAGTCACAAACAGTCTCAAAATCTCTCCAATCATACGAATTTGAGTATTTAATTCATGAAATCTAAGCAACGCTATGCATATCTCGTATCGACAGTATTCCCGTTATGGCAAATCAAAATTTACAAACTCGCCCGCTCACCCCCAAGCCTCTTCCCCGTGACCCCCGAAAACCACGCATCCAACGCCTCACACGTTCCCTTCCCTTCCTCTAGCTTAACAACAACACCGACATACCCATCCGGCCTGACAACGACCACACCTCCCCTCTCTTCATCAAGTCCCATCTTAGCGTGCGCCGCAGCCTTCGCATCCGGCACCCTCTGGTCCCAGACATCATCCGCGTAAACGTGATCAGCATAGCGGTTAAACGGCTGAGGCAATTGCTCATCAATATGGATACTTGAGCGCGGCGCCGAGAAGACAAGGGCCAGGGTGAGGAAATCAGTATGTGGGTTGTGGCGTTCGTGGTAACGGTCCTTCTCCTTGAGGTCGCGGTGGAGGAATGTGCTGAAGAAGGACGTTGGGGACGACATCTGCGTCGCTAGATCCTTGAGTGCTGTTGCACTCTTGTCCAAGGTACCGCCGAAGATGAACATACGGTAGGAGCCGTTCATGGGGATTTCCTGTTCCAAGTGTACGACGTTGGCATCTGCGACTCGGGTGACGGTTGCTGGTGTCATGATTCTTCCTGTTCGTTGGGTTGTACCCTTCTCGTAGGATAAGATGAGAGGGTGCTGTGCGGGGTGTTCTGGGCCCCAGTTTACCATGTTGGGTTTATACGCGACGCCGTATCCGCTGGTGAATTCGCAGCTTGCTTTGAACGTCTTGATGAACTCGTTGTCTTCTGCTGCTTCTTTTGTTGATGCACCGGCGACTTCACCAGCTGAGGGTATCCGTGCAGAGAAGAGTTTTGCGTACCGGGCGTCAAAGTCGAGGAGAGTTTCGGCAATGAGTTTACGTTCAGACTCATATGTTGACAGGAGGGAGCGCGGTGCCCAGCCACTCTCTACATGATGAATCTTCCATGCAAAGTTCACTGCATCCAAGAAGGCTGTGTTCATACCCTGGCCGGCCTTGGGGCTGTGTGTGTGGCATGCATCACCACCCATGAAGACGCGCTCGTCGAGTGTGTAGCGTTCAGCAATACCTTGGCCGATCGGATAGACTGAGTACCATTCCACGCGATCCCATGAGATGGTGTATGGTTCGAAGATCTTTTTGGCACGTGCTTGAACTTCTTCTGCGGAGGCAGATTTCCGCGGGTCCCAGTCTTTATCAGTCGAGGATGCGACTTGGATGTACAAGCGGACCATGTTGTTTTCACGTGGGATAATCATAATGGAGCCGTTGTCGGAGTGGATTGTGCATTTCATCTAGGCCGCTGTTAGTACTCAAGCGAGGAAAGAACGTTGAGCAATACATACCTTGATGTCTGGGAAGTTCGTCCTGACTACTCCGTCCATGACACCCCAAACATGCGCAATAGGATCCTTGTAGATCATCTTGACACCCAGTTGATCACGCACAAAACTCCTCGCTCCCTCTCCACTGAACAAGTACTTCGCGCGTACAGTCTCCTCCATTGTACCATCAACATGCGCCAAGCTGACCTCAACAGGATATGTCTGGTCCTTGCCATCGTTCTTGAATCCCTTGATTGTCCAGGGTCTTTGGATGCCATTGCCGTGCTTCTCAATATCTGAAATAAACGTCCGCTCGATCATGCCTTGGTGAAGAAGCGTAGTAAATGGGTACCGCGCATCGATAAACTTAGGACAACTAGCCCAAGTACCTGTCCTGTGGATACCCTTTTGCGCTGGATCCCAAAAAGCCACCTCATAAACCTTCGCAGGTTCATATTCCATAATCTTGCGCTTAAGGCCCATGTTCCGGAGAAGATCCAGAGAACGTGGCTGAATTCCGTCCGCCCGTCCAGTGGCGGTCGGTTCCGGACGATTGTCGATGTGCTTGATCTTGTAACCCCATCTCGCCAGGCACGTTGAGAGACAAAGACCAACGGGTCCCGCGCCAACGATAACGATGTCGTAGTTTTCCACCGCCATTACTATTCCTTCAACCCAGTGAAGTTCTCAAGGAGGATCCAGATGGGATGGGAATGAATCCGGGGATACGGAAAGGCCCCACACTCGATGATCGATTTCAAGGAATACTTTCGCTCGCAGCTACACCGAGATGCTCGTATAGCTCTAGTGGGTAAGGGAAATGGTGAAAAGATGTATAAAAGGTATGAAGTATATTAATCAAACCACCAAAAAGAACGACCCCAGCCGCTCTTTAAGAGACGATCAATAGACGACGCCATCAGTCACGGACCAAGGCTAGTGTCGGCCACCATAGGGCCGTGTGTAGTCATGGCAAGACAACTCGGGAGTGTAATGCGCGCCGGCAACGAAATCGGATGCGAGAGAAGTCCAGGGCCTGGGGACTGGTACATGGTCGTAGCGTGGCCGACAAGCATGCCGTCATGTTGCGGGGAGCGTGACCAGGCGTAGGCGGAACTGCAGCGCGGCATTTTGGTGCCAAGATGGCAGACGCTTCTTCCCCTTTTGAGCACAAATGTGGCTACATGGGGTTTAGTGGACGCGCAGCAGACTCGGAGGAGCGATCCTTGGAGTGATCGTAGGATGACAGACCGCATCGTGAAAAAACTCCACTTTCCGAGTACATTTACCGTGTCTTCTTCCCTTGGGGCTTTTGGTCGTCCGCAGGATTCACGTTTCTTTTTGGTTTTCGTACGAGGTGTTGTGAGCTGCCAATGAGCATGACCGTAGTACGACCGAATGGAGTTCTTGAATAAAGATAAGACAGCACGTGTAAGAAGACTACGCTTGTGATTACCGAAGATGCTTCCCGTGTAGTCTTTGTCGTTGGTATCGTCGCAAGGCATCTTAGCTCCACCTGAGGCCGTGTTACCATTGATGGAACATGATGCACGACTGAATAATGGAATGCGCCGTGAAGAAACTGAAAATGTTCCGTCCAGACATTGAAAACCTGCCGTAGAGATATCGAAATGCTCCGTGAAGATGTTGACTGTAATCTACATAAACGTGTTAAGAAGAATTTTATATTTTCTATGTGTTCAGCGAGTTTTTGGAACAGGACATCATACGAAATGCGAGCTTATTAATAGATCAATACACACATTAAACCTCACCTTTACTCTCATCCAAGATGAACCGAATACATTCATTGTAGTCACTACCATGACGCAAAGCCTAGAGCGACTTGCTCAGGCGAACATAGCCGTGTATCCGTACAGCCGTATATAGAATGCTTATGTATATAACAACCCAGACGCCAGCGCCAGACACACAAGGCCGACTTAGCCTTGTATACGTGTTTGAGGACATACCGCATGAACGCTGAAGCCCAGACACGGCCAAATATGCTGATGATGCAAAGACCGCCAACCCAAAGACTGCATCAAGTCAATCTGTTGACTCCACTCGCTTCAATCGAAGCCAGGTCCTGGTGTTGCCCCGCAAGCTTTTGCAGCATTGTGTGGCAGCCGGCGAGCTCTTGCCGCCTCATCTCTCCCCCAGTAGTATTCGATCCAAGATGAATGGGTATCCTCAAGATACCGTCATGTTACCGAGTTGGGCAGCCATCCTCTCTTCTTCCTTTCGCGCTCTTGCTGCCTCAGTCTCCTTCCTCATGGTCTCTAGGTTCCACTCATCCTCATCACCCTCTTCATCGCTGTCCGCATCGCTGTCTTGTGCCCAGTCGCCCTTCTCAAACATAGCCCTACCAGTAGCCTCCTTCATTTTCTTGGCCTCTTCTTCAGCTTGTTTCTTGTCGACACGTTCCTTCTTCCATTTGGCAAATGTTTCGGGCGTGACGGGTGTGAGCTTGCCGGTGAGCTTGTGGCGTTCGGATTCGAGGAAGTCTTCGAGAGTGAGGGTGTTGAGCGGGGAGTTGGCCATCAAGGCCTTTTCGGCGGCGCGCTGTTCCTTGGTCTTGATGACGAATCTAGAAAATATGTTAGTTTCGATTGCCAGGCGTGAAAATGCCGCGTGGCGGAAAGGGAAAATAAAATAACGTACCCAGGTGGTAGAGAGTGCTTGTACATGCACTTGTCGCCTAAGTCCAAGTCAGCGTATATCTCAAATGCATTTGGTTGTCCAGACTTACCTCCGTTGGGACACACCCAAAACCAACCATACTTCTGGTCCTCAATGGCCTGGATGAAGTACTTGCATACTTTGTCTGTCGTTGTCTTCGGGTTGCCATGCTTGCTCAGAACAACCTGTCGCAACTTGTCTTCATCCCAATCATCCATATTATCCTTCTTTCGTCGTTCCTCCTCCGCCTCCTTATCTTCATCTCTAGTGTCGGTGTACAGACTCCTCTTCTCGGTCTTGCGCTCGATATTCAGGTCATGGCTAAACTTGCACTTCTTGCCCTTTTCGCAGTTTCCTTTCTTGAAAAATTGGCATAGTACGGTCTTGGGATCGGTTCCGAAGGGAACTTTCTGGACTTGTACGGGCTTGAAGAGTTCGGCGGTTTCTTTGCGGGCTTGTTCTGCCGCCGCCTTGTCCTTCTCGCGCTGTGCCTTCTCTGCGGCCTTGCGCTTCTCTTCGGGCGAACCACCTGATGCGGTGGTGGCTTTGATTTGTGCGATCTGTTTCTGGGCGGCTCCTCCCTTCTTGTTTTTCATACCAAAGGTCTTGTCTACGGCGACCTTCTTCACCTTGGGCTGCTCGCCCTTGCCTTTGGGTGGCATCTTGGCTTAGTATGTACGGACGTTGGAGTGACAGTGGGGTGGGATGATTTGGAGTATTCCAAGAATCCGGGCGCCTTGGATGGTCGAATTTGGGTGCCTGGCGGGGGATATGGTACCTGGACTGTGTGTGTCAAAGTGAGAATGACGCTGTGTGGGGTGGAATTTCGAGTGGCGGAGCATGTTGCGCGCTAGAGCCAGCCCTACCTTCGCCGACATTCCCGAAGCTTCAAGGTGGCCTTCACATGAACCCCAATAGTCAATCACTGCGCATCCAATCCAGCCGCGACATTCCCGTCTTTCGACTTGTTCTGTCGCATCTAGCTTCCGTAAGCTCTTGGCAATTGCGTCTTGTCAATTGGCTTTGCTAACAACTCCGCAGCGCACTTGAAGCATTACACCCCATTATCCAGCTACAACCGACGCGCGGTCGCACTCAAGATGATAACCGACAGCCAACTTTACTCGCTCGCCATCTTCCTTGGAAGCGCTGCCATGCTACTTATCGTTCTATACCATTTCCTCGAGGTCAACTCGGACGATCACAAGGTTGAGGAGAAGCCCAAGGCTGCGGCAGGCAAGGTCAAGGCATAAGAGTTGCGCTGTGCATACGCCTTACTGAAGGACACACGGGCAAGGGAATTGTGACATGGGAACGGGCTATGTGAGGGGCCAAGGATACCAGTTGCACATCAGGGAGACATCCGTCAAATGGGAGCATGGAGTTCTGGCGTACGCAACAAGGCGATTTAACCGCTGACGGGTTTCAAGATATTTGAATTGACTATGGCATACCTGGGCGTGGAGACGTGCTTCCAATTACCCCCAGTGCGCCTTGTTCTCGCTATGGGTATACGCGTACTTGTACAAAACTATCAAATGTGAAGTCCTCAGTCCTCGACATCTACCAGCTCCTCTTCTGCCTCATCGCCTTCGAGGAAGCCTCTTCGACGCTTATCGTTCGCCAGCGTTACGCCTCCACGATCCATGCCGGGCCCACCAATACGCTTCTTGAGTGACACAAGTCTGTCATGTGCATCACGGGCTTCTTGCTCCGCTGTACGCTTGGGTGGACGTCCGCGGCCACGACCGCTAAGTGCTTGTGGTGAGATGCTCAATGCTTCTATACGTTCGCGGTCAACAGTGATGCGTGGTGTGACTTGTCGTCCTTGTGCATCGCTGAGACATGCCTCAGAATTATACGAGTCTGCAATTGAGAGTGTTAGATCTTTTCTTCAGTCGCAATCAATTCATCCGACTAATCATCTTCCTTACCAGAGAGACCAGCGACCGGTCCATCACCAAGCTGCCACGATAGCGGACTAATGTGGGCATGCTGTACATGATCGCGCCAGTTGCTCTCTATGTCAAAGGAGTGTGGTTGATGACGTTCGATACTCATGTTGGTCATTGGATCGTAGTTTGTAACCTCCTTTCCGCAATCATCCCATAGGCATTCCAGAGTGTTGCTAGCCGTCGCCTTGCGGTGCACCTTGTAAATATGCTTTTGGAGCGTCTCTAGGTTGTGTAGATCCGCCTTACAGTTATGCCACTTGCATTTATACGATTGGTACTTTGGAAGGCGGTTGGCAACACTTGGCGATCGGAAATTAATACGAACGGGTTCATTGCGCAAAGAGCTTGGTTGAGGTGGCTGATGCTTTTGAGGACCGGTATGACCGTTCAAAGCTGGACGAGATTGCGCAGCAGGCGATCCATGGATTGCTTTCCTCCACCCTACTGGGCGCCCCTTCTTCTTAGGAAGTGGTTTACCGTCAGGTCCGTACTCTATGGCAGATCGGAACGCTTGATAGCCAACTCCAGCGGCACCAGAAGTAGGACGAGGAACACTTGAACTCATGGAAGCGGGATTGCTCGGACGCTTGGGTGTCGCTGGTACACCGTTGGGGAAGGAGTGTCGAGGAGGACGACCGCGGCGCTTCTGCTTGAATGGATTGATAGCTTCAGGTAGAGCTTGGACCTTGTGAGCCCCACCTTCACCGCCAATCGCGTTCGGCGGAGCGCGGGGACGCGTTTCGCTCTCATCGTCTGAATCATCCTCCTCCTCCTCGTCTGCATTCTCAGTCAGGGCTTGAACGCCATCTTTGAAATAGCCGGGCGGCGGTCTTCCAGGATCGATCAAGTCCCACCTAATAGTGCTGAGATCTGAGTCCCACCCTATCTGTGGTAGTGTTGTCCTTAGTCCATCTAGATGTTGGTTCAAGCTGCGCTCTGATGGATGCCGTCCACAAGCGAGGAGCACATCTCGTGCTATTGTCGCAGGGTTGTAAGTATTGCGACGAAGGGCTTTCTTCTTGTCCAGTGGTTCAACATAAGATTGATATCGAAGTTCGCTAGGCGGCTGTATCGGCTGAGGTGCAGACATTTGTGACTGATACGAAAGAGTATTTGCAATGGGAAAGTTTGGAGTCAAAGGTTCTTCATCGACGACCATTGCATCTTGTACATGCGGGTATGGAGATGTGTACAGGTCTGCATTCATCCTCTTTCGCGGTGGCCCCGTGTCCTCTTCTTTTGGAAGTTGAGTCAAGTCGATCAGATCATCTAGATTGCGCTTACGGGCTGCCTCTTCCTTGTTTGCTGGCTTCCTCAGCTCAGATTTGATGGGAACCATCTCGGCGACGGATGCAGGTACAGGTGCAGGTGCGGGCGACGCGCTGCCTGGGAATGATGGGTAAGAGTTTCTGTTTGCTGGCGAGGCAGCTGCGGGTTCGTATTGCGGGCTTGGCACAACAGAAGTCGCGACTTCCTTCTTCATGACGGCAGGTGGGACCGGTGGTCTCTGGATAGGAACTAGTCCAGGCTGTACAGATTTACGAGGTGTTGAATTCACGTCTGGTACTGCTGTAAGTAAGCTCTTCGCGAACACAGCTCGGTCCAGCTTTAGACCCATCTTTTCCAGTAGTTCGCATAGCTCAACGTAAGAAGGATTGCTGTTCAGCAGGCTCAATATCTGGCCAGGCTCAACTTTCTGAACATCGTTTTGACCGTTGAGATATGCTGCTGCTGCGCTTGCCAGATGCGCCTGCTTCTCGGGCGGCCAAACAGTGTTGCCCGTGAATCGAGTGGCATTCTCGTTTGGCTGTGCTTGTCTTACAGGGAAAGATTGAGGTACGACGGGAGTTGTTGGCTTTGGAACATTCGTGTCCGTTGCTTGCTTGGGTGTGGCCTTCTTTTTCGAGTTCGTAGCTTGCGGCGTGGTGGTTTGGACAGACTGTGCCGGTTGCGGAGCGGCAAATTGAGAGGCCGGGTTGTTTTGCGTGGTGGGAAGTTCAGGCACTTTCGCCCTACGTTCTTCTTCCCAGATTCGTGCTAGAAGTGCCGGGTCTTTGCTATTCAGCTCTCTCATCTTAGCCATCATGGCTCGAATCTCACTCTCCAACGCTTCAGCAGGACCATCGGAACTGCTGGAGGCTGCAGGGACCGCTTCCGGCGTGCTCGCTTGCTGTTTTTGACCCTTCTTTTCGTTCGACTTTGGCTGTGACTGGCGAAGTCTACTCTCCTCTTCTTCCTGTCGCTTACATTCCTCCTCTCTCTTCTGCTCCTCTACTTTGCGCGCCTCCTCTGCGACCCTCTCTTCTTCTGCGTGCGCTGCATCTTCAGTCGCCTTTTGTGCGGCCTGCTTTCGCTGGTATTCCGGCCATGGGTCGTAGACTGCCATTGGATCTACTGTAGTAGTACTCTGAGCACTGTATGTACCTGCCATGTTGGTAGACGGCGCCGGTGTCGGAGGGGCAACCGCAGGAAGTATTTGCCCGTTCCCGTAGTTATAGACTGTCGATGATGTGGCGTTCAGAGAGTTACGCAAGGCTTCTACGCTAGGAAGCTGTCGAGGATTGTAATCGCCATACTGCTGGTTCGTCGTAGTAGTCATATCCGCGCTTTGCACATTACTGACAGGTGCGTTATTGTGCTGAGGTTGAGCTGGACTGGTAAAGCGCTGTTGTTGCTGGTTGTATAGTGTCTGGGTTCTCTGCGAAGGGTAATCTGCCACTATAGCTGGCGATGGCAGGTCCTGACTTGCCGGCTGTGTGCGGTTGTTGTTGACACTGCGTGGACGCGCTTGCAATTGTCCACGGACAGCATGGGGCTGTTGCGCCTGCACTTGAGGTGAATGCGAACTGCCGGCAGCATAGCGACTGGAGTGCGAAGAGGTGATGTTGGGCACAGAGAAGCCGGACTGAGTGTTCGTGGGTGCGGTATTGTTCGTATACGACGTTGAGTTGCTCATATTACGTAGGACTTCGGCAGCGCCTCTAGTTGTCTCTGGTGTCTCTCCATAGTTGCTACTACTCCACGAGTTATCTTGTGCTGTTCCATAGCCACTGTCCTGGTTCGCGTACGATTGTAGTTGGTAGGACGTGTAGTCCTGGGCCTGAGCTGTCGGTGGCTGTTGGTATTGGCGGGACGATTGCGCAGCATTATTCGCGGCGGATGCTGTCCGATATGCTGAGTACTGTTGCGCCGAGGTTTGTTGATACGGGTAGCTGTACGCGTTGTAGTTATTCGAGGACATAGCAGCGTCTGCCTAGAAGCCAGGAAGCCCTTCCGGAGCCTTTATACGGGTGGGGTCGGACAACTGCATGGAGACCATGGTTCGCGTGAAGGAGGGGGAGACGTCGTGAGTGGGGTGTCAAGTCAGTGTAAATGTAATTTCAACGCAGCACTCTGGTATCTGCCGCCTCGATTGCACGACTATGCGCAATGTATGCATCGGTCGAAAGTGCAGGTTTACTGCGACGCGTGCTGGAAGTGCATGCGACGTCTTGGCGAATGCGCTCAATGATGCGGACGCGACTTGCAGGGCCGGACTTTTCGGAAACGGCGAAACGGTTCCTCCGATGGCGCTAGCGAAGCGAACCTGCCCCAGCAAAGGCACATCTCACGACTCCAATTTTGCGATCGCGACACGAACTTTGTCTACTAACCCGACAACCCGCCAATTCCACAGCAAAAATGACCAAGGTCCAGTCAATGGTCGCGAGCTCTCGCCGCAAATCGCGAAAGGCACACTTCAGTGCGCCGAGTAGTGTGCGTCGGGTCATCATGAGCGTATGAAGAGACTTGGAACATTGCAGGAGACATGTTCTAACAACCTTCAGGCGCCTTTGAGTAAGGAGCTCCGCGAGAAGCACGGAGTGCGCAGCATTCCCATCCGCAAGGATGTAAGTATTCTGGATTTTCTCTCCAGTACTGTCGCATGCTGACTTTTTCTAGGACGAGATCACTGTTGTCCGCGGATCCAACAAGGGACGTGAGGGCAAGGTCACCTCCGTCTACCGCCTCAAGTACTGCATCCACGTCAACGGCAGTGCGTAGCCCTTCACCTTGACACATAGACAGGTATACTAAGCCACAACACAGTCGTCCGCGAGAAGAGCAACGGCCAGTCCGTCCCCATCCCCATCGCTCCCTCCAAGGTCGTCGTCACCAAGCTCAAGCTCGACAAGGACCGTGAGCAAATCCTGGAGCGCAAGAGCGCCGGTCGCGAGGAGAAGAAGAAGCAGAGGGAGGCATAAGCGCATTGTCCTTTTCTTCGGTTGACGACACACCACGGCGATGAGGGACATCGACACGAGCATCCCCATCTGTAGTGGATGAAATGCATATCATGGGTTCACGGTCTGGGCATGCGATGCACGCATGGAAAAGCAGGGCGTTATACCGGCTTCTAGCTCGAACAATGGACTTGCCGTCATGCGGCCCCGTCGAGATTTTCTGTTCGAAATGATACCACGATGGATTGGAGTTTGGCAACGAATGAGATTTGTTACTCCAGCCGTCGCCGTGATACCACACGTGAAGTTTCCTCTGCCCACGCTAGAATATCTACTCACCAACCGACTTAATGGTTGAAGTGAGCTATACGACTAGCGGAGAATAATGCCAGACGACAATAGTCGTTGCTCGCCTGCAGACCGTCTTCGAGATTTTTCGATGAAGGAGATGGTTTGACGCTGAGACACATTCCCATGATCACACAACCAGTTTTTGTATATGATGCAGTATGACTACAGTATCGACTGGAAGGCTTTGATCAAATTGGAGCGATGCTTGATTAGCAACAGCATTCCGCTCGACTGCGATGCATCTGTGATGATATCTCGTATGACCATACCTACGGGTCCGCGACCTTTGAGATCCCGATTCCCCGGTTATCGGAACACTCTGGATATTCAATCACGATTGTTGGATTGTTTTCACAAGAGCTAATGTAAGCTCTCGTCCCACGTCCTGGAGAAACTCCACTATACGAACCACTATGTAACAATACAATCCATCTGCTTCATTCCAGTCCTTATTGGCCCAATCTTTTCGTACTTCTTCTCTCTCAAGTTGCAACGTAGCTTGACCCAGTTCTGGCTCCTCCACTAACTCCTTCGTACCATCCATCGACATGCTTAGTGTTTCCGAACGACCCGTGATGGTGGTGGTGGGGGCGTTGCTCATATTTTGCTAGTACATGTAGGCTACTGTTTCGGCTACTGCATATTGCCACATGCTGTGGTGTATTTACT
Organism: Alternaria atra; assembly: GCF_907166805.1. Classification (NCBI taxonomy): domain Eukaryota; kingdom Fungi; phylum Ascomycota; class Dothideomycetes; order Pleosporales; family Pleosporaceae; genus Alternaria; species Alternaria atra. The sequence goes on from NW_025091321.1 coordinate 3,916,686, forward strand.
GGGCGTTGATGCGAAGGATTCCCAAGGAGAGGGGGTCAACATCCACAGAAACTAATCGATAAGACGGTGTTGAATTCGTGTTTGAGGTTACAGACTACTGCGAGAGGCGGGGGCGAATCGGAGGTCGTGGAACGGGACGACAGATATCGTACTAACTAACGGTGGCTGAGGGCCAGATGGAAATGGTGGACGGACTAGAAGAGGTGGGGAAGCTGTAGACGAGAGTTGCATACTACGGAGTAGGTCCGCTTTGAGAGCCGCGTTCATCGTGGTTGGATACTTGTTCGAGCATTTTCCGTATTACACAACGTTAAGCTACTAATTCAAGATTTGGGCACATGCTTGAATTGAGACTATTCGTAATGATTCGTAAATGTACGATGAACGCATTGACAGCATTCTATGTTTGGATACGAAGACTAGCTACACGATATGGATGATGTTCGTATTGGACAGCGATACTGCCTGAACTGAATATAGTCACATCTCACGATATGGTCTATGTCGTGTTGCGAATTAGAATAGGAATAGCATGGATAGTGATTTTCTTTTCTGTCTAGAGCTCGAGGCGATAAGTGTACCAGCAGTATTCTCTGGTTGCGTATTAGACACAAAGCAAAAAGATATCATTACTGTTTGGTCTCCAAATTCCGTCCCCAGGCATTAGAGGCATAGGGGGGGTTGATAAATATAATCAGAGGTAAAGAGTATGCATGTCAGGTCAGCATCGACTGCGGCGCGGTACGCAAATCTCACATCTCTTACGAATCTGACATATCGTAGATCTTATCGCTGGCGAATATGGATGGCGCTGATGTCTCATGCGCAAATGCATGTACAATGTGAGCGCGGCATCCCCGAACAGCTAATCATGAAGCAGCCCTGGTTGCGTGTAAATGCCGGGGGGCATAGTGTGCAACACGGCACTTTGATCGCGTGCATGGTTGACCAGTAACGCATAGAGAGTAATGGTTATTACGGTTTATATGATGAGACCACTTCACAATCGAGATATGTTGATTAACTGGCATACATGTGACGGTGTGCAATGAGGACTGTGATTCATGATGAATGAATGGAGTAGATGCCCTCGCAGATTCCACAATGCAATGAGTGTAACGCAGTAATGAGGTCTGCGATGAGAATACGAGATTAGCGGCGATGACGGTTTCTCGCTGGACCAATTCGTTTGAATAAGTAACCTTCGCTAAGAAACGAAACGTATCCGAGTCTGGAGTGAACGCTGCGGTCCGCGACTTTGCTTGTTCCCACACGGGTCTTAACGTCTCGATGCTTTTTGGTATGGTCCGACATGACGGGTGTGACAGCTGCAAGTGCCGTTTACTCCAATCTCCAATGCATGAGCATCTGCGCACGCATGACATTCGATAGAAGACTTGATGCTCGGACACGTATGTTTCCCCAGACCTAAGTACGCATGACGAAACATGCCGTCTTAGTTGAGTGAAAGAGAACGAATTAGCAGGCATACCACTGCGAAACAGAATGTCGCGTGTTGGCAGCGGAGACATTGTTTCGCATAGCGAACATGTGGGTAGGGACAAGCCGTCTTGCTCAAACACTCCGGATCCCGTTGACCCTGTAGACTTTCTCTCGAAGCCCAAAGCCTAAGGATAGACTCACAAAAAAAGTCTAGACAGTGTCTCGAGGCCGAGTAACGTGGCAAAAGTAAGATCTAGGATCTGATTCAAATCTTGTCACTCACTGTATGGGACCGGGAGTGCCTAGTGTGTCGGTAGCTGCCAGAGAGTTGTTTTGTCGTCAGTTTATGAGCCTGAAGGAATGTCGTTTGCAGCTTGCATGAAATTGATGACGGCCAACTGCATCCGAGTACGCAGCCGGATATTCGTGTCCCAATTCAGTGTTGTTGGCGGGGTAGGCAGCCGAATGGTTAAATAAGGATGTGCACTGTGCCACCACCGTGGTCACGGTTAAGGTTGGCTGCATGCAGGGCGATTTTAGCAACACTCAAAGATTCCGTGATCGCTAGTGATCTCATAGACAGCAATAGATCGTGATGTAGAAGCCTTCGTGATACGCTTGCGTCGTAAAGCGCGTGGTTAGCAGCTGGCGTGTTTTTAGCTGAGTCAGGTCATGCACAGCCATGAGAAGGGCCGTGGATTCTGTTTCAGGTGTCCGCTAGAGGGTCTTTCGTATCCCTCCACCCGTCACGAAGCCGCCCACTTGAGCGCGCGCCTCTCATACTTTTTATTGCCATCATGCCATCACACTCAATAATCTCGAATCGCTGATACGGAGATGTGATGAAGGTGTGACGATGGTGGGCGATAGTAGCAAACAGCGACTCGTCGTGCGTGAACCCCACAAGCAGCTAGGAGCGAGCACAAAGTGCATAGCATGCCCAGCGCCGCCAAACTGTTCGCCATAGCTTCTGGGGACATTGTCCGAACGCGCACTATCTACAGGTACTACTATGTGTGCATGCATATACGGCTGCACACGTTTTTAGGCATACGAGTGCCAACCATGAGGTCGAGTCTTCGGAATCTTTTTCAAGTCTCTCTACTCCGGAGCATATCATCCCATCACGGATTGGCGTGCGACAGGCGAGCAGAAACGGGCAAGGAGAGAGGCGGCATGTCTTGATTCGTGAGGTGGTCGTAGGAGCGGAAATGATCAGAATCCTTGTTAAGGAAGTTTCATGCGCGAAGAGCGTGGGATTGGGATGCACAGCGAACGACAAGATCGGCACAGCAGCAGTAAATGTCGAAGCCGAGTTGATGCCATCATTTCGTCGCCAGCCATAGACCGGCGCTCAATGGCGTCGGGCACTGCTGGCCGTTGACCCCGCAACTCTCAACATCCTCACGGTGCAGATTCTGCTGGTGCTGCAGTGGCACAGAAACTCAGGGCCATGTTCCGACACTGGGGCTGTTTCTTCGCTGCAAGCATGTCTCTTGGCTAAAATGGACGCTAAATACTCTTGGTTAAGGCCAGGGGGACTGGCGAATAACGACGACAGCTGCGGGACGTCATTGGTTTGTCTCACCATTTACCCCTGACAGTCTTCGTGTGCATGGCCACACCCTCGCTCGTGCCGTCGCCGCTTAGGCCATTTGGGAGATGCCCAAGCCCACCAGAGTGCTGCCCTTGCGCGACCGTGAGCGCGAACGGACCCTCTCAGCGGCCGGTTGGACGTCTCCCTCTCGCTCAGGCTCACCTGTCTCTCCCCAGCTTCAGCCTCCGTGTGCCTGAACAGCCTCACCTAGACGGCTTTCCATCTCGACTCCCGCACACCGCTGAGCTGTGCTGCCTCTCATTTCGCCATACCCTTCGTACACCTCTACGCCTCTTTGAGAGAGGGTTGCCCTGTCGCTCCCTGTGCACTCGTCGAACCGTTCTATCATCGTCTACCGCCAAATCAAACATACTGTCGCGCTCGGTCTCGACATCTGTCTTGGATTCGAGTACGTTCGATACGATCATTACTTGCTGGACCATACTGACGCTGTATTGCGCTACAGCCGATCTTACCATTGTCACTACGAGCGAATTGTATCCTTCAATCGTCGCATTCGCCTTGCCATACGCGGTCGACCCCAACCTCCATATTCGGACTACTAATAATCCTTGGACCTTACACCTAGTCATGCGAAGTCGAGTGGAATCATAATCAGTCTATTGCTTTACCTCTTAAGTCGAGAATTAACTCACATCACGTTCGCTATACTACCGGATCTATCATACGATCAACACCATCATGTCGCTTCCGAAGCCTGTATACCCGCTGAGTGGGCACTGCTCAATCATCCACGAGAAAACGCTTTACGTATATTCGCCATCTGGATTCCAATCGTTGAAGCTTGAAGAGGGGGCAGAATGGAAGGCGTTACCTATGGACATCTCGCTTACCGGGGCGCAATGCGTGAAGGCAGCACCCAAGGGAGATGCCCAGGACGCTAAGCTGTTCATTGTTGGAGGTCGGGTCAACGAGACAGCCTCGACGTGGAATTACCCAGGACTGATGCATTACACATTCTCCAAGAAGAAGTGGGATTGGCAACGGTCCGAGAGCTGGAACACACAAAATCGCGTAAACCATGCAGCTGTCTACCTCGAAGACTCAAAAGAGATTCTCGTCTACTCCGGCTCGCAAACGGACGGGGACAACGGTCCATCATCGGAATCGTTCGTCTTCGCCACTGTCGAACCCTACTACGTATCAAGCATGCCGTCGGCCGGCGCGCCGCCTTCCGTGAATCCCATGCTGATGAACTCGGATGCGAACACTGCACTGTTAGTTGGTGGTGGCGCTACCAACACGGCGGTATGGAAGTACAACAAGGCATCAGGATGGCAAGATCTTGGAGTAACCCTCGAACAACCCATCGTGAATGAGGATGCTGTCAAATGCTCGGTAGTCACCAGCAAAGACGATAAGAGGGTTGCTCTGCAGAAGTTCGACATGAGTGTAACACCAAACGCTGTCGAACGAATCCTACTGTTGAACAAGGATGGATCACCTGCAGCCCCGGGAACTGTCGTTGGAAAGAAGGGGGACAAGGTGAAGCGAGTAACCTTGGACGACTGGTCGTCGTATAACGAGACATACGCACCAGAATCAACACGAACTGGCTACTCATTAGCACAAGGAGAGGATGGCACTACCGTCGCAAGCGGAGGTAATGCCAACGAACCCATCGCTCTCTTCAACGCGCAGGAGAACTCATGGATGAATGCGACAGCGTTGTTTGCTGGACAAGACGTCCTGGTAAACTCGGTATCCTCTTCCAGTGCGTCATCGACACCAACCTCGACAGCGTCTGTATCAGCTACACCAAGTGCTAGTACCACGGGGGAAGCTGCCGCACCCACGGGTCCTCCTAGCAACAAGGGCAAGATGCTGACTGTGCTCGGAGCCACACTGGGTACCATCTTTGGCATTGCTTTCATCCTAATCCTGATCTTGTTCTGTCTCAAGTACAGGAAGAACAAGAGCAAGCAGGCTCCAGGTTACGTTGAGAAGAACGACCGCATGAGCTTTGCCGACCGTGGCGCTGCTTTCATGAAGGAGGCCGGTGGATCCGTTGTGACTTACCAGCCGAAACACAACAACGACTCACTCACATCGCTTGCCATCATCCAAGGACGAGGTGGTGGCCACAAGAAGAACGTCGCGAGTGACGCCAGCACAGCCGGACTCGTCAAGAAGAGCAGCCCACTAGGGTACTCTGAAGGCTACAATGAGCCCTACGAGCTTGCCAAGTTCGACCTGAAGCCGGAGCCTGTTGAGCCCATGGTTCGCCAGAACTCTAGTCGCAATGCTAAGCCCGCACAAAGAGCTCGCAGCTCAGGCTGGAGTAGGTACTTCGCGAACAACGAAGCCACAAACCTTGCTAGTGCACCACCTGCTGACCGATCGACTTTCGCGTCTGATCGAACAAGCACTGCCAGTCAGTCACAGTACACCAATTCACGCATGTACAGCTCACGACCATCACAACACATTGCTCCACTGGAGATTCCCAAGTTCAACGACGGGCAACGTCTGAGTCGAGTGGCTAGTGGAAGTCCAACGCTTGGAACACCCACCAGCGGCCTACCACATCAAGTTCAGCCCATGCAAGCGGAGCTCGCCCGCGCGAACTCAAACGCCAGCTCGATATCCGCTCTCAGCCACGACGATCGTCACTATCTACGCCAACCCGTGGAAAGCTGGACCCCAGTAGGCGATGACCGACGAACTAGCAGTCAGTACACTGGTAGCATGGTCATCGATTCCAACAAGTTCGATGGCACTAGCTCATACTACCCCGACGGTACTGAGTCATTCTATCCCAAGAGCAACTTCAGCTCCTTCTATCCTGGACAAGGTGACAACTCACCAACCGTTCCTGACATGCGAGACAGCACGTTCACCATGTTCCCAACTGGTAACGCACCTTCTGCACCTTTCGCACCAAAAGATGAACTACCCAAGAGCAAGTTCAGCTCAATGTATCCCTCACCGCCACGTCTCGGTCTGCCGCAAGATCGTGAGAGCACTGCAACAGTGTTCCCAGGCGGACCAGGTGGAGCGCATGGAGGACAGGTTGAGGCGGCGATGCCGAGCCCCAAGTTCAACTCCTTCTACCCACCACCACGAGTTGGACACGAGAGCTCAGCAACCTTATTTCCGGGCCCTGGCCCCAATCAACCCAACGGGAAAGAGCAATCCGACATGTCATGGCTGAACCTCGGTCAAAGTCGATAAAGCTCTTCAGCTGAACTTAGCCCGTCATCACGCCTATAATGAGCCCATGCTCCAAACAATCCTTAGCCACCCTCATCTCCACATACACATCCTCATCCTCTCGAAAAGTAGCATCTTTCCAGCGAACGCATCACTCTGTACAGCAGATCTTTCTTTCTCGAGCATAGCATTCATCAGCGCCGGGCGTCTTTTCCCCCCCAATCCCTTATTACCAATCAACGAAGCGTTGTCGAGCTTCGCATTCAGTCGCTACAGATACCCGACGCCAACCTCACCACAGCGCGTCAACACCCTCACCCACCAACCTCGCCGATCACCACCTTCTCTCCTCTCGAAACGGAAGAGTCTCAGCTGTAAATAGAATACTCTTACCCCACAAACACCTTTCTTTTCTCTTACACTCTTTTCTTTTCCCTCGTTTCCTGATATCTCGTTTTACTTTTCAACTTGGTCTGTGTCCAAAGTTACCTTTGGAATGCAGCATCGTGTTGATGTTGTTGTTATTGTTGTTGGCTGTTGTGTTGTCGTCGATCTACGGATCCGGATATCTTTGTTTTTCTACAATGGCGTCGTCGTGCAAGATGGAAAGATCTCATCCTGTCTTGTTCTCTGTTGTGAGTCGATCGAGTGTGAGTGAGTTGGGAAGGAAGTAGGTTAGCTTGACCCGGATGTTCGGGACGCAGTGGGAGGGTTACGTCTATTGTTGACGTAGTGGAGGACTGGAGAATTGGATCGGACGTTAATACTTTAATGAAAGAAGCGAGTGTCGTACCAGACTATCATTTCTGGATTTGTGACGTTCTGTTTCGATGTAGTGATACACTTTTGCTAAACATAGCTCATGTGCAATAGTTCGTTTCAAGCGTATTGTCAACTAAAAGCATGCACGGCATAGTGACCATTCTCGAATGTTCCATTCGGCAAAACAAAGTTGTCTAATGAACATGTCCACGTGGAATAACACAGACCACGAGCTCTTTACCACTACGCCTAAAAAAAGGTACAGGATTGAACCATTCATATTGAACCCTACCATCGTCTTTCAGAACTGCGTGTCTAAAAGTCTATCGTCGAACGAAACTAACGTCCGCATTAAACGTAATACTCTCCCCAACGCCTTGAGGATGCCACATCTTCTCATCCCATCCCATCCCATCTTCACATCTCACCCAACCTAATTAACAACCCTCCTCATCTGCGCTGCTTGCCTCGGCTCGATAAACAATGCCTCTGCTTCCGTTAAAACAATCGGTTCCTTCCCCTCACTTCCAATCGTCTCCAACCGCCCCTTAACCCACGCCTTCCTTCCATCAACCTTTGTCGTCTCAGCCCTCAGTACCACAATCTGGCCCGCCATACACGGAGCCTTGTACGTAATGTTTAAACTGGCTGTAACACCCACTTTGTTCGGTAGAGCGGGGAAACAGCATCGAGCTAGTCCTTCGTCGAGGAGTGTGGCCAGGAGACCCCCGTGAACGATTCCAGGGTGTCCACATAGTGCTTCACCAAGGTATTGAAGAGAAACGAAGGTAGTTCCATCCGCGGTGCTGAATTGCAGTGGTGGGACAGCAATCTTATCGGGGCCGAGTAGGGTACCGCCTGTTAAGTTTTGCGCTCGCAGACCCTCTGGAATCTTGAGGTGGGGGCGCGAAGGGGTGTATTTGGGGTTTTCCAGCAGAGACTTTGTAATCGGGTGCTCGAATATGCTTCGTTCTATCTCGGCGACTTGTTCGGTTGAAGGGACGAACATCTCTAGTGTTTCGGCATCGGTGGGTGGGTTCGCGAGGTCCTGGAGGGACTCGATTGCGGGGGCGCCGGCCATGATGAAGCCGCCTGTGAAGGTGAGGAGTGTGAGGGCGAGGGCGATAGGGAGGCGGATGTATATGGGGCGTTTAGCCTTCTGCGTATCTGAAGCGGGTGGTGGTGATGGTGGTAGTGGCGGCGGTGCTGTATGTGCTGCAGTCTGCGATTCTGCTACAAAAATGTTAGTTTCGATATTTCTTCCTCGAATCTTCTACAATGGCAGCAGGGATGATCGATCCAAAGCCAATTGAAGAATAGGAAGACTTACAAACAGTACTCTGCCACCTAACAATCCTTCTATCTGTACCACGGCCTGCCCAGGGCCTCCCACCTTTTATACAACACCGGCCGACTTCGCACGCCGGGGCCAAAGCCCTTCGACCCCCGGGTCCCATTCCCAGACTCCGACCCACATGCCCAGATAAGGCAGACCTTGCGGATATCATAGTTACGTGAATCGCGGCGCCTAGAAGCAGAGACTTTTCCTTAGCTAGAAGTCCGTGAGCGTTGGTGACATCGGAGGTTCCGCGCTTGAGCTCGGGCTCTTCAGAACTGAAATGCCTCGGTTCAAGGGACGCGAGTTGTTGGTTAGGGGAAATTTGGCTTGACGGCAGCCAAGATAGGTACTATTGATAATTTTTGTAGTCGGATATGATTCTTGATGCGTAGTTCGGCCGATGATGAAATGATTTGAGGCTTGGGTTTGTGGCGTAGGTGCGTCTCCCCTTTTAATTGAACGGATTATCGTCGATGCCCACCTACGTATGCTGCCAAGTCAAGAAAACCTCGCCCTAGAATTAGAAGATTATCGAATAGAAGAACGAAATAGTCTAGGAGCATGCGCAGTGTGTGAATGAGGTTTAAATCCTCTCGATTCTGTCTTCAGGAAACTTATTCCTCATGCTTTACACGTGGTATTTCCACTCCACCAATCCATCAAGTCATCATACTATACATACAGAGTAGAGAAGTGTGTCATGTAAAACGCCATGCTCATCTACAGCGTCCGTCTCTCCACTTCCATGACCCAGGTGACGAAACAAAATTACCCCATATAGAGGTCAGGGACTATAGTAAAACACAACAATAGCCGTATCTTTTTAGACGCCAAAGATGCCGGAAGAACATGACCACCAACATTAATATGCGGGCGAAGAGATGGTGTAATCGTACAGGGTAGGACGCAGGTTGAAGGAAAAGGGGATAAGTTGGCGACTCGCTCAGTAATAGTCTCTGGCACTCTTCTGCAGCTCGATCAATCTCCATCCTCTTGTCTCGGGGTTGTTAACATCTTCTGGTATCCTTGTGACACCAATAGCGTATGTAACTTGCTGGACCTTGTCGTCCATGCCCGATGCTAGTTCTCCAGACTTGGCGTTGCGGTATACGTGCACTTCTTGGGTTCTGCAGGTAAGGATAAAGACAGGAATCTCTCCTGGCTCTAGCAATTTCGCGTTCAGAACATCGACACCGCGAATGTCGACAATCTTTCCATCAGACTTCAGACCAGCAGCTTGATATTGTTGCATCAGCGCTGCGTATACTGAGTACTGTGCTGCGGACAACCACTCTTTCAAAACGGCAACATCGCCCTTGACGTATGCGTCCAGGACTTCTGGGAGGATGTACTCGCGCATCTCGGTCAGGAAGGGTTCCATTTGAAAGTTGGGGTCCATTTCCCTGAACCTCTTGATGACCATGGCCGTCTCGTTCTCGGCGAAGAAGCCAGTAATGCGGTCGGTGATACTGCGGGCGGTTTCGATGATGGCGTTGTCGGACTCCCTGTAGACGGTCTTCATGTTGAAGACGCCTTGAGCGAGCTTGGAGTTGTCCTTCCATTCTCTCCAGACTTCCTTGTACTTGGCGTCCTTATGGAGAGTGACGTTTGTACCAGCACTGCTAATTGTTAGTCAAGATTCTTAAACTGCTGGGGAAAGTCTTACTTTGGGTCTTCCTCCATGGGACCCAGGCTCCTGCCGCCAGTTCGCTGGAGTTCGTTGAGTTCACGCAACTCACGCCTCTTCCTGCGCTCTTCCTTTTCAACCCAGCCACCGTATCTTGACGAGCTACCGTCATCGATGGTCTCCTTCACAGCCTGGAAAGCCTTGGTCTGTCGCACTGGTCGAGTTGCATATTCGAGCCCACTTCCAGTAACCCTCGCAGCAGCACGAACACCCTTGACCGGCATAGTATCCCATGTCCACGCCGCACCATGACCAACAGCTGACGCTGTCGCCTTCAATGCCTCGGTAGTCTTTGTCTTGGCAGCTTCAGAGATCTGTCCAGCTTTCTGAACATTTGGATTTTGCTGGAAGTCATGTAGTGCACCACCCAACTGCTTTGTGCCCTCATTCCAGTCTTTCGACGCCTGGAACTCCTGCTTCAAAGTCTCAGTGAAGACTTGCCATGGTGTCTTGTCACCGTGGGGTGGAGGTGGGGGCGCGTCCTTTTTTTCTTTCTTCTGACCCTCTTCACCCTCTTTCTGTTCACCAGATTCCTCCTCTCCTTCCTTCTTCTCTTTGGCTTCCTCGCCCTCTTTCTTTGCTTGGTCGCCTGCAGCCTGCTCTGCCGTGCTACCATCGGGGTTTGTAGACTTGGTGGTCTGAGGCTCTTCGTCCTTTACATCTTTTGTCTTTTGCGCTTGCTCGTATAGTGCGGGGCGAGAAGAGAAGTGGCGGGCGTATGCGGAGGATGTGCGGAAGAGGACATCTTGAGGCAAGAATTCGCTGCGGAGAAAGCGTTGGGAGCAAGGTGTAGGTGTAGAGGGCAGCAACGTGCGTGCGGAGGAAACTTGCGAAGCTCTTGGCAGTGTCGATATCCGCCTATACGCTGCAGCTCTTCCATAGGCACTTGCGGGTGTAGCAGCGGCGGGTTGTATGCTCCATCGCGCAGTGGCGGCAAATGTGTTTGCTGTTTGGGGCCTCATGCTCTGGAATTGAACACAATGGAACCTAATATTAAGTTGAAGTATAACCGGCCCAGAGAGAATATGTTCAGAAGATGGGCGCGGCAAATGGTGGGTGACGGACGTCAGTTTCGGCATCGCCATCTTTTTCCGCGGTAGTGCCAAGCTCGCAACTTTCTTCGACCTTCTAGCAAGTCACTGCATCCGCGAACCTCAATCGGGGCATCTACCGCCTTCAACATGGCCAGCAACACACCCTTACGGACGTTCCGGTCGCTCACATCCGCAATTCGCGCATCATGTCGGCACACGCAACCTCTGCGACCCTTCTCCCACAGCACACGAGATCTCAATGCAGCGCCTACCGACCGCAATAAGCCTCCTTCGTCAATGGACAGCCTCCTCAGTAACGTAGATAGCAACTTCCGTAATGCGGGTCCCGATCACTTCAAAAACATGATACCCAATGCCGACGGAACCTCTTTCCAGAACCTTGCGCCGCGCGAGTGGGACGAGGATGACAAGCACAAATTGCACGTTTACGCCACCAAGCACAACACACATCTGTGTCTTACGCAGCCAAATCGCAACCCTTTGATCTCGGTATCATGCGGAAACATTGGTTTCCGGAAAGCGGGGCGCGGAACATACGATGCGGCCTATCAACTGGCAGCTTTCCTCATGAACCGGATCCAGGACAAGGGCTTACTGCCGCAGATTCAGAAGTTGGAGTTGATCTACAGAGGGTTTGGGCCAGGCAGGGAGGCAGTCACAAAGGCTATACTGGGCTCTGAAGGAAAGAGGATACGGCCGTTGATTGTCAAACTGGCCGACTCTACAAGGTTGAAGTTTGGTGGTGTAAGAAGCAAGAAGCCAAGGAGACTGGGTTAGAGACTGGTTCTCGTGGATGTGATTGGGGAGAAAGCAGACAATGTGTACGATGACAGCGGGCCGTCACTGGGCGTCTAGGGGTATAGGCCTTCAGTACTCAAAAGCATGCATCACGAAGAGCAGTGTATAGTAACCAAGGCAAATCAGACCAATCTGAGAGTCATGTCAGATTTTTTGGCAATGGTGCCCTTTCAGCGGGTGGAATAGGCCGACCACTAGAATCCGTTTCTGCGATGTTGACAAGCCTGGGTGCAAGATTTCCAACCTCATACCTAATAGGCCCTCTTGCGCCTCCTTGATCACTACGACTACTTCCAGCAGAATAGCTCGCGTTCTCCCAACCCCTTGCCTCTTCAGCTGTCCGATGGCGTTCTCGTTCTCGATCGTGTCGCAGCATAGACGCTCCTTCGTCTTCGAACTCCTCGTCAAGCAACTCTCCATCAGCAGTATCATAATCCGGTGGCGCTATCCATTCCCGTGGTACAACGCATGGTAGAGCGACGCCAATGCTAGCGGCACGATTCAGATAGCCTGGAGCTGGGCGACCGGTGAGCTTCTCGCAAAGGTAGGACGTAAAGTGGTTGCAGTTCTTCGTGAGGAGGTTATACGACGTTCCTTGGAACTCGTGTGATGCCTGTAACAAGTTAGCCATGTCTCTAGATACACATGTTGCCGCATACCTCTTGTATGATAGCCTCTAGCTCTTCGTCAGGGCGGAATGAGAAGCCATGTAGGATCGCCTGCTTGAATGTACCACCCGGTGGTTCTTGCCCAGGCTTCGTCCAGTACACTCCCGTCAGATCTCGCCGATCGTGTCCGCCATATGCATATTCTCTGTCGCCAATAACAACCCCGGTATGTAGGAGAGAGCTGCCAATTGCCCAGAGTACAGTCGCGACCTTGCCGGGGGGTAATAGATCATAGACGTGTATGGTGACCTCAGTTCTTTGCAGTGACAGCGTACTCCTATGATTGCCGGAACTTTTGCGCGAGGGTTTTGGACGGGTAGAAGATGACATTGTGTGTTTGTGAGTGTGGTGAGGTATGTATAAATCGAGTGTGGTATTTGTTGGGGTAGGTTATCTCTCTACGTACGGTACCGAAGATGAAGGGTGGGGTATCATAGACGCTGGTAAAGGACGCTGAATGGTGGCAGGTACTGGTACAAGGATGAGAGGGTCGAGGTCAGTGAGCGGGACCAGCCCTTGAAGTAATATGTGGAGAGAGAGGTGTGGGGGAGGGAGATGAGGCTGGCGGCATCGTAGTAGACACGACCGATGGTTTAGCGATCTGGAGTCGCATCCAGGCGCTTACCGCGTTGGAGCAAGCGCTGCACGGACGCCACCCTAGCCACATAAACTCAAGAAAATTCGATTGGACTTGCTGCGCCGTCACTTATCCCAGAAAATGCAGGAGAGCGGCTGCTAAGTCACTCTCCCACCCCTCTATTTCATCACGCCCCCACCAGGCCTCTGACCTTTTCTTTCTCTTCTTTGATACCCACTTTTTACTCCCCGGCAGCAAGAACTGCTTGCCATTTTTCAGCCACTTTACACTCTTCATCTTCTCCCACCAAATTTTTCATCTCCTTCACTGCAGCTCGTACCTACGCGTCCGCGCCCAAGAAGAAAAAGATGCCTCCCAAGAAGCAGGTCAAGGAGGAGAAGCTCCCGCTCGGCAGGCCAGGAAACAACCTCAAGACCGGTATCGTGAGTGAGAGCCCTACATAGCTTGTCTCGTCACGTTCTCACATTAACAGTGATTGCCAGGTTGGCCTAGCAAACGTCGGCAAGTCGACTCTGTTCCAAGCCATCACCAAGTGCTCCCTTGGTAACCCCGCCAACTTCCCATATGCCACCATCGACCCAGAAGAGTCGCGCGTCATTGTTCCAGATGAGCGCTTCGACTGGTTGGTAGAGCACTACAAGCCCAAGTCGGTCGTACCTGCTCACCTGACCATCTACGATATTGCTGGTCTCACGCGCGGTGCTTCCACTGGTGCTGGTCTCGGTAACGCCTTCTTGTCGCATATCCGCGCCGTCGATGCCATCTTCCAAGTCGTCCGATGCTTCGACGATGCCGAGATTATCCACGTCGAGGGTGACGTTGACCCCATCCGTGACTTGGACATCATCGCCGAGGAGCTGCGCCTGAAAGACATTGAGTTCGTCGAGAAGGCACACGCAGCGCTTGTCAAGGAGACAAGGAGAGGTGGTCAGAGTTTGGAGATGAAGAAGCTCAAGGAGGAGCAAGCCACAGTCGAGAAGGTCCTCGAGATGCTCAAGGACGGCAAGGACGTCCGGAAGGGCAACTGGTCGCCAAAGGAGGTACGTACATCTCACTTCCATTTTCTGCACCCACCCCCTGTTACAAGATGACAAAGAGCGATTGCTCTATAATCCCAGCTCTCTGATGGCCCATTAACGCTGGGCCGTCCTGAAGTGAAGTCCTTCTCTGATTAACAACATCCCAACTGCATTATATACTTGAGATACTTGTTGCAAACATTTGCTTACAGTTTGCTAGGTCGAGCACATCAACCCTCTTTTCCTCCTCTCTGCTAAGCCCGTCGTAACCCTCGTCAACCTGAGCGAGAAGGACTACATCCGCCAGAAGAACAAGCATCTTCCCAAGATCGCCGAATGGGTCAAGACTAACGCCCCCGGTGACCCTATTATCCCCATCTCCGTTCAACTCGAGGAGCGCATTGCGGTCATGTCTGATGAAGAGGCCGCTGAAGAGCTCAAGAACCTTGGCACCAAGTCGGCGCTGCCCAAGGCCATTCAGACCATGCGCAAGGCCCTCCAACTTGGCAGCTTCTTCACAACCGGTACCGACGAAGTCCGACAATGGACAATCAGGACTGGCACTAAGGCGCCACAAGCTGCTGGTGTCATCCACGGTGACTTCGAGAAGACTTTCATCCAAGCTGTCGTATACAACTACAGCACATTGAGGGAAGAAGGAGACGAAGCCACTTGCAAGGCAAAGGGCAAGATTATGACCAAGGGCAAGGACTACGTTGTCGAGGATGGCGATATCCTCCTCATTAAGGCTGGTGCCGCGAAGGCATAGACGGCTTTTTTTGAGTTTTGTCCACGTGTGTATGTGTTTATGATCTACATGCGCATCTCATGATGAGCTACATGAAAAGCAGCTAGACTGCACTGAATGAATGAAAATAAACATGACCACGAAAACAATCTTTGCACATTATGTTACGGTGTTTAACTATTGATGTATCCATCATGAAGGGCTAAGAGATGTTCCTAGCAGATGTCTCAGTTCAACTAATATACCTCTTCGCATGTCTAATTACTTCGCCTTTCCCTTGGTCTCAACAAGCATCCAGCTATTCCCACAAATACAATGCTTGCTCACACCAAGCAAGTACTGATAATGCGCCGCAGTATAGCCCGGCAATCCAGGTACAACATCCTCCATACACGCGCCACACCTCGTACACTGCTTGAGCAAATTCCTCCTCTTCCTGTCTTCACCGACAGCATCTCCATTCGCCCCACCGGCACTCTGTATACTATCGCTCCTCCCGCGATTCTGCCCACCCGTCGCCGAACCCACAGGATGAACCCAAGTCCCCGTCCCCCTAATAATCATCTTCTGACACACATCCACTACATGCTGCTCATGCCAAAGTCTGGCGCGCTTCGAATCCTGGAACCCCAGCCACGTGGTATCAAAGAACATGAGTTTACCCATATCGAGTTTATCGGCCAGACAACCGTTTTGCTGATTGCTATTCCACAGTGTATCCGTGACGAGGCGTTTCGCTGCGGGGAAAAGAATATCAGGGATTTTCCCTAGCAGCAGTTCGCGCTCGATGCTGTTGCGTTGCATGTCGGTTAGGTTACGTTGTTTGTAGATGCCGCGGACGTGGTTTTGCGTTTCGCTGATTAGGACTTCGAACCAGCGGTATTCAAAGGGGAGTTCGGTTACGGCTTGGTGGAGGGGAGCGTAAAGCTTCTTGGCCTCTGGGGTCTGGGGTGGCGCAGCGGGGTTGTTGGCGTTGGGGGGCACGACGTAGGCTTCTGCGCTGCGCTTTACCCATTGGATTGGTTGGGTCCAGAGTTTCATCATGGCGCGGGGGAAGGCGGAGAGGAGGAGGAGAAGGGCTGGTTTGTTGAGCTCGTGGATCTTGGCTTCGAGGACGGGGCGTGTGAGGTCTGCCGTGGGGATGTCGGATAGGGCGCGCCCGAGGGTGAAGAGCTCGTCAAAGATGTAGGCCATGAAGTGCATGGTCCATCTGCATGTTCCAATCATTTGTGGTACACCTTCGGGCTTTAGGCTGTTCTTCGACACATCGCCGTGTAGGCGGAAAATGGTTGTCAGGGTTTGCGTAACGAATCTGATGTTGATAATCTGCCAGGCCATTTTGCTGCTCAGAGAACGGTCGACGGTACCTTGAAGACCGAGAAGGTGCATGGCCGAAAGCGTCTTTACAAAGAAGGGTCCGCGACCGAGGAGGAGGAAGTGGTTGCTGGACGTGTCGTCGACACCACAGTCTATGTTAACTTGGAGTCCTTCGAAGAGTAGATTGACAAAGTCGTGTTTGCGTTTCTCGCTAAGGGAGCTGATGATAGCGAAAATATCGTCGCTAGAGTAGTATTGATTTGCTGCTGATGAGGACTGTAGAATGAGTGCTGCGAGTGCAGCGGAGTGGCGTGGGTCGTCATCGTCTGATGAGAGTGTGCCGTGAGAATATTCCATGGAGCACAACTTTGGATTTCCGTCCAACTGCATGGATACTGCCATGCAGTGATTGGGTGACAAGGCAACATGTAACGAAGGCTCCGCGTGTTGGAAGACGAAACCAGCCTGTAATAGCGAGGTTACAGTATCGGTGTTATCATCTGGCATGACTATCTCCATAGTAGATCGCTTCCTGAACTCGATAGCCCCATCACTGTAAGCGAAAGCCAGGAGCATGTTGTACCATATTGGGTAGAACCCTAAGACGACTGCATGCAGTGAGAAGTCAGGCTGTCTCTTCAGAAGGAACGTGTTTTGTGCAGCTACCGAGCTTACACTCTTCTTCTTTGACGTTACCTGATCAAGGCTGGAATGCAGTTGACTATGTTGCTCTTGATGCACCTCCCATTTGACGATGATACTGTAGCGCGTCTCTTGCGGGTTTAGATCGTATGAGATGGGGTTCGGTGGCTTGCAGTATATGGCCTGAATGGTAGGTATTGAGCCATCGTCTTGTTCGGGCGTGACTGGAAGAAAGTTGATATGTGTAAGTTGGGCAGCAGCGGCACCCCTTGATGCTGTCCCGTTGCCCAGGTCGTCACTCGCAAGCTCAACAGGATTACAATCGTCTTCCAAAGCGATCAGCGAGGCCTGAATCGATGGCTTCTCGAAGGGTCCTGCGTTCTGGCTACGCTTGTCTGTCGGCACGTTCCAGACTGTCTCAATGCGATACAAGTGCAACCGCCTTTTGATATCGTAGGCCGCTAGCAGAAGGGTATTGTCTGTACCGCGTTAGTGTAGTAGTATCAGAGCGTCTAGAGGAACTTACCATTATTGGACGCAAAGGCCGCGTGTGTAAAGGACTCCTTAGTTGAGATCATAGGACCAAGCTGAGCGGAAACTTCTTGCCAGTTGTTGTCGATCTGCTGGAAGCGAAGCCTTAGCTCTCCGTGTCTCTTCAGATATATGAAGGATGCTTTTCCGTCTACAGGGTGATGGGCGTTGTTGAACATGTGTTGTTTGATATTCCATTTCCACTTGCCTCCTTCCCGCGCAGCTGACCAAGCAATAAGATTCTGAGCGATGTTAGAACCATGCTATCAGACACCCGAGCAACCTTACCTTTTGTGCATAGGGTAAGATCGCTAGCCAGTGCATGCCCACGACAGCATCTACTTCGGACTCTGGTTGAGCTACTTCGGCTCTCGTGAAGTGCATACGGTCCAAGGCCATGGCGCATGAGAAAACCATCACCCGGCCTGCTTCATCAGTGACAGCGAGATCGTTACCTAGATGGCTCCATGATAAATGAGTCAAAGGGAAGACATCGCGACCTTGTGGTAGCTCGAGAGGGACGTTTTTCCCGAGATCCCATCTGCCAGATTCAGGGTCGCGCGAGAAAATCTTCAGGTTGACAGAGTAACCGTCTGGACTTATGTACGCAACACAGCCATTCTTTGACCATGATATCTTTCTATCACCTGTTAGTGAAGCTGATAGACTCACACCGGGCTCTCACTTACTGGCAACAGCCACTAGACGCTAGCTCATCGATCCGCCCGTCGAGCCCTTTCACTGGCGGCGTCGTGTTGATAGTCTGTATGTTGACATGTTCTGAGTCTCCGAAAAGATCATCTACGTCCATGTTATAGCTTGCGCTGTCCATGTTGGTGAGATGACTACGCCAGGCGACTGGTCGATTGATAGGTGCGATCAGTCGAGAAAACAAGAGATGGGAAAGAGCTTGGCAAACAAGGTCGTACTAGACGGAACACGAAGGCGGTGACGAGCAGATCGTCGGGTATCACAGAGATTACAAGGAAACGAGGAACAAAAATTCAAGACAACGACCGACGTGGAGAGTCTCAGAGGCTGATGAGGCTGCGCTCCGGTCGTCTGGGATCAGCTCGCGGCAGTAAGCGACGAGCTAACGATGGCTAGCGCGGTTCCATCTGGTGTGCTGTTCGTGAGAGCTTCGCGCACAGTCGTCATCTCGAGCATTCATCACTCACAAAATGCTGATGGGGATTATTGCAAGAGCTCAAGATATGATGCGAAACATTCGCAACTGCCATGCGATTCCAGAATCGTCACGGCCTATTGAGCGCATTGCGCCGATTCCCAGGAACTTGGGAGGGTCGCATGCGCTGTGGCTGTCCTGGAGAGCATGGGAACGTGCCGTCCAAATGGAGGCATGACGAATAAAGACTTGATTCAGAGCTCGCTGTTGCGTCCTATGAATACGGCTTGACATATTTCTTCGATGCCTGTCACCACAGTGATCTTGCCGTTTAGTTAATGCGATCCTCGGTCAAGCACAGACGTACCGCCGCAAACGTAAACAGGTCGAGTGTTTAGGTTCTTTTCTTGGCATGACTACCCGGCGCTCATGGTTGTCCAGGTCAACCAGCGTTCGCCCGTCATCGCATCCACCGCCAACCTCTTCACCTTTCCCACCCACCCCCTTCACCTCCACCCACGAACGCGTCTACCCCGGACGCGCCTGCCCTATTATTATTGCGCCTTCTCGAAGCGTCACAATGGTCTAGCGTACCTTCCCGATCTGACGGATTTCCTCGACGGGGATCCAAACGGCAGCAACGGCAGCAACGACCGATAGCCCCCAACCCACGCTTTCCACACCACCACGATCCACACAGGTCCTCAACACGCGGGATACCTGGGCCAAATATACAAAAATTAATGCGCAATTCCACCACGTTGACCAAGTTGCAAGGCGTCCTGTAACACCCGACGCGTCGTGTTCCTAGAGCAAGGCGCTTTGCGTTCACCGTCGAGCCTTCCTCACGACACACGGTTGCCGCTGCCTATTGTTGTACACCCAACAATCTACGTGGCGCTCCTTCTTCACAATGGCTTACAACACGCTAAACAACGAGCCAAGCTCGCCCTTGACCGAGATCTCGGATTCAGATCTCTCTATTCTTTCTCGGTCGCCCACTCCACCGCCTGAGCTTAGCAAATCCTTCGCTCGGCGTCGCGCATACATGTCCCCGTCTTCCTCGCGACGCTCATCCGCCAAGACCTCACCCGCGCCAGAAGACATGCCCTCCCCACCCTCTAGCAACGACGATAACCCGCGCCCAGCAAAGAGGAGGAAGACGGCAGAGCCCAAGGAGCGTACGGCAGAGTACCTCGATCTCTCAAGATCTGATGTGGAAGAAGACGAGCTACCACAGTTGCAGCGCTTGCTGAGCGTTTTGCACAAGAAGCGCAAGATTGTGGTTATCGCAGGTGCAGGCATCTCGGTTTCGGCAGGCATTCCCGATTTTCGATCTGCTACGGGCCTGTTCAACACGCTCAAGAAGGAGCACAAGCTCAAATCCTCTGGCAAGGACCTCTTCGACGCGTCTGTCTACCAGGATGACACGTCCACATCGACATTCCACGACATGGTGCGCACACTGTCACAGCACACTAAATCTGCGCAGCCCACCGCCTTCCACCATCTTCTCGCGACCCTAGCCCAGGAAGGGCGCCTAATGAGACTCTACACTCAGAACGTCGACGGCATTGACACTTCACTACCCCCTCTCAGTACACAAGTCCCTCTGCCTAAGAAAGGACCATGGCCCAAGACTGTTCAGGTCCATGGTGGTTTAGATTATATGGTCTGCTCCAAATGCCACGCGGTGACGGATTTCGATGCCGAGCAGTTCAATGGGCCTAGCCCGCCTCCCTGCCCAAGCTGTGTAGAGAACGATGAGATCCGTCAGTTTGCAGACAAGCGAAGCCACGGCATTGGTCGGTTGCGTCCCCGCATGGTCCTCTACAACGAACATAACCCTGATGATGAGTCGATCGGTTCTTGCGCAGCCTATGACATGCGCATGAGACCAGACGCTGTTATCGTGGCTGGTACCACGTTGAAGGTACCCGGTGTGCGACGCATAGCTCGCGAGATGTGCAACATCGTTCGCGACCGAAAGGACGGAGTCACAGTATGGCTGAATAACGATCCCGAGCCGATGGGTAAAGATCTCGAGGACAAGTGGGATTTGGTAGTCAAGGGACCCTGTGATGAGGTCGCGCGTCATGCCAACATGCGGCGATGGGACGACCCGATGGACTACAAGACGGTTACGGAGGGGGATCTAAACAAGGTCAGAGGGAAGCAAAGAGCAGAAGTTATCATTGGCACTCCTCGGAAACCTGGAGTGCTTCGCAATGCAGGCCATCTTACACCCGGGCAAAGCCCACGCATACTGCCACTATCGTT
Source organism: Alternaria atra (assembly GCF_907166805.1). Taxonomy (NCBI): domain Eukaryota; kingdom Fungi; phylum Ascomycota; class Dothideomycetes; order Pleosporales; family Pleosporaceae; genus Alternaria; species Alternaria atra. The sequence continues at coordinate 3,937,470 of NW_025091321.1, forward strand.
CGACAAGGAGGAGCCAGACACACCCTCGAAGAGAGGCACAAAGAGGAAGGCAGATGCACAGATGGATTTGTTTGGCAAGGTTGCTACCAAAGCACCTGCGAGGAAGCCCAAGGCACAGCCAAAGAAGGCGACCACAGCGAGCAAGAGCAAGGCGAAGAAGGAACCTAAGAAGGAGGCCCCGGCCATCAACAATGTCTTCAAGGCTACCAAGGGCGGCGCCAAACCTGCAGGCAAACCTGCGGGAAAACCTGCTGGCAAGCCTCTCGCCAAAGCATCCGATCCGGCTCTTACCATCATCGAGTCGAAGTTCGACTCTCAGACTAAATTGGATCCGAAGGAAAACATCAGCGACGTGATTCATATCCAGAAACGACGGGCCCCGTCTACCCCAAGGAAGCCAGCGAGGCTGACCAAAATAAAGTCGGATTTTGTGTTCCAGCCTGTATCCAACACGGACGGCCGTAACAACCACTCACCAAAGCGACCACCGATGGAGGGCTTCACTCCTACAAAAGCCCGTACACCTAGTGCTCAGATCCAAGAGGAGATGGCATACGCGCATGCGACAGCAACCACGTGCGATTCTCGTCCTTCATCTTCCGGCAGCGCACAGCGGAACGTTATTGAGAGTCCCACTGGTGCTGTGCCCAAAAACATGAATCACCTTCTTTGCTAGCGACACTTGCATTTCTCGGCGTTAGCGGATTACCTTTCCTAGGCAGACGTCGCACTCGTATGCGCAGTGCATTGCATAAGAGGCGTTTGCTCGAGTGCGCAGATGAGATATCAGTTGTACCCGTACTTTTCTCATGGTTGGACATGCATATCTTACCTTTTTGGCTGCATGATACCCAGGTGGACCCCTGGTAGAGGCAGATTCGGGTGCTTTGGGGTCCTTTTTCAACGCAAGATAGTGATTCGAATGATAGTTCATGGCTTCGGCCTCGATTGATATTCTAGCAAATGCGAGATGTTTGTTGCTACAACGTGTTGATGACGAACCTGTTTGTATGTAATAATATCAGCAGCCTAAAAAAACTGTAACGTGTCATTGGATTCTTGGCCTCGAAATATACATGCAATTGATGTGTAGCAAAGACTGTGCCTCAAAGATTGCGTCTTCCCAATATTGGGGTCTTGGCGTTTGGTTAGGCCTGTGCACATTAGCTGACGACAACTTCTCAACCTTTCATCACTCACGCAGTTACGTCTTAGCGAGACGGAAGCATATCCTCCACTCTGAACTGCGTGAATTTCCAGTTGCCGGTGTTGATGTAAACTCACTGATCTGGAAGTGCCCACAATTGGTATCTCAAGCTGGTCTACATCTACATACGCCGACGTGTCTTGTGAGCCTCCAGATCCTGAACGTGCAGTGCCAAAGCCCATCGAGACAACGCAGTCAGAAACAGCTAGGTACTACCGCTCATGGCTCCGCCACTTACAGTACGAAATTTGACGCCCAACGCCCTCTCAATCCAGCGCGTTGAGCGGTTTGAAGACCCGAACACGCTACAGTCCAAATCAAGCGGGTACTTCTTCAGCGCTCAAAGCGGTGCATCCGCTGCACCGACTTCACCCGAGCTCGGCGGACATGCACAAAGCTTCAAGGATCAAGGTGTTGATATTGTGTTGCAGCCTTTTGAGTCGTATACTCTAAAATTCTCAAGCTCGAAGCAGTCCAGCAACACGCCTACACTATCCAACCCAACCGTCCGCCTCACAATCCGGACATCTAATGGTGAACGCCATCGTATCGATACGCATCCCTCCTATACACAGAAATCAACACAGTCCTTTACTCCACTATCCGCAGACTCAGCAACAACCTACAAAGCACTCTTTCATCCTTCGAAACCGGTTCCTCATCTTTCGATTCATGTCAACCACCTTCCGAGCTATAATTCGTGGATGGCAACCTTGCCAGACGATCTACCTTTGTCGGCTATAAGCATTCCGGGAACACACAATTCGCACACGCACTACCGGGCTCTCCCGTCTGTTCGTTGCCAGGTTCACGATGTGAAGACACAGCTAGAGAACGGGGTCCGATTCTTAGACATACGTGTGCAGCCAACGCACGCTACCGACGCATCAAAGAAAGATCTCTACCTTGTACATGGCGCATTTCCCGTCAGTCTGACAGGGCCAAAGTACCTCGAACCGATCCTTAATATATGCTACAACTTTCTTCTAGAAAATCCTAGCGAGACGGTACTGGTGAGTTTGAAGCGAGAAGGTGTAGGAAGCGCAACGGACGAACATCTTGCCCGCATCTTAGAAGAACATTACATCGCCCCCAACGCACTGCACTGGTATACGGAGAACACGATACCGTACTTGGGAGCCGTGAGGAGTAAGCTGGTCTTAGTGAGGCGGTACAATGTAGCTCAAACTGTGGCTTCACATTCGAGTCCAGATTGTAGGAATGGTGGACTGGATGCAACGGCCTGGCCGCACAATGCAACCCACGCAGTCTTCCCGTCGCAATCTTCTGCACCAACGTTCTGTCTCCAAGACTTCTGCGAGGTCATGGTACCCGATATCATTCCTACAAAGGTACAGCATTGCAACGATCATCTCGTACGCTCCGCTGCTGCCGTTCACCCCATTCCCGGCATAACGACAGATGTCACAAATCCAGTACCGCCAGGTCCCTTATATCTCAATTTCCTCTCTGGGAGCAATTTCTGGAAGAAATCTTGTTGGCCGGGGGCTATCTCTAAGATTGTCAACAAGGGTATGGAGGAGTGGCTGTGTGAGGGGCATCATTTAGAGGCACCAACCACGACGCCCCGCCACCCAGAGATGACAGATGAGAGGGAAGAGGATTTGGTAAGAAGGGCAAAGAATGGAGATGGGAGTACAGGTATTGTTGTTATGGACCACGTGGGTGAACATGGTGACTGGGAGTTGGTGAAGCTGATCGTGGGCATGAACATGGGAGTGTTGACAAAGATGAAAGCACTAGGGGAGAGTTGATGAGAAGACAGCTTGAATACAAGCTCAGAAATATGTAAAAGCATACACCCAGGATCCAAGTCATAATTATACTTTCTAACATTAGTTTATGATATTGAGCTTGTAGGTCTGCTGTAAACGACTGATTGACGGAGCGTCTGTGCATCTCCGAGATGCCGACGGAACATTTTGGCGATGAGCATCATGCATGTGGCGCGCCAAACCCCACGACTTGCGTATTATGCATTGCTCGGCCCCAGCAAACACAGCTGGCAAGAAAACAATCGAAGAATAGCCCGTACTCAGCATCAACCTCAAGGGCAATCATTGTGGTGAGCCGGCGCATCTCACCCAATCCAATGTCTCTCCTGCGACCAACGTGCGCATCATTCGCGCGGCGACTGTGTAACGCGCAATCGCATTCAGAACAAACTTTGAAGTCACCTCTATTAGCCCTCGTACAGCGACATCGATCCACACGACCGCAATGCCGTTCCTTCATCTCTACACCCCACTATCGAGCAAGAGTTATAGACACCCCGCAGAACCCCAGCATCCCGCAATCACGCAAGCGCACAGTCAGGATAGGTCCTCTACCCGAAGGTCCAGTGAATGAAGCAACAATACAGCGCGTGTTTGGGCGAAGATTATCGGCTCATGATGGCAACAACGTCCTGCGGATATTGCACCACCGGCGGACAGCAGGCTCGCTAGCCGACTATGGCGTAGACAATCTTGGGAAGCAATATACACACGTGAGCAGGGAAACTGCATTGAAGGGGTTGGAGTGGTTGCGAGAGAGATACCCAATAGATGAGGCGCGTGCAGCAGAAGAATGGGCAGAAAAAGAGGCAAATCGTATAGCCTACGAGCTGTGGCTGGCCGACCCGGAAACAGAGTCCAAATACAAGGATCCCGCTCGTGCATTTAAAGAGCAGATGGAAAAGGAAGAGGCAGAGAGGCAACGCCAGGAAGCTGACGACCGGAAGATTGGTATACTCCACGCGGGCAAGAGTCAGTTCGAGCTTAATATCGAGGAGAAGAGGAGACAACGATTGGAGGAGATCACCCGGATAGCAGAAGAGAAGGAGCAGAAAGAGAGGGAAATGGAGGAGAAACTCGCGACTGGGGAGTACGTACGTACACCCACTGGCACGCAGCTCATGAAGCCTGGCCAGACAACATATGTCGATGTCTTTGGTCGCGAACAAGTCAGTCGGAGAAAAGAGGAAATGGAAAAGTACAACAAGGCTGCTCAGGTAACGGATGCGAAGACGCCAGAAGAATTACTGGCAAAGACCACTCTTGTAAGTTTCGCTCTGTCCCTTCGTTGTCAACTTTACACTTTGCTAATGACATTGCAGGCGCAACGCCTCTATCCCATGTCTGCTTTCGTCCTCCTCACAGTTCTACTCTGCTACGGCTTCGCACACTACTACCTCCCACCCTCCCCCTCGTACCGCCTCTTTCCAGACCTCAGCGCAACAACCGCAACAATTGGCACGCTGCTTGCCATTAATGTCGTTGTAGCAATAGCATGGCGAATTATGCCCCTCTGGCCACTTCTATCACGCTATTTCATGCACGTCCCCGGTTACCCCCGCGCCGTACAAAGCGTGCTGAACATCTTCAGCCACATCCAGTATGAGCATCTTCTCGCCAATATGATGATGTTGTGTCTAGTCGGGCCCGCATGCTGCGAGCTAGTAGGTCGCGGAACCTTTGTGGGAACGTATATTTCCGCCGGCGCTGTTGGTACTTTGTTTTCGCTGTACTGGGCTAATCTCGGTCGTGGAAATATTACCGCGCATTCTGTTGGTGCTTCGGCTGCTATTTGGGGAATTGCGGCACTATACTGTCTGCTCACTGACCAGGAGAGGGTCAAGATTCCTTTCTTGAAGGAGGGTGAGGTGGCATTTTGGCCCAAGATGCTGTTTGCTGCTTTTGTTGTGTTTGAGATCTTTTCGGCGTTGAAGAAGGGTAATTCTACTATGGATCATGCTAGTCATTTTGGTGGCATGTTTGTTGGTATGGTTACAGCTGGGTACATGCGGGCCAATGGTTGGCAAGACAGGAAACCGTTTTTGGACAGAGAGGGTGGTGTTGTTGGGCAGGGTGTTCAGGAGAAGGCTGGTGTTGATGGGAAGACGGTAGATGTTGGTGCTATGGCTAAGGAGGGGATCAAGGAAGTCAAAGAGAGCTTGACGAAAGCTGGGAAGTGAGATTGTGAGTAGAACGAAACGCGGTATGTATCATACATCTGTATAAAAGAACGGAATATGGCTATTGGCTCCTACGGAGTATACGGCAACCTATTACTTCAATCTTTCTCTATAAGTAAACACTGCGCCCTTATTCACCCGATTACGCATGGTTAATCGTCCCAGTCTCCTTCTACAAGGTCTAATAGCTTTCACTAATCATTCACTAATGTCAGCCCAGCCGAGCAGATGTTCACAATGAACAGCTTTCATATAACGTCACACAACACTGGTACATCCTCACTCTTCTTTGCCCCTTTCTCTTCCCTCAAATACGCTTGACTCCCCTCGATACCATTCTGAATACCAACCCAACCTCATGCTGGTCAGTCTCACTGTATCAAGGCCGCTTATTGTGAAGATCAAAAGCATGAAGTTTTCAACAAGTTTTCTACGGCGCCCACTAAGCATCAAGCCCTGCGCTGGTAGCGTGCGATCCTCCCACACATTCTACACACTGTCCAACACTTCCGCTAAGCCCTCAAGTATCCCATCGCAGGCCCCATTAACAAAGCCTATTATCTCCCGTATTCCAAATCGCATGCTCAGTAAGGTCGCGGTATCCGGCGTGCGGCCGGTCTTGTTCACTGGATTATTGGCTATTGTAGCTGGTATGTCTGTGGTTGCGGAGTCGGATGTGCTATCTCTATCCAAAACCCGTGACGGGGTAGCGTGGTTCGAGAAAAATAAGGATCAGCTAGCAGTTATGGCAGCTAAAAAGAAGATCACCTTGAAAAGGGAAGACAGGAAGTGGAGAGCGAGGCTTGAGCGGCAAGAGTGGAAGTAAGGTTCGGGGTTGATTCGAAAAGGGGAATTATGTAGCTCAGTGACGATGGGTAATCAGATAGGCATGTTGGGATATGATTAAATCATATTGCCTTCTTAGTGTGCGTCCAAGACACAATATCTATATTTTGGTCTCATCCTTCTCCAAGGCACCAGGTGTTTCTCCAGTGGCCTTAGAATCCACCTTCATCCTAATAAACTCCTTCTTCATGCTCTCAAACTCCTTGAAGCCTTGGAAGTACTTCCTGCGGAAGTCATTTAGCTCACTAGCCCTAGTACCCTTCTCATACTCCCTCTTAACCGCTTCAAGCGCGCCCTCAGGCACCTCCGATTCTCGGCGCCGTCGATACGTCAATAGTCTGCGTGACCACTTATTGAAGGCCTGGACGCAGACTGATGTCAGTTCGAGACAGGGATGTGATGGTATTATCAGCTCGATGTCCTCGTCATTCGCGGTTGGCATCCACATGCTGATTCGACCGTCTTCCACTAGCGTAGCGACTGCGAAGGCTAGTATGTCATCGAGAAGCGCGGTGAAGGAGTAAGGCCGTTTCGGGGGTATGTAGCCGGGCTCTTTGAATTGGTCTTGGTGGGATTGTCTTTCTACTTCAAGAAGCGCTTGCCGGGATCCCAAGACTTTGAGGCCTTCTCGGATACCGTAGGGGGGGTCGCACACGATGCCGTCAAGATAGCCTGTCGTGTGGTCTTTGTTGGGTGGCGGTATCCTCAGTGGGGTGTTGGTAAGGTCGGAGACGAATGCACCTAGGTAACTTGGCTCCATACCGTACTGCTTGAAGTTACCGACGACATCGTACTTCCCAGTCTGTCCTCTTCTCGCGCTTCCTCCAAGGCCGCGGATAGTGCGGCCGTCGATGTCACTCCCAAACACCACTGCTCCGAAGTGAGCGCATGCTATTGGGAAACCGCCCGTGCCCATGAAAGGGTCGTAAAACAACTTCCCGGGTGCCACGTGTGCGATGTTAGCCGTTAGCAAGGTGAGCTCGGCGTCCATAGATGTAGTGCTGATGTAATGTCTCTTCTTGAGATCGAATGTCTTCTTGGCTTCATTACGACATGAGTCGGCAATAAAGCGGCCGAAGTAGAGGTACTTTGGCTTTTTGACATCAAGATCGTAGTCTTCGAAGACACGGAATGCGACATCTGGGTTTCGCATCCGTGGTGGCCCCTTGAAAGCCATGTATGAGAAGCTGTCGATGATGTCGCGCTGCTCATCATTTGATCTACTACCGCGATAGCCTTCTATGGTAAAGCGGAAGGATGCGGTAATGTACTGGGGCCACCAGGACGTGGTCAGACTGCGGACGGAATCGTGAAGGGCGTCGTATGTTGATCCCTGACCCCATAGCTCGTATATGCCCTGTGCTAGGATGCTCCGTGCAATGACTTTTCGTGCCGCAGCGTCTGACGGCAGATCGACAATGCAGTAGGGTGACTTTGATCGTCAGAAATGTATGCTTTTGGACAGCGTGACGCGACACTGGATTTCCTTTTTCCGAGACGTGACCAAAATAAACAGTGGAGCAAACGCGACGGACGAAGTTGAGGCAGAAGAACTGCTCAATGAGAGAAATGTACTTACATCTTCTTCATATTTGACGAACTGTAAAGGCACTCCAGCCACATCCGCTAACGCTTGCAATTCGACTTTCCGAAAGCTCTCATGTGCTTGCGCAAGCCTAACGAGATATTGAGGCATGTTGTTGTATGATCAGAGGAGCATGGGACTAGTGAAACCCTTCTGTGTAATACGCGTCTCAGTCAGGTATCGGCATGGCAGGCGTCGATCACCCAGTCGTCGCTTTTATCGCTGGTAGTCCAAAGCGGAGGAGTCACGGACCAGCAAAATGGGGCAGAAAATGGTGGGTCAGGGTCTCAATTCTTCATTGGTTCCCGACGTCGCTAAAGTTTAGACTACAATCTTTCTCCCAACCTCCACTCGCATCCCGATCCGATCTTCAAGACAACTACACCTGCAGGGCTGACTAGTCTACCACACTGTCTCTACGCTCTCTCCGTATGAATTCCACGTCCGCTTGCGCCTCAGTCATGTTACAAACAAGATTCTCCACCAACTCTTCCTTTGTCGTGAATCCCTCGGTCCACCAATCCTTGAACTTCATCAACTCACCAACCCATGCATCCCAGAGGTACCATCGGCCTTCGTCGTCTCGTAATATGAATTCGTCGCCTTTTGTTTCTTTGACAACTGGACAAAGACCATCAATGTTGTAATCTTTTGCAACATTTACCTCGCGCTTGGGATCGAAACAAGCGGAAAGATATAACTTCTTTGGGTCGTTTGTCCATGATAGTCTGAGGGTTGTGTCGTACTCGTCGTTGAGTTGAACGTAAGGTATGCCTTCTTCGTCTTGTGTGTTTCCCTCATTTGTTGTATTGGGGATGAGCCCTAGCTTCTCTAGAATGATTGCGAACATGTCAATGTCGGTATCGCAGTGAGGCTATGGAGGCACAGTGAGACCAGAGTCACTGTTAAGGAAGTGCTTTGGTTGCGAAATGGTGGATAGTAGAAGTTGTGGTAAGTGTAAAGAGATCATAACCGTGCACAACCCGTCGATTTAATAGATAAGCAGCTGCTCTACTGACGTATACCTAGGCTTACATTATGTAGACACTCTTTTTTACTTTTTCCAGGTACCAGACTTCGCGATACTTACGTGTCGACGCTTCGACAGGGTATCACGACGCTATCGCGTAACGACTGCACGATAATCACAGCCTGAGCGTCTTGTCCAATCGTATCGCTCCTAACAAACCATTTCGAAGGAATTTCCAAAAGTAATAGCCACTTGTAGGACTAGCACGACTTCGGGATATGCGCAGTATACCTAAACCGTATTTCCAGGTGCCGCGGGGCCGGTCGGGCGAAGATCAGGATCATCGACAGGGTGACAGACTATGTAGACGGAGTCAGCCTCCAGGGTTGCTGCTCCGCACATGACAAACTCTACTTCATCTTCATTGGATGTCATGGTACCCATATTCTTCGGCCTGATCCACAATGGTTGCCCATCGGACTCATCATAGAGGCGTCATCGCTAGTTACATTGTGTAAGAACGGACTGATCGCGGTCATCACACAACCTGATCACCGGTCGAAGACCTTTGACGTTGAAGTCTGAGCCCCAATCTGGCACTTTTCGGCTAAAGTACGCATCCATGATGAGATCACTGGGATAGTGTGACCAGTAGAGGGGAGTGGTGTACACCAGATCCAGTCGAAAAGGTGGTTCTTGATCTACAGGGGGCCTGTCACTCTCTTCCCTTTGCGCTGCTTCGGGGCTAGATCGTCAGGTCTACAGCACGTGGTAGACAATAGCGGGGTTTGCTGGTGCCTTTTCTGGGACCGATATCAAAGTGGTGTAAGCCCTGAGACGTGTCAGTCTACGAGTGGGAGAATGTCTTAGTTGCTCCGCAGTATCCCCCTGTGCTGATGACCGCGACTGACGCAGGTACGTACTGGCACGTTCGAGAGGTCAGGAGGTAAAGCGAACCCTGGAGTTGTACGATACCTGATGTATTACCAGGTCATTGTGATAGAGAATAGCGAATACTTTTAAGATCGGGTTTGATATCAACTCCAGGTTGGGAGAACTTAGCTTTCTTTGCGATGTGGCGTTTCTTATCTGTCAGTGACGACATGTCTCCTCTTTTACCTGGAATGACGGTGGATCGGATCATCTTCTCTCGCGCCATACTTTGAAGGGCATTCGGCTTCTTGTGGCTAGATCATAACGAGCTACCATTGAAAGGCATGGAACCGCAGTCTTTGCATGAATGTGACAGGAACGCGACTGGACCTTCGCTTCCAATGGATAGCTTGCTATACGGCACGATAACAAAAGCGCGAGGCACTTACGTGCCAATGACCAGGAAGTTGTAATCCTGGGCTTCAGCTCGTGTGCGTAGATAGATACAGTCGCTGAGATCGTGTACGTGATGTTTGTGGACAATCATATTTGAAACTATAGTGTGTTTAGCACAATGGATATGCAGAAGGCAAAATGCTCACCACTCATGCAGAGTAATACGTCTGTGACAAGAAAGCAAGTCTCATAATTCTGCTGACCAAGATCCACTTTTCTCTCGTACACCAACCCAAATACTTTCATGACCCACACAACCTGTAGTAGCTTGTGCTCAATTCCACAGGTATCCTCGACAATTCGCCGCACCACAACGGCATTCTATCGCACCCTCACCCGGCTCATCTATTTCCTCACCTTCTTCCTTATCAAGATAATCGAACGTCAGTTCCTCTCCCTTGGGTATGTGTCTCCGTGCGAAGAACGCAATATCATAGATCCTAGGATCATGCTTATTGTAAGAGACAGTATACTGCCGACAATTGGGGTCGCATGAGTGGTTAATGAATTTTGTTGGCCCACCCATAAACTCGCCATCCACAACGTATATATCCTCTTCCTTGAGGCCTTCGGATTCTGCGAACTTGTCGAGAGAGTAGAGGTACGATGCTTTTGCTTTTGAAGAAGAGCTTTCTCGACGGGTGGCTTCGGCGTCGGTTATCACTTCGCCGCGGTAGGTGTCAATGGATTGGCCTTCGTGAAGATCTTCCTGCAGCGGGAGGGGTGATGTCAGCGTATGCCTCTCAGATAATTGGTACACATCAGAACCCACCTTGCAGCGCAAACCCCAACCTCGTACGTCACCGGTTCGGAAGATTTCCAACTCGACTTGTCGTCCAAACTGTACATTTTTATTTCGACAATAGGGACCGCACCTACACCTATCGTTACACTCGTAGATTGGGCGACGGGAGTTTAAGTAGAAGGGCACAAGACAGCCGGTCTTCTCTCGTTTGGTGCCTTCAGCGAAGTAAGGGAACTTCTTAGGAAAGCCCATAGTGGATGTTCCCGTTTCGAGAGCGTCCTGGTATGCTCGCCTACCTTCTTCATCGAGACGACTTTCATCGACTGCTGCGTATTCAAGACAGTCACACTTTTTGGTGTATTCGCATCCGATGTCACGGCCCATATGTGGTGAACATTGCGTACAGCCTTGTTGAGTTTCGACTGATGCGCGGTAGACGCCTTGCTGCTCATTCAATACGTATTCGGAGATGTATCGAAATCGCAAAGATGGAGTGGCTTTGTCTACTAGATTGATTAAGTGGATGGGTTTGCCTGCTACTTTCGCTAGTCTCCGTACATACTCGTTGCGAATATAGGTGAGTGCTTTGTCAACACTGAAACGATGTGCATCCCGGTTCATCTCTGACGTAAGAATAGTATGAATGTCAAGTTTTGGTATGTCTTTACTTGAGGCCTGTATCGTACGTTAGTGATGAGAGAAGGAAGTCTATTGGAAGGCTCACTTGGCGAACGAAAACGTGACCATGTTCATCGGCATCCAAAACACCGTTGTAGATGTCGATGACTGCAGATGGGGATGTTGCGACAGATGACACAGAAGGAGACCGTGAAGCTAACGGCGTACGGCTGTCTTGAAGTCGTCGGTCGAAAGGTGATGAGCGACGGTCATACCCTGGACCCTCATCAGGGCTCTTTCTTTTTCTGGAAGTTTTCGTCCGCTGAGATGGCGGTACGTTCCTTGCAGTGGTCAGCAATATGCCATAGGCCTCTGTGGAAATGTCGCCTACTTCTCTCTCACTTCGAGGTAATCTTGAACGTGCTCTAGACATCGTACTAGTTCTTTTATCGGATGCCAACTAAGAGGCGGTTCCGTCGTCGATGTTTCTGTCGTCCAACGTACTAAGTACTGCTCCTCCTGGACGTTGATATCAGTACCGTGCACGGGCCATGTGTAGTGAAGGAGTACTAACGCCATTCTGAACGCGATTTAGCACGATAGAGTGCACCTAATGATGATGTTAGTATTATTACGCGTATATTTGATGCTGAGAACGCACTTACAAGGTCTACTAGCACACGGCGCCTCGTGTGTCCGTTGGTCGGTATTACGACCATGGATGGCATCCCTGTACCCGCAACTGCATCGCGTTAGCCTCACTCCCAGGCTTAGGATTTTTCTAGTAAATCAGAGTAATCTGTAGAGCGTTTGCCGCGTTCTGACGTAGATTTAGATAGAAAAAGTAACAAACCTAGGAGTTTATTAGATCGCTAAAGATCTTAGTTTAGTAGTAAAGCTTTACTAAAGAGGATTACTAGTAAGATAGAGCTGTGGTAGACGTCTTTTTCTGTTGTTACAAGGAATGTAGAGTTAGATGCCCAGATTCTAGGGTTAGTTTGCTATTGTAGCGCGGTACAGCAAATATTGCTTAGTAAGCGAATGCACAAACAGCTTAGCTAGCAAGCCTTTCTACATCCGTGCTAGTATATCTACTGTCACGAGATGCTACGCGCACGTGTTTTAAGAGCTTGCTAGAAGCGTTAATTGTGGCTACGTACGATATCTGGTGTAATACAAGACGTTGCGTAAGGAAACAGAATCAGCATGTACAGGCGGTGAGAAGTTATCGATGGGGGCCGTGCGCATGGCGCTAGGCCCGGCCGGCCAATCAGCCGAATTCGGGTGCTTGGCGGAGCACTCGGATTCTGTAGCGCGTTCAGTGTCAAGGGAACCACGGTGGTTACCGTGACATCTACAAACCTATTATACCTAGGTAACAAAACTCTAAAAGGCTATCGCCCTCTTCTAGATAGTTTTCTAACTCTTTTCGTACCTAACATAGCCTAACAAGTCGCGAAACAGTACGAATGTCACGATGCTCTATCACCACAGGATTCCAGCCACAGACTGGTGAGCCACCGGGAACCCTTCGGGGCACCGTCGGCTCACACCAGCCACAATCACGTGACGTAGGTATATATCATCCCTCTGAGAGGCTTGATAGCTCCTCAAGGATTCGTCTCAATACAAGCCTATACCGATATCTCAGTGCCTGCCCAACTACTCCTCACAACGAACGTGTACATTTAGCTCTTCTACACCTTAAATCTAGCCTCTATGCGCTTAAAATCTAGATAGATAGTGGTAGCATATACAGTGTGTTCTAGCGAAATCTTGCAGCAAAGATGCGCAGTGCAATCCCCTCGCATGCTCATGTATGGGTAAGATGCGCGCTAACTTGCACGTGGAGTAGCCCTAATGTCTTATCGCTATCTTAGCGCCATCAACCCTCCAAAAAAAGTTCGGCCCGCATCCCAAGCCTCAGAGTGAAGACATCGTCGCAACACGTTACAGCACATCATGGCATCAGACGCGCAAAACAACCCCTTCATAAGGAACCTTGCATCTAGCGGTATGCATACATTGTACTTGGGAGATATCGGATTATCGAGCTAACGTTTGCGACAGACAAGAAGGTTCGCGATGAAGCGCTTAATTCACTAAAAACTTACCTCGGCGCGCAAACTGAGATATCAGAATTGGACTTGTTGAAGCTATGGAAGGGACTGTTCTACTGTACGCGCTCTTCTTGCTGTGTCTCGTAGCGACACGAAAAGGCACTTTGCAACCGATCTCGCAACGACTAACAAGATGCTTCCAGGCCTATGGATGCAAGACAAACCCGCCCTCCAGCAAGGCCTGTCGCGCGATCTCGCCTCCATAGTCTCGAGCCTCCGAACTCCCGTCGTACTACCCTTCATCCGCGCATTCTTCCTTACGATGTCCAGCGAATGGAGCCGCATTGAAGCGCTCCGGTTAGACAAGTACCTCTACCTCATCCGCCAGTACCTGAACGCATCCTTCACTTTCCTGAGCAGAAACAAGTGGAAAAAGAACTTGTTGGAGCAATGGAACACCGTCGTGGAAGAGATACCCCTGGAGCGCCAGAACATGAGGATCCCGAACGGACTGAGATATCATGTCATGGATATTTGGGTTGATGAGATGGAAAAGGTTGAGGGAGAGGCATGGGAGAAGGAAGACAAGAGGGAGACGTTGGAGACGCTAGTTTTGCCGGTTGAGAAGATGGCGAAAGACGGCAAGTTGAAGCCGCTGAGGAACGCGGCGAAAGAGTGTTTGGCTGATGATAGGTTAAGAGCTTGGAGAGGGCAGGAAGTGGAGGTCGTGGAAGAGGCCGAAGAAGAAGACGATTCAGAGGCAGAGTGGGGAGGCTTTGCAGACTAAGAAGCATCACTCCAAGATAGAAGTCTGGAGAGACATATTGCATATGATTTCAGCGAGGCGTTAATAGAAGATCTGTCTTGTGCACAGGACATGGAAAAGTATTCTAATGTGGAAGCAATCTACAATCCGCATAGGCTCATAAGGATACATTTAGGGACGAGAAATCATACTCCATAACGTGTTCGATTGATGCTGCTTTCGTTGCCTCAGTCTTCCCGCGTATCGATAGTACCATCTGGTAGAGATTAGCCGGCATTCCTTCAACTCATTATAGCAAATACTCACATCCGTCCCTCCTGTTCGCAACTCCATCACCCTTTGTCTTCTCGGTATACTGTCCAAGCAAATCCGGCCTAACAAAAAGCACATACAACCTCCAGAAAAGCGGCGGCACCAAACACGCTACACTCGCCGCAGCAACCTTCTTGCTTAGGGCTGCATTCGGCCCTCCTCCTTCTACCAAATCCAATACTATCATTGGAATCAATAGCGCCTCTCCAAGCCCCAAGAGCATGTATGTGGGTCGTCGGCTCTCGATTCCATTTCGCGTGTTGGTCGCGCCTGCAAGTAAGGCGGACGTCAGACCGCCTACTACCAGGCCGCCGAATAGACGCGCAAAGAGGACTGAAGTGGGGTTGATGTCACGGGATGGGTTATTCAGGAGGAGAGATAGCGTCCAGCGTGTGTTTGTTATCAGGGGGATGGTGAAGAGGTTTGCGAATGCTTCTAAGAGAAAGGCTTTACGGATTGTGGAACCATTCTGAGTAGGGTCGGGTGTGATGTTTGGATTTGTAGCTGGGGATTTTGTGGTCGGCATTGTGGTGGTTGGAGGAATTCGTCGAACAGGGTGGATGAGCAGTTGTAAGTATGGGTAGGAATAGGAATTCGTGTTGTAAAATGTTGTTACTGTAGCTGATGTTCTAGTCTACACAATTTAGCATGACGAGTACAGACGTCATCATTTTAGACACAACCATCATCACCTCAATCAAGTGATGATGATATGACACTGGACCCTAGTAGATCCTGGCTTAGATGTTTTGTTCTTTTCTGGCTCGATCCATATGTGTATGCATGCAGGGTAGATGGCACACCGGTTAGTCGCGTCTCTAGTCAGGAACATGCCCACGATCTTACAACGCCAGGCCCATAGCTTGCAGTGTCACTTCGGATCTTTGAGTATCTACCTATGTATCTGTAAGCTTTTTCTGTTGCTCTTCAGCCAGCGTACGACTTGATTCGAGCTATGCCGTATGTGATTGCTCTCCGAAAGAACAGCCTCACCGCTCCAATTGCGGATGCGCCATTTAGCTAGTTTAGCAGTATCTCTGGTCAGCATCGCCGAATGTGTAGATGCGTAGCTGGTTTGTGCGGCAGCGACACAAGTGAAAGATGGAGATGATGTCAGATCTGGGGTAGGGCTGACGGTAGCGCTAAGTTGTTGCATCCACCAACCAACCATGGCACACTACAGCTTTCTTGGACCGCCGGCTACTGACCGCCAAATACTTCCGGCAGTAATATTCCGTCACCCACCACAGATTCGAAGTGTGCAACTTTTGGGCCCATCATGGGTCGCCGACCCAACCAATTGATTCTCGAGTACTTCGAGCGCGGTCCGAAGCTGGAAGATGCAAGCAATCGCTACCAACACACCTGCAAGTCATGCGGTGAGAAGGTGAGAGACCCCGCGCTGCGAAAAGTTGACGGTGATAGCTGACAGAAATCAGTTTCCCAAAGGTCGCATAGATAGCCTCACGAATCACCTCGTCAAAAAATGTCCCGCGCTACCCCTCCAAGACCGCCAGCGCGCGCTGCTGCAAATGCACGAGCTGCCACTCCCCGACAATATGACGCAGACGGCCTCTACGAACGCACCCGGGCCGAGCCAAATGCAGCATGGCCAAAAGATGAACCTCCCTTTTGCGCCGTCGAAGCAGCTCTCAGCGCTAGAGACGCTGGCCGAGGTGTCGCGACAACATCTGGACCTTTCTGGGAAGCGCATGGCAGAGAAGCAGCCGTCGCAGGCTCACCACAACAACAATAACAATAACGCAAGCCATGCAGGGTTGTTGGATGAGTTCCTGATACAGGACGATCGGCCTGATGGCTCTGATATGGGTGGTCTGTCACATGGTATGGACATGTCGCATGCGCCGGCGATGCCATCCATGTACCAGTTCAATGGGCCATTGCATCACTCTCCAACAGCTTCACCTCATATGGGCCACATGCCTTTGTCAAGCTCTGGTTCCATGTCGCACATGGTTCCATCGCTCGTCATGGCTGCATCGGCAGCAAATGATCTCATGCCACTGTCAAACGGCATGCCTATGGAGTCGGACATGAATCTCTCAGCACATGGGATGCAAGGCATGTCGGATGGAAAGTTCTTCCATCCACAGGCACGTGGACATTGGCCGAACATACAGCCCAACTCCCTGGACCCCATGTTACAAGACCATGGCAAGGAGCAGATGCATGCGAACGACCAGCTACACAAGGGCATGAGCCAGCAACGACCGCTTGTAATGAGTCCAGCCAACCAGAGTCACTTCACAACCGACTTCAGCATGAATCAGAAGCCAGCCAAGCCCAAGGTCAGGGGTCGTTTCTCGGATTCTAGACGAAAAGAAGTGCAGGAGGTGCGAAAACGAGGCGCGTGCATTCGGTGTCGCATGCTAAAGAAGCCATGCTCAGGCGACAACCCATGCAATACCTGCCAGAACGTCGAGAGCGCGCGATTGTGGAAGCAGCCGTGTATTAGAACAAGGATTGCAGAGGAGTTCGGTCTCTACTCTGCAGGTCTCCATAGCGTGCTAGCGTTCCATGCCACGAATCAAGCGAAGGGCCAGATACGGCTCGACCAAACACCAGGGCGCATAGAAGCAACCCACTTTCCTCATTCTGGCATCTTTGCTACCTTCACACCGCTGAAGTGCCAGCAGACGCAAACAGCCCAGAATACGGATATCGATCCTACGATTTTCGCTGGATTAGCTTCACCAGATCTCGAACTGATTGACAGTGATGACGATGTCAGTGGGAAGCTAGACCATTACATCAAGAAGATGGGTGGTCACTTTTCCGATACCGAAGACTCGAATTTCATGAGAATGACGGTACAGATTGCAAAGAGTGTCGCATCGTCAAGCCCAGACGGTCTCATTTCAAAAGCACTGGAGCTATGGAACCTTACACGGGTACTCACATCCCGGAATTTCGAATGGTATCTGTTTTCAAACCCTTCACTGGCACCTACTGTTACACCTTCTATACTGGCGCCAACGGATCTGGAAGACGCTATCCGCACGCCCATCACGCCTCTCGACAACGAATCATCCTACAACCTCATCACCATGCAGCTCATGGGTGCAACCGAAAAGCGGGCCGCATGTCTAGCACGCGTCGTGATGAATGATCTAGAACGACGACTCCTCCAGCGTCAACAAGCTAACCCCTTCGAAACGTTCCTAGTCGCCGTCATTCTCCTCGCCTGTGTAGAGCGCATGTGTTGGCTCTTCCGCTCCTGGGAAATGCCCTCTACCAGCCCAACCGCCCCAGAAGCTGAGGACGCTTTCAAACAACCACCAACTGTAGACAACGACTTGGCTACAGCTCTACAATCCACCTCTTCGCCATCCGGCCATACACTGGACCTTGCTGCTCACCAATCACTCCGTAACCCTAGGTGGCCGCTCGATAGATCTCCATCGACCTTTTCTCAGCAAGGCGAGAAGTTCAGCGATATACTTAACATGCTACTTAAGATGAGGGGTGTTCCTCCTAAACCCACACCGCGCAGCCCAGATGGCGTACTAACGGTATGGAGCGAAGACACCAATGATCGAGTACGGGAATGGTACGATGGCATTGCCGTTACAGTGCAACTGCTCGATCAGAAGACGAATGCGAGATTTGTAGGCGAGGATCCAAAGGAATGGGAGTTGAAGTTTGTTGGCAAGATCATCAGAGGGGATTAAGAAGGATGTTTCATATGCTGGGGGGTATTAGCCCCCCCCCTCTTTGTAGTAAGAGAGGAGGCGGAAGTGTTGTCACGATGGATCGGTACTTTGTCCTGGGTCTAGCCGGGTGGATGACTGAATTACGACTTGATACCAAAAAGTTATGAGGCATGTAGTTTGACAGGGCCGTGTTCGCGCTTCGGCGCGCTTTAGATGAAGACATGTTGATGTTATCATATGGGTCCTTTAGGGTATGCGGTGTTTCAACTTATTCTGGCTGGTGAACGATGATGGACGTGACTGCTGTTTCGATTTGGGGATATGTAAGAAGCTCCTCTAATACGCCTTAACTCCGTGTCAACGCACGACGTATGCTGTGCATAGTACGGCGGTTCAAAAGGTAAGATGATGGACGAGCTCAGCTCTTGAGCGCCTCAAGTCGTCCCCGCATCTGCGCGAGCATCTCGGCCTGATCATCTTCCTCCTCCTCTTCAGCTTGTGGCGCACTAGGCAGTTCTTCCTCCTTGGCCTTACTTGGCGGTAATCTATCCTTGAGCACCTCGCTCAACACCTTGTCAACCTCCTCCTCGGCTTCATCCGCCTCGCCCTCCAACATCTCGTTCTCGCCCAGTGTATCATCCAGCATCTCCTCAATGATACCCGCCTTCATCAATTCAGAGCTTAACTCGCGCATTGTGCCAGTCAGTTCTGGTAGTCGGACCAGACTGTTTACGTCCTTCATGATGCCTGTGCTTGCTTTGATGCTGCCTTCAATCTTCCGGACGGAGAAGGCTTCGTTGACTTGCATTTGCACGCTATTGAGCTGCGCCTTGGATGTCATGAGCCGATTGTTTTGTTTCCGTACGCGGATGAGTTCGCGGGCGAAGATGCGGACGTCTTGGTTGGCTTGCTTGGCCATGGAGGGGTTGCGTTGGGCGCGTTTGGAGGATTGTTGGATGAGCGTCTTGGTTTTTTGTTCCGTGGCTTTGAGTTGTTGGATGTCGCGGTCGAGTTTGCGGACATTTTGGCGGACGAGGGCGTTGCATTTGCGCTTCTGGGGGGTTGTTAGAGGGCTGCGTGGGTGTGCATCTGGACGGGTTGGTGTACCTGCTCCTCTGGCGTGGGCTTCCACAGGAGACCTCTGATGGTCTCCATGGTGGGCGCTCAATGTAACGTACTCTGCGCGTCTGAGCCGCTTGATGCTCCGGCGTGAATGATGTATGCGCGATTAGGTGCGGATACAGCGGGAGTCGGTGAAGGTATGTGCAGAGCGCGTGTGGTTTGGGCCGTATCAGGTTACTCGATAGTTATTGAGGCGATTAAGAGTAATTTGCAAAAGGTCGGGCCAGTATATTCGGGTGGGATGGCATCATGTGCATGTTCAAGGGTCCCGAGGTGTTGTAGTAGCGGTGCCTTGCAACCGCTCCAGGACCGAGCTCGGGCCCATTGTGACGTTGAGCTCTTTCGCGGGGCAGTTGCAACCCACTAGCCTCAAGCATCGAGCATCGAGCATCGAGCATCGTCGGTCAACACAACGTTGGCAGAGACAATCAAGCGCATCTAAGACACCTGTAGAATCCACAGCTTGCATATTCCTACGAGTTGCTTTCCGTAATTGATCGACCAAAACCGGGGCGTTCAACTTCAAGTTTCCATAGGGCTTCTATTGCTTTCCACGCTAGTCCCTCCACATCACTGCATTTCTTCCACCTTCAATCTGCTTCGTCCAGACAAACACTACACTACAACTACACAACAGACGCCCGAGACCACCACTCGTACATTGCGAACGAAACCTCAAGTCCGATTGAAAGCAACAACTAAGAGTTATCACCTTCAACATGACCACTGTCACTCCCGAAGGTAAGCTGCAGCCTTGCCCGCTATGCGAGCTCTAAAGATGTTATCGGAGCACTCCCTATGGTTATTTCCCCGCGTACAATCTTGGGGTTCACGTGCATCTCGAATTCCTTATTAGCGACCGATACAAGAGCATCCGCAGAGCCTGCATGGACCATACTCGACAAATGCTAACGCGCGACAGTCACCTGGGCGCAACGCTCATCCAGCGACGACCCCGAGAAGAACTACGTATACCTCACCATCGTCGCCGCCGATGTACCCGAGTCAGATCTGAAGCTGGACCTCAAGGAGCAGTCACTTAGCTTCAAGGGTACCTCAACGTCCAAGAAAGTCACATACGCCATCGACCTCGAGTTCTTCGCCGAGATCGACCCCAAGGAGTCCAAGATAAGCCACAGCGGTCGCGATGTCACAATGGTATTGCGCAAGAAGGAGCTCAAGGAGGAGTTCTGGCCCCGCCTGCTCAAGGAGAACAAGAAGATGCACTTCCTGAAGACCAACTTCGACAAGGTAAGCTGGGCGATACCCAATGGATCGAGAACGGTGCACTAACTCATCACAGTGGGTTGACGAGGACGAGCAAGACGAGGCACCCGAGGACGACTCCATGAACCAGATGAACCCAATGGCCGGCGCTGGCGGTATGGGCGGTGGTGACGGTGGCTTCGGCGGCATCGACTTTAGCAAGCTCGGCGCTGGCGGCGGCGGCATGCCAGGAATGGAAGGCATGGACATGGCCAGCATGATGCAAGGCATGGGTGGTGCTGGTGGTATGCCAGGCATGGGTGGTATGGGCGGAGACGACAGCGACGATGATGACGATGACATGCCCGAGCTTGAGAACGACGAGGACAGCAAGGACAAGGCCGCACCCGAGGCGGCTGCATCAGGCGACAAGCCCAAGATCGAGGAGGTTGCGTAGTTGCTCCATCTTCTCGCGACAAGCTTATGACTGCACGAGATTGATTGGGTGGCGCGCATGACTGGCCGGCGTTACTACTCGATCTTTTTGGGATAGGGTTGGAGTCTGATACCTGACCGAGGACGGGAAAGGTTACATCTATATGTCGCTGCGTATTTCAGAGTCCATCCTAAGCGTGCTGGTGCAGGTAATGATCACACCATGGGGTATATGACAAAAGAACACGAATCATGTTTTCATGACTGGAATTAAGCTTCTAAAGTATAGAATGAAGATTGCATTGTTCTTTGGGTATCTTCTTGATGTGTAGTCTTCTTCATCTTACCACCTCATAGACTGAAGGCGGTAGTCTTTCATGAGAAACTCACGACTTGGTTCCCATACCATAGCTATCATATGGGAAATCCTCCAAGCTTTTGTGTAGCCTTCCCCAACCGTCATCAATCTCTCCCGGCATACCGAATTTCCTCTTCCCCTGAGCAACCTCCACCTCAGTCTTCTGCAATTGGATTTCCTCATCCTCTTTGTGTTCTCCCGTCAGTCCTGCCAGCACCTCCTTCTCCCTCCCCTTATACTCAACAAGCAGTTCCGGATGCGGACACCAAACCACCTGCATACCTGCTCTCCTTCCTGACTCCACTCCCGGCACGCTATCTTCAAAGACGAGACACTCCTCTGGTTGTATGGGCGGCTGGCCCTCCGCTTCAAGCGTCTTGTTGAGTGTGGACAGAGCGAGTAAGTAAATATCCGGTGCGGGTTTCCCACGTCCAGAAGGTATCCTAGGGTCATCACCCAGCACCTGATGTTCCTGTTTAAAATTCTCAAACACGTGCCCCAGATGTGCAGTCTTGACTTCGAACATGGCCTTGTGACTGCTCGTCGCGAGCGCCATGTGTACGCCTCTACTCTTTAGCCCTGCTAACAGATCCAGAACACCGGGTAATGGTTTGCAGTTTTGGAATAGATTCTTCTGGAGTTCTTTTTGTTCGGCGAGAAACTGCTCGTGTGTTATGGGGAGTTGGGCCCAGGCGTGGAAGATCTTGCCAGCTTGGGGGCCGGGGCGGCCTTGGAGTTGCGCTTTTATGGACCATGGGAGGGGAGGGCGGCCGTAGCGTTCTAGGATAGTGTTTGTTACTATGCTGTAGAGGTCTTCGGAGTCGATGAGGAGACCTGTAAATGGGGTTAGTTGGGATCAGGTTTCAAGGTGAGTACTTTCGTACCGTCCATGTCGAAGAGCGCTGCCCGGATGCGGGGTGGTGGGGTAGTACTGGTGACGATTAGCACAGTTTCGTACAATTTTCGAGGTTGGTACACACGTAGAGCTCATCTTGAAGGTACCCAGGCGGATTACAATCAGGATTGGGGTATTGGAGGTTCTTGTATAGGTACAATGGAGGGTTGTAGAAAGTTGGGGTTTACCCCACGTGGCCGAGGCACGCTAGTCGGACCTCCCGTCCACAGACGTCACTTCGAAAACAGATCTACCTTTTCTACACGCGCACCTGCATAACAACGCTGACACCACACACGACCATGGCGTCGCAGGACGAAACAACGAAAAAAGCCGAGGCATCTGCAATCGAAACGTCAACACCGGAAATATTTCCGCCAGACGAAGAGAAAAAGCTACTTGACGAGTCGAACACCGAAAAAGCCTCAGCAAATAAGACATTCACATCCGGCGAGTACAATGGCGCGATACAAGGCTACGAAAAAGCTCTAGCGGTATGTCCATCGTACCTTGAATACGACATTGCCGTCCTCCGTTCGAATATTGCAGCATGCCACTTGAAGTTGGAAGAGTGGAAGCAAGCCGTAGAATCCGCAACACAAGCATTAGAGGCCTTAGACCGAATAGACCCCCCAGCACCAAAAGACGCAGGAAAGGATGAAGGCGGGAAAGAAGCAACAGGCGGCGGCGCAATCGCCGAAATCGACGACACAACCGAACTCTACCTCGATGCTCTAACCCGCACCAACCACACAATAAACGACGTCCACAAACTCCGTACAAAAGCTCTCCTCCGCCGCGCAAAAGCACGTCACGAAGTTGGTGGCTGGGCCTCTCTACAAGGCTCACTGGAAGACTACCAAGCACTTTCCAAGCCACCACACCAGCTCTCCAGCCTCGACCAGAAAGCCGTACAAACGGCGTTACGGAAACTACCAAGCCAGCTAGACGAAGCGAAGAATACGGAGATGGCAGATATGATGGGCAAGTTGAAACAGTTGGGAAATGGAATTCTGAAGCCGTTTGGGTTGAGTACGGAGAATTTTCAGTTTACCAAGGATGAGAAGAGTGGGGGATATAGTATGAACTTTAATCAGGGTGGCAAGTAAATGACACGAGAGAAATCAACAATAGACTTGCGTGTATTGGATCTCTGCACTAGACATATTTAGTTTGTAATGCTCTGCTTTAGAGCCTGCAGATTAATGTTGATTTCGAAACTAATGAGGCGTCATTGTGTTCATCTATATATGCTCAGTACTAGAGACTCTTACATAACCAGTGTTTGGTTTATAACGAGTATCTCCCTCAGCTATGAGCAATTGATTCATCACCTCGCTTGGTTGCACCATGCGAACATGCTTCATGTTGCTGGTATCCAATGTAGCAAGTCTGGCGCCTGGATCTGTCACCGGAACATCATTTTGTGTATTTTTCCAACTGCCCAAGCCTAGATTTTCGTACGCCAATCGTTGCAACTGCAATGTCGAGCCTGTTGACCATTCCGCGTAGGCGTACGCGAGCTTTGGGTAGCGCTGCAAGACGGCCTGCATGCGTTTGGAAGCCAGTATGTACTCCATGGACATCGATGTGAGCATGACAAGTCCACCGAGGAGTAATATGAGAGCAAGAGTCCAGACCCTGAAGGAATAGTGCGTCAAGGATCTAACTCTCTGTAGTCATGGTCAGTCGTATCCTCCGAATTTGATCAAGTACAAACCTGGCTGTAACATGTTCTTTTACATTCAGTCTCTTCCCCGCAGATGGTATCTGCACCGATCCAGAAGCCTCGTGCATAGTTGACCATCGTCGATTGCACAGCAAATAGGTTTGCCTTGAACATGTATTCATGCTCATATTGCCATTGGTCTTCGGAAAGGTAAGACATTTGCATGTTCCCAAGGATAGTGTTCCGAGAAAGGAGGGTTGATACTCCGCGTAGCAAGTACCAAGCGCTGAGGTAGCCAGGAGTGAGCACTGATGCTGATATGAAAGGACGAATGAATGACTGATCCTGCGCATTTGTCCAAACGCTTGCAACGACATCAGAACTATCGTCTGTAGAGATAGAGACGCATGCTGTGCTTGCTGGGAGATCTGGGTTGCAAAGAGTGTGCTCTATGACGCAACCTAGCACACCAGCACCTTCGCTTTGCGAGTGATTACCTGTGACGTTTCCGTAGTAGGGAATAGTCCTTGAAAACCAGGGATCGCTGCTTTTGTTGAACGCAACTATTTCAGAAGCATCCAAAAAGTAGAGTGTGATAGAGCCGCTACTTGTGTGAAGCTCGGGTATCCACTCGTATTCTCGAGCAATGCTAAAATTTCATTAGCTTGAAGTGGTCGAAGTACTGCAAGGATAACGCGATCGATCCTCGACATCTGCGCGGTGGAGGCGGAACCTACAAAATCTTATAATCAGCGACGGATGCCCCATCGCCCTGTGGTCGTCCCCTGTCAAGATCGAACTTGTAGACGAAATGCTCGGTAACGTTGGCACTTTTCGTGAGCGACCCGTACTTGTATGTGAGAAAACGCCTTCCGGAATCCTAGTCTGTGATTGTCTCGGTGTATTCTTGTGTACGCAGTGGCGCGCAATGATTTCTGTGGCGAAGAGTAAAGCGAGGACCAATGTTCAATCCCAAATGCCTGTCGGAATCTAGATGTCCTGTATCAATAACGAGGTTGCTTGCATTAGAAATACACACTTCCTCCGCAAATGGACACGATGCATTTTTGACAATGGTCAACGGCAAGGCCGTTTGAGTGAAAGCATTGCAGCTTCCGACACGCCGTGCCTTAGTTCCGTTATAGCATTGAGCGGCGTACGAAAAGGATTTGGTGCCTACTTGCGTGTAATACTGCATGAGTGGGTCGACCGCATTCGTGTCCCCAACGTCATCCCATGGAAGTACACCACAGTCACGACCGGAGATCAAAGCCTCATTCGTCGTAATGAGCAAAGCCCTTGATGACATAATACCTATGTAAGATCAGCACGGTCTCGTATGGCTGTTTCGCAGTGCAGAGAATACTCAGCCCGACTGATGCCGCCGAAACCATGATTGCGAGCCAAGCGGTAGGAATTATTCTTCTGTGCACGTCTCCAGCTCTTTTGTACCATGCGAAGTCTATTTGAAGTAATCCAAGAGCTGCATCGTGTGCTAGAGGCGTGTTACGCAGAGTAGCTTGTCGTTGATGGTAGACGCCATCCTGGGCAGTTTCCTTCGAAGAGAATATGTGTAGTGCAAACCGAATAATCTTCCAAAGGCTGCGTCCCGTTGCACCGATATACAACGCGATGAATGCAATCAATACAGCACCGGACTGCTGACCGAGGGTGAGAGTCACACCGTGAAAACCGCCTAGTGAACGATTGATCCAGAATCCTGTGTATATATCGTCTTCAATAGACCCAGTAGGCAGTCTGTTCACAACCTCCATGCTTGGGTTGGTAGATGATTTGAGGCAATGTCAAATGACCTAAGTATGTGGTACTGTGTCTTCGTAAGATTGGTATTTCCAGATGTCCATGGACGCGTCTACTTAAGGCCAAGCTGCTCCCGACCCTGCACGAGAGCGTGTCCACTGCCTCTGCATACGCTTAGTCGCTCATTTCCAGCCTACAGACAAGCTAGGATCTCCGGGCTTCCTTCGCAGCATCTTCATGCACACTTTCTTCTGAGTTCGTGCCGCCCAAAATCTGACCACTCATTAAGGCAGTGTAGCCGCAAGAGCCCACTGATAGCATAAGCCGTGCAGGCGCTACGGGTGCGGCTGCTAGTCACTGGCAACGTGGGGTACCCACCTCGCCGAGCTGCCGGTGAACCAGTCGCCGACGTTAGTAATAAGACACTTCGCCGCACAGCCTACCCACGTTTTGGGGATGAAATGCCACCTAGTCGCTGAGAACACGACATGGTTGAGGTTATACTTAGCATATGTTAGGGCCACAGCGCACCTCGTATATGCGATTATTAGATCGTTTAGGCAACAAACGAGCCCGCATGCGTCCACACTGTTCGAGGAACTACAACGAGACGCACAACCAGCAAATTCACACGTACGACTCAAAATGTAGTTCATACAGCGAGGATTACCGAAGAACGACTAGATGAAACATGCTCAGCTAGATGCCAAACTCATCATCACATTTCTCTTCAACATTAAAAGACACCACCTACTTGAAAACAGTATATTAACAATCTGATGCGCTAATCTAGATCCTTTCCCCTCCCAGGTCTCCCACAATCGTCCCGAACATACATAAGAAACCATATAACTAAGAGATATGTTGTATACAATTTGAGGTAACCAAAAGTGGCTGCGAAAATATGGTCTTGCGGGGGTATATATTCCAATCCAAGATCAACCAATAAGTCGCTAAAGACAGAACGCGAGCAAAGCAGCAAGCATTAGGTGCAATCTTTGAGAACCAATGAAAACCATGAAAGCGGCAAAGACAGGAACGCTCGTACGAGCTGAAACAAGAAGGAAACGTTAACAAAGGAAAAAGGGTTGCAGTTTTGATAGAGTAGAGAATCTACCGTTGTAGTTCCCTCCCAAAGTTCAGTGCTAATGGCGTCAGCTCGCCATCAACAGTACTCTCGTCATCATAGAAGCCGCTCTCGCTAAAAGGTTCAATTTCAGCGTCTTGGTCGTAAGCCTGCTTCCTCATGAGAGGAGGCGTACGAGGCTGTTTGCCCAGTGCAGGGAATCCAGCTTCAGTTGAGGCACGCGAGCTATTGGAGTTCAAGCGCATGGCCTGAGGGCGCTGCGATGATGATGAGACTTCAGATGTGCGGCGCGCGTTGGATGTCGGCGGTGTCATGAGACCCGAGAGAAAAGACTGTGCGGAGTGAGGTTGGGCGCGGGATGGTGTCTGGGTACGCGTGTTGATCGAAGTGCCTGCGAGAGCTGATGTAGCTTCACCACGGCCCTTGCGCCAGTTACCAATGGCGGCGGCGAGCTGGACTGCCTTGGGTGACGCAAAGTTGGAGAGGGAGCTTAAGGTGGGGAAGGATTGTTGTCCGCCTGAAATGAGACGCTCCTTCTCAGATTGCTCCATCTGCAAGTTTGTGCGAATACGGATTGCGGCGTCACGAACGGACTCGCGGTCGAAGGTTGGCTGCGCAAGAGAGGTGATGAGGTCGTTCAGGTCGTCAACACGTACACCGAGTAGCTCACGGAGCCAGTTGATCTCAGTATCGCGTTCCTTTAGCTTAGCAGGAGCCTCGGTGTCAACTTCTTCAAGCTGACGCTCAAGAGACTCGATACGTCCCTCACGCTCTTGTAGCTGCTCCTGGAGTACACCAATAGACTCGCGCAACGCTTGAGGCGAGATCTTCTCTGCGCCGCTAGGAGCGAATGAAGAGACGGACGTAGGAGATTTGGATGCTGCTGCGACTGCGGCGCTGGCGGCTTCCTTCGCGACCTGGAGCTTCTCTTCCAATAGCGCGATCTTGTCCTTGAAGTGATCGAGCTTGGAGTCGGCCAGTGCAAGCTTGTCGTTGTGGAAAGCCTCGGCACGATCTTTGTCTTCGCGGGCAAATTCGAGGGCGCGTGCATGCTCATGCTTGATGTGCTCAAGTTGACGCTCGAAGGTACGCTGCTGTTCGTGTAGGCTATGTCTGTTGTTTTCCATCGCTTCTTGCACAGCTTGCTTCTTGACATCGGAAGCGGCCTCAAGATCCAGCTCGTGCTTCTCCTTGGCCGTATCAGCATCCAAGCGAACCTGGTCGAGCTCGGCACGAACACGGGCGATCTCGCTCTCAAGCTCGTGTCGAACGATGTTGACCTGGTTGTTAGCTGCATCGACATCGGCCTCCATGAGCACGCGGGTGCGGCGGATCTCAACGTGCGCAGCATCCCTAGCCTCTCGCATATCACGCTCATAGCGTTGGGCGTTCCTCTGGTGCTCCATGGACTCTTTCCTTAGCTCTTCAATGGTCTCCTCCAGTTTGGCGTTGTGCTTTTGCGTTTGCTCGAGATGGATCCTGAGTCTCATACCCTCACGTTCCTGAGTCTCCAAACGCTCCAGCTCCCTCTCCAGACGCTCCCGTGTGCGACCCTCAGCTTCAATGCGTGCACTGAGGACCTCATATTTCGTCGCAGACGCCTCCTCATGTTTCTGGAATTGAGCACGCTCAGACGCAACCTGCTGTGAAGCGGCAACCATATCTTGTTGGAGCTTCTCAAGCTTGGTACGCATCGACTCTCGTACGCGAGTAGCCTCCTCGGCCTGGAACCGTGCCTCTCCGATAGCCTTGCGTAGCTTCTCTCCTTCTTCGTGAGCGTCCTGAAGGTCGCCACGCCACTTGCTGGCGGAGAGTCGGTGTTCCTCGAGCGTAAACGTAAGTGCCTCGTTCTCTGCGGTGACGGAATCGAGCCTCTTCTTGAGGTCCTCCTCCGAGCTCTCCAACGCGATGTTTGTAAGCTTGAGCTGCTCGTTCTCAATGTCAAGAGTAGACAGTCTGTCGCGCATTTCGGATGCATCGGCCTGGTACGATTCGAGGCTACGACGGAGAGCGTCTCGCTCCTCGGTCAAGGTACCAATCTTGTGCTCATCATCACGGGCGGCCTGCTGGAGAAGGGTGAGCTCTTCCTCAGTGACCTTAAGCAAACGCGCAGAGTCCACCTCGCGGGCCTCGATAGCTTGCCGGGCCTCAGCTTCAGAGTTGAAACGGAGAGTGGCTTCTTTGAGCATCTCCTCAAGGTCTGCGATACGGACATCCCTCTCATGGATGGCCTTGGATTCCTCACGCTTGGCAATCTCCATGGTATGGCGGCTCAAAACATCATCAACGAGCTCGCGCACGTCGTCAGCCTGGAGATGGTGACTAGTAGTCTGCGCGATAGAAGCCTTGAGGCTACCAATGACTTGGTAGAGCTCGGACATATCAAGCTGTGGCTGTGGAATATCGACGGGAGCCTCAAGAGTAGCAGGCTTCTGGTTCGCCAGGGCCTCGGCAACAATAGAACGGATCATATCTGGCTGTACATTGTCGGCAGTCGGCGTGGTAGGAGCTTGAGGTTGGTGGGATGCAAGTGCTTCGGCGACGATGGAACGGATGGTGTCCGGTTGTACGGCAGGTGTTTGTTGCTGCGACGCGAGAGCTTCGGTAACGATTGCTTTCAGGTCGTCAGGCCAGATCTGCTCAGGCACTGGAGGTGGCAACGGCTGAGGAGCGTGCATTTCGAACGCCTCCAACACAATGGATCGAATATCATCAGTCTTGACCGGCTCCACGGGCTGAGGAGCATGGGTTGCAAGCATGTCAGCAAGGATAGAGCGGATGTCTTCAGGCTTGAGAGGTTCAGCGACAGTTTCCTGCACAGGCTTGGCAGAAGCAATCGCATCTTGGACAATTGCACGAATCTGATCAGCAGGAACAGGTTCAGCAGGTTGCACAGATGGCTGGTGTTGCGCAAGCGCATCGGTGACGATCTCCCGGATCTTCTCTGGGATCATTGGCTCAGGTACGGGCACCGGAATAGACGTGATCTGTGATTGGTGCATCTCAAGCGCGTCCTTGACGATTGATCGGATCTTCTCCAACCTCCTGTCTTTTCCTCGAGATCGGTTGCGGTAGTCAACGTCGGTGCCGGCATCGTCATCTTCGTCGTCGGCATCGCTGTCCAGGCGTGCGCTAGTGGACATGCTACGGCGGCCGCGTCCCGGACGTTGCGACATCATTGCAAGCGCCTCTTGGATGCCTTGCAGGTTTTGCTCTAGCGGGCCAAGGCGGTCCTGCAGGAGACGACCCATGAGGTCATCAACATGCTTGTCAAAGAAGCCACTGCGCGTCTGGACCTTGGACTCATCTTCGGTAAGGAGGCCTTCGTCCCAATCGCTCATAGGCCCGGCGTCAACAGTGTTCAGGCGACGTACAGGCGAGTCATATGGAAGCGCAGCCCGCTCGTCGTCAAATGGATCTTGCACTGATGTTGCAGAGCCCTGCATGGGCCGTCCAGGAAAGAATCCACGGCGGGGGCTGGGGCTAGGCGCGTCACTGCGCATCTTGAGGTTGGGCTGCAGGTCATTGCGCTCAAACACATTCGGTGTCCTCTGGGGCGAGGATTGATCCCAAGAAGTCTCGTCACGCTCAACGCCAAAGTCCGACCCTTCACCATCCATGTGCTTCATAACAGCATCAATGTCGTTGAAGGAAGCATCACCAAGGTTGTCGAAATCAGCGCTTTCACTCTCAGGGTAACCCTTACGCCTGCCAGATTCCATGGCGGTCTTGAATGAGCCGTCATCGCTAGGCCTGTACGTGGTAGCAGGGCTCCTGCTGGCATATCTTGGTGGAGATACTGGGTTCTTCTCCGGATCTTCGACCTGAGATGGCTTCGTAACATGGAAGCCGAAATCATAGCCGGCACTGTTGAACTGGGGCTTGAACTCGAAGGGTTTGGCATTAGCTGATAGAGTGCTCTTGTGAGTATGCTTCTTGCCCAATGGCTCAGGTTCCTCAGTAGTAGGTGTAGGCACGTCGCTTGCATGAGGCGTATCGTCGTCTGCACCTAGATCGCTCTCTGGAGCAGGCGAAATAGGATCCATGACGACCTCTTGCTTCGGCTGTGACAAAGGCTCTGGGCTCTTCGATTGAGCCTTGGTCTGCTTGCGCGCAGGCGACATGTTTTCCTTATCTTCTGCAGCCTCCTCCTGTTCAACTTGGGGTTCCGGCTTAGTAGCGTTGGGCTGCCTGACTTCGGCCAAAGGCTGCGACGCAAGAACTGGCTGGAGCGCAAACTTGGGTACGTCGTCACCATCAGCACGATCACGTCGAACTCGCTTCTCACGGCCATCAGCTTGCCTAGGTCGGCCAGACTCGTCCTCATGGTCCTCCCGACCTTCCGTCTCAGGGGTCTGCGGGCGCGTGTTGTCCGGGCGGATAATCGGCACCGCCTTGGAGCGTGTAGCTGGCTTGACAATGTCGCTTTCGGACAGATTAACATCACCGAATATCTTCGATGAGAAACTTGTTGGAGCTGGGACCGGCTTGTTGGGATTGAAGGTTGATACTCCGGGGTTGAATGCAGGCGCATCCGGCTTGAAGGACGGCGGGCTTGAAAAGTTGAAGCCACCAGAGGGAAACGGAGAGCTGTCTGCAGCAGGCTTGAACGCAGGCGCTTCAGCCACGGGCTTGAATGCTGGTGCATCTGGTTTAAACACAGGTGCATCCGGTTTGAAGGCAGGAGCCGACACGTTGAAGTTCGCCAATCCATCGATACTGGGTTTGTTGTTGTCTGGGCCAGCAGCTGCTGTAGGTGGCTTGACTGCGGGTGCGAAGCTGAAGCCCGAGGAGAAGGATCCTGGGCTGAAAGACGCTGCAGGGTTGAACTTGAACTCTTTAGCCTCAACATTAAGCTTAGAGATAGACGAGCGCGAAGCATGCTTGCTGTGAATTGCGGACGTAGGCTTGTTGAAGGCAAATTTGTTGTCCTTCCAAGAGTTGCTGACTTGGGATGGGGCCTGGGAGTGCTGTGCAGAGTTCTGTGCCGGGTTGCGGACCTCCCCGTCCTCCAGGCTGGGGTTTGTGTTCTCCGAGATGCCTGTTTGCGCACCGTCGCTGTCGGAGCGGGGATTCTGCTGGGCGGGGAAGGAGAAGGAGACAGGCTTCTGAGACTTGGCGAGCGAATGTGCTCGGCTGTGCGGTTGAGGTTGGTGCAGGATCGTTCGCGAGTCCTCCCACGTAGGGTTAGCCACGGCGTTAGAGGGCTTGTAGGATACGTTAGTCTCTGGCTCCGTATTGAAGTCTCCTCCTTCCGCAAACTGCTTGTCGATAACTTCTTCCAAGTGATACTCTTCGTTCGCAGCCTCGCGTTCAAGGTTCTCGCTAATGTTATGACGATGACCGCGAGGAGTCGGTACAGCGATCTCCGGTGCAGATTTAGCGGCATGCTTCATCGCCGGAACCTCGTCTTCCTCATCTTCATCTTCGGGTACTTCGGCCAATGTGGAGGATGGTCGCATTCCAAGGACTTGTTGCTGTTGCTGCTGTAGAAGTTGGTTCTGTAGCTGCTGCTGTTGTAGTTGCATCTGCAATTGGAAGTCGTCCCTCTGCGTCGGCGTAATGGGAAACTGCTGGTTTGATCTCATGCCGAATGGAGAATGTGGCGAGATCATACCGGAAAGATCAGGTCGGCTCAAAGAAGAAAGAGCAGGGGAACCGCTGCGTCCGTCTTGAGAGTTGAAGTATCCAGCAGGCGACCATGTACCTGAGGGCGAGTAACCATGCTGAGCAAAGTTGGCAGGCGATCCAAAAGTCGAGTGACGATGCATGTGCATGCCTGGACGCGGTCCTGCAAATGCAGCTGGAGACGCGATTGACTGTCGGGACATGTGCCCGGACATGTGCCCGGGCGAAGGCCCTGCAAATGCAGCTGGAGAAGCAATTGACTGTCGGGACATGTGCCCAGGCGAAGGCCCGAACGGAAAAGCGCCAGATACGATGCTGCCTTGCCTGGCCATACGAAGGCTGCCAGCTGAAGAGGTAGGTATTGGCGGAGAGAAAACCTGCCCTGGGTGTTGCTGTGACGATGCTTGTCGTGACAAGGGGAGAGGAATGTCTTCCTCGCCACCAGTGCTGACACCGAGTGCTGCCAACTTGGCTTCAAGCAAAGAATTCTGGTAGTTCTTCCATTCAGATTCTTTGTACATGCGGACAGTGTACCGCGAACCGGCATTCGCACGTTCTGCTTGGACATCGGCCTCTGCCGGCCAGATGGCTCGGTTGTGTGTCTCTAAACCTCCAGTACTGAAGCCACGAGTGTCGTAACCCTGTTGCTCAAGTTGTCGGAGCTTTGCATTCACAGCCTCTGCACTCATCGGCCTCGGAGGGAACCCAGGGTTGCCCCTTGGAATGTCGCGCGGTATTGAAATGATGCAGCCTTTACCTTTAACAATCACCTTCTTACGCATTCGAGATTGCGCAGGCGCCGCGCCTGGAGGTGCCAGAAACGACTTGTTTGGAGTGTCGGGGAGTGGCTTGCTCGATAGATCCTGGTTTGATTTGGATGCATTATTGCTCGCTAGCTTGCTGGGAGTTTCATCTGCCGGCTTAGCTGCTTTTGAAGGTGTCGGTACTGGCGTCTTCTCAGCCGATGCACTGTGCCCGTTCGTCTGTTGTGTGGTACTGGGACCTGATCCCGAGTTTTGCCTGGCCGGTGACGGCTCAGGATCCGCATACTTGGAAGCCATCATCTTGCCGAGTGCTTCTTTCTGGTCCTTGCTAAAGTGTCGCCAAAAGTCCTGTTGGTTCAGAGTCTTGTTGTTGTTCCTTTGCTTGTGTCCCCTTTTTGGCGGAGGAGCAATTGGTAGATCCGGTTCTCCACTTGATCCCTCAGTATCACTATTGTTATCTCGCCAGTCGTTTGTCTCGCGGTTCCAACGCTCTTCTAGAAACCGTTCAACCCACTCTTGAGAAGTAGGGTTTGTGTCGGACGCTCGGGGAGTGGTACCAGAAGCTCGCGATTCTTTGGTCGGTGTTACTAGGTTTGGTAATCGAGATCGGATTAGGTGTTCGAGCGTGAACTGATTTGGCGAGGCGTTCCGTTCTAGACGGGGTATGAGATGCTCGAGATTGAACTGGTTCGGCGACTCTTCCTGAAGATCTAGCCGAGACGGGAGTAAATGCCCAAGGCCAAACTGGAGCCCAGAAGCTTCTTCTTCAAAGTCGTCGCTGCCGAAGTTTGTCGAAACTTGACGCGAAGGATTAAATACTGGAGGCGGGTGTCTGTACGGACTGCCCCAGCTGGCGGTATAGTAGGAAGTATCGGTTCTATCGTGCCTCGCAGCGTTGGAGGGAGTCCGCGGGTTGTTTCCTAGTACGGAGAAGGACGGAAGTAGAGGGAGCTCTGGACTCGAATGCCCAAGGGTGCGAGCCGGAGAGGGGGCCGTCCAAGTGGGAGAGACTGCTTCACGCGCCTCAGGCGGAGTGGTCGCTTCGCCAAAGTGCTCTGGAGCAAATGGGGGCGATGAGGGCGGATGCTGCGAGGACGAGATGGACCGTCGAGCTTGCATTCAAGGGTTTCCCACGCTGGCACAGCTCGGTCAGCTGCAACTCTTCTTTTTTCCGTCTCGGATGCTTCGCGCGTCAATGATGCGACAAAAGTTCCGACGAGGTTGAAGTCAGTGCTCGGGGCAAAGAAACGCGTGTCTGGAGAGTCTCGCGCGGATGCCGTTTGGTGACGCAGTGCTATTATAAGGTAATATTACAAAGAAAGGCTGTTGGCAAGTAGCTAAAAGAGCGACATAAGGTGGGATAGCACGATTCTGGAGACAACAGGACGAGCGAACATCCCGAGGCAGCAGCAACAACGGATGAAGAAGTGGCAGTCAAAGGCGTGCCAGTGTCGTCGACGACAAATTGTGGACACGGACAGGAGAGCAGGCGAGGCTAAAGTCAGCCATGTTAGCGGGATGCTGCCAGTTGGCGTCAGGGGCCTTGACGCAGAGGCCACATGGGAACAAAGCACGCGAATTCTGCACCTCGACGGCGTGCATCAAACACCAACAATACGTCATGACAGGTCCATTCGCTATTATTATTGAGCTTCTACGCGTGTTCGTGTGCGAAAGCAACTTTTGTCCTTCCCATGACACCTCGAGGTCGTGTCGACGCGTCTGAAATCACTTGCTAATATCAACCACGACATTTAAACATGACATGGGGTGTCTCAATGCCCCGGGACTGACCCTCGCAGCCAATCGCGTACCGGCACGTCATGTCTGAATGCACCAGTGGGAGCTGGTAACGACTGGACGACAAATCTTGCTACCCCGCTGCAGAGCTACCCGACCTTCCAACATTCCAACTCAGGAGATATTGCGTCATCCATACGCGTTGTATACTCTCATAGTGTCTTCTTGGACGCGACGAGCGTGATGCAGCGACACCGAGAAAGGGGACCTGACTAGTGATTAGACAACGGGAGCTAATGCTGCGGTGCAAGGATAGCGATGTCTCGTCAAGCCCCCGTCTCACATACTTCTAGAAACTCCTTCAACCATCAGTTTACGGCCAGACAAGCAACGCCACATAAAAAGCATTGAGTTTCGCGTTTCACTTGAAGCAGCTATAGGTCGATGCACTGGATAGCGAGAACTCTAGGAGCTTGGATTTTCTGTCTTGTATTCAAACAACACGTGAGTACCCTACGTTATACGTCTTCTCTCAGTGCAGTAGGTCTGCCACTATATACACAGTGTGTGTGTGTTTGTGTGTGTTGACATACTTTATGATCAATAAACGAGGCGGCTACAAATGGTGCAGCCAACAAGAAAATCATCAACGATGCCATGTATTTACCACGGTCATCTTTCGTAGGCAGTGCTAACTAACTACAAGCCCGGGTAGAATACTTAGTATCTGAAGTTCTCGCCAGCGGTACCCTTAGTTACCAAGACCGGCTCATTGGCACTTATAAGGCTTGCATTAACTGCGACTATGTTCATAGTGTATTCCTTCTCCAAGTTCGCATCGATGCCAAAAAAAGGGAGCAATTTCGGCACCACTTGCAAGGATAACGGCAGATCCCTTTGTCATGCTCGTTTGAGCTCTTTAGATGTACGATACCTGGAACCTATCACAAAGTTGATAGCAAGAATTATTTGGTATTGGAAAGAAAGGCACTCCCTAAGCCTTTACTTACCTTCAACGCCAAGTAGCCAACCATTTGAGGCACATGATCGTCTGGAACGGTACAACCGAGCTTAATATCGAGGAAGGACCGACGCCCTATTAAGAGTTCTTATACAACAAGAGCGGATGTCCGGCTGAGGATTACTGAACATGGACAGCTGAAGTTGAGCAACTGCCGTTGTGGATCCTAATATTAGTATTCAGACATTTGCTATATAAACCCTTGAGTTTCCTGGTTCGATGGTCTTCACAACACCACATTGCTCCCTCCCAAACATCATTAAACTCATTTATAAATAATCCGTATCTTGAGCTTGATCATGAAGCTGCTCGTAATCTGTGCTGCACTTTTAGGTGTTGCTACAGCCTTCCCAAGTGTCCAGTCTCCAGATGGAAACTTGGCTGGCATGGATAAACGTCAAAACGACTGTCGATCCTGTATTGCCAATTGTAGAGCCGTAAGGAGTCTCTCCCCGTGTTTGGATAGCAAAGGCTAGCCAGACAGTAGAAGGCGTGCTGCTGACGTCTCGACCATAGGAAAATCTTGAAGCAAGCGGTATTGGTTGCAATCAAATTTGCGCTTGTTAAATATTCTTTCATGGGTTACGAGGGTTCCACAAACTACATGCTGTTTTATGGACTCCTCTCCACAGAGAGTTTTGGAGAATGTACCGTGTGACTCGGCTTTTGTGAAGGATGACGCGGTGAAAGTGTTCCCCGAATGGGTTTGCAAGCTAACAAAGGGCTAGTCAAGACTAGAGGCACAACGTAGCCCCTTGGAAAATGGTGCTAGTGAACGAACACTTTGTAGATATCTCCTGGGTACTATTATTTGACATTGAATATCGTGCAAAACACTCATATCAGCTCATATGATGCATATCAGTGCACATCGTTGATGCTATGTTCGTCTATCTCTTCCCGCGCTAAAAGTGCATATATTTTGTGTCATGACCACTTAAACTTTTCGGATCATGAACATCCTCTTTACGAATGGGCTCCTCTGGAAGCTCTCAACCTCACCAAGAGTCGGGTCAACTTCACCCTTTGTAGCTGCCGCAGCATTCTCCTCATCCTCACCAATCTTCCAGGTTCTCACCATCCAGAGACAGACCGCAGCACCGATATACATCCACCCCGTGAACAGGATAGCTCCAGTGTAGCTCCCTCCGTTGAATGCTACAATCTCAAGACCGATGGGCTCGGAGACTGTATCCCATATTAGTAAGTCTTCCCCATACAGGTAAAAAGAAAACAAGAAAGGAACATGAACTCACAAGTAGTGGGCAGCACAAGCACCAACCAAGTGATACTCAACGCACTCGGCAGATCCCTCAGCCCCATAACCTCTGTCGTAACCGGTGCAGCCGTCGCCCAAAACGTCCCCGCCACCATACCTCCCACAAGACTAAAGAAAACCAGCACCCCAAAGCTCTTTGCAAAGATCCAAATGAGCAGACAAAACACTCCAACAAGGAATGTCATACTTCCAGCCATATTCAATCTCCCAATAGAGTCGGAAAAGTACCCAATGGGCGGCCTACCCAGCGCTTGCCCCAAGTTGAAAACAGCACCAATCACACTACCCTGCTGCGCACTCAACCCAATCGTCCTGGCGTAACTCGGTAAACTAAAGAGTAGAACGATATACCCCAACATACTCAAGAACCCAAACGCCAGCAGTCCCACAAACTGCGGTTTACGAAAAAGGCTATAGTCGAAACCAAGCTGACTAGCCCCAATCTGCTTATTCCGATCTTTAATAAGCAGCGCACACGCACTATTGACGACGAAAGCGATAACGGCCAGCGTGCGAAAAGCCCACGGAAGCCCAATATCACGAATCATAGCCTGAGCAGCGAGACTGTAGATCAAGCCCCCGAGACCACTCCCCGCGGCACAACACCCGTTTGCCAGAGAACGATGCGTGGTAAACCACTGCGCAGCAATCCCCACGGAACCTAAATGTCGGGGGTGATACAAAGTCAGCCATGTATACATCTCACACAAGCACGCACTTGAATACAGAAAGACAATACGAACCGACGAACAAAAACCCCATCCCCCATCCAAAACACACACCCTGACTCAAGAACAAATGCCAAATCTCACTTGCAAAACTCGCCCCGATAAAACTCACAGTCTCGAACCCCACGCCAATGAACAGTGTCGTGCGGGTCCCGAACCGCCGTGTTGTTAGCGTGGCAACGGGGGATACGATCAAGGCTTGAGAAATGGATAGACCGCCGATAAAGGCGTATTGAAGAGGTGTGGCACCGGGGAAAGTGCGAGTGGAGAGGTAGTGGGCAAGGAAGACGGCGTAGGCGGAGTTTAGACCCCAGGTGTGGCCGTTTATTGTAGCGACAGCGCATACGCATACCCAGCCGTAGCCGCCGTTTGGGGGACGTCGACGGGGGTTTGGACGAGGGGGCAGTAGTGGTAGTTGGAGCTTGTTGGTGTTCTTGCTCTGCGCTCTTGTTCATCATCGTCTCGTGTTTGTTGGTTTCGGACGGTCGCATATTGAGTTGTAGGTTTTGGCTGCTTCTTCTCTTTTCTGGTCCTGAGATGCCATCTCTTGTATCCTCGTTAATTTCCTTCTCTTCTCCACGTTGTCCTGCATTCAGCGTCATTGCGAAGCTTTCCGAATGTCCTCAGATTCTAACCCCGAGTTCCTGTTCCGAATTCTGTTCCTACTATCCCGACTTCTTATGCCGGAAATAGCACGCCAAACAACCCTACAGTTGCCAAACAGTGAAATCTGTTAATCCGCAATCTCACCCAGATACCATGCACGTCAACGTATGAGCAAGGATCAGGTCGCGCACGCGTATAAAGGATTTGAAAGTCATTGTTGCGCCTCCTGAGGTCAAGAGAGAGATGGCAAGAAAAAGTGGAGAGGTTAACATCCTACGCCCTTGCCCGGAAATAACCCATAAGCCGAGCTCTTACGTTAACGCTTTTGACGCCCCTGCCCTTTCCGGCTAATACAGTTGCGAGAGAGGGCAAGCGGCTCGGCTGCGTTCGTCGAAGCATGCAAGCTATGATGTAGGTGCCGGCATCGGCACCGCGGACTCCAGGTCAACTTCTGTGCCGATGCTTTTAAGTTAGGGTACTCACTACCTCAGTTCTCGTTGTAATGTCACTTCGTTTATTGATTTGTTACTACATAGGAGAGTTCAATACATCAAACGCCACCCCATCAATCTAAGCCAAAAGGTATCATCAATCGTCAACGCCTTGCCTACGTCCATCTATCGCGACTCACACTGAGCCATGAACTTATACATACCCTCAACACCCTGGTACTCCAACGGTGTATGCATGTCCATTTCATCAGCCTCACTGGTGTGCAAGCTATCGTATCCTGAAGGCGACGCGTCGGATAACCACGGGTTTGGCTCAGTCACAAAGTCGTCTAGCTGGTCGTAGCTCTGCTCCGAATGCGTCGAGAAGGCTTCTGAAGCCGCGGGTGATGGCGAAAGCATGTGCGTCCAGTCGATGTTGGGTTGTACGTGTTGGCGATCGGCGACGGGTTTATCATAGAAAGAACACTCGGAAGGTGTCTGGCTGGGTGCGAATGGGAAGAGCAGCGCGATGTCGGTGCCGACGAAAGAGTCGAAGTCTTCATCTTGGTATACTGCGCCTCTTGAAACCTCGAAGTCGTTGCATATCGTCTCTACTGTTTGCGCATCGCAGCCAGGGAAGTGGACTTTGAGTACCGAATTCTCGTACGAGATTGGAAGGTCACCTAATGCTGCCAGTCGTTGCAGATCTTTGAGGACTGCAGCGAGCTCCTTGACGGCCCTAGAGAAGTCGACAGATAGAACGTCGAGGAGACCCTCGCTGTTCAGTGTCTCCTTCTCTTGCGCGAACGAAGTGAAGCCCTTGACAGCCTTAAGGGGAGTAAGAGCGGTGACGGTGGGGTTAACGTTGAAGCTGATGTATGATCCAGGAGTAGCCTTGGGGACCTTGTTCAGCGTGCGGTTGACCTGATCCTGAAGCGCCGATACGGTCTTGAAGCGCTTCTCGCCGTTGTGTGGGTTGACGCCATCGAATTGAGCCTTTTGTCCGCCAACGAGGAACGCCCGTACGGCCTGAGAGACGTTATTGATGACTTGGGCTGGGGATGCCGGTCCATGCGAAAAGTATCGTGCACCTCCGGCCCTGCCAGAGCCCCATCCATAGCCTCCTGCAGTTCGTCCAAGTGTGCCACCGGTGAGGTTCGGGCGAAGGGTCGATGCGAAAGGCGCGCGACCGGCCTGAGCGGTGACGATGCCTCCGATGCGTGACTTGGGAAAGGAAGCCCTGTCATACTTCACGCCTGAGTTGCGAGCAGCAGAGGTAGCGAAGCGTCGAACTGCGGCGCTAATCTGGCTATGGGTAGTGTACCAGCGGCCCTTGCTTTGTTTGAGGTAGGCAATGCGATGGAGAGGATGCTTTGGGGCATTCCGAGCGAGGATAGGTTGCAGTACTGCATCTGCAGGTCGTGCTGATTCTGGTAGTTGTTTCTGTACGAGTTTCGCAGCATGTTTCCAGGCAGCCCTTTATCTGTTAATACGCAGCCGAAATCGAATGGTATCACGAACTTACTTAAACGCTCTCGCGTTTTTGGCCACCGAATTATATAGATGCACCACGGCAGGTGCCATGATGGTTGTGTGTTACCAGGAGAGAGAGTGGTGATGCTTAGGTGTGGGGAAGGCAACGTTAATGAGGCGCAGGGTCAATGTCGCCACCCATCGGAGCGATTGGTGTGGAACTCCCGAACGATGACGACGATCACATGCCAACTCACTCACCGACTGGTCCGCGACCCGACTTCGTTCCAGATATGCCAAGACTCCTCTTCTTCACCCATGAGGCATCAATGTTGCAAGGCACAAAACCATAGACTAAATACGGGGTAATTTGGCCATGTTGCGTTTCCGTTGAGTGCTGGGGATTGTCGGATGCGACTCTTGTGATACTCTAAGGAGAGATTGTTCTTCGTGAATGAAGTGAAAAAACAAACCAAGGGTAACGCTTTCTCCATAGCGCAGCGAGCCGACACTGCAAGCACTTGACTATGTATGAATGCATCATCCTGCGACATATGAAAGACCGAGATTACACTTCACCAAGTGGGTTTACAACAAATTTACCAAGAACAGAAGGTATTCATTTTCGTACTTTTACAAAGCAGAAGCCACACTCATGGGCCTTGATCGCCGCTTTTTACATACTTTGCTTCATTGAAACAAGACAACCAAGCATCCCACATCCACCTACAAGTGAGGGAAGAACAGGAATGCCATTTGTACCTGAGAGGAGAGAAAGCTGCCATCGGAGTTTTGTATGCTGGAGTGGATGAACATGCAAAATAGACACACAAAACGCCAGCTTTCAATGCTATGAAGGCCCCTAGATCCAGGAGAAGAGGGAAAAGCCAGATGATTCCTGAGAAGGGTATTTCGTATTGGAGGATTGGTAATTCGTGTGAACATCAAGGGAAAAAATCGAAGACGCGAGATGGTTTCTATCGAAGAGGAAAAAAAAACAGTTGATCGACCGCCGACCAGGTAGAAAACGCCAAAACATGAACTTTTGTCAATGTATACACAGTCCGAAAACTCGCAAGGGGGGAAAATTGGAAGCAACAAGACCGAAGACCATGACGAAGAGACGCGAAGACCTTAACTCATTATGACATGGTTACCACAGCATCTTTGTAAGATCATGGGGGTGTCAACAGAGCCAAGGTATCAGCATCAAGCAAATCATCAATACGCTGTCGACTTCGAAGGTCCATGCTACCGCTGCAATAAGCTGCTTTCAGCTGGTCGAAAGCTGGACGGCGCTCGTCCTCGGTCCTGATAAGTTCAATGAAGTCTGAAGCTACCCGCTGGCGGATCACCCCATGTGACGAAAGCAAAGACTCGCCGTAAAACTCGATAAGATTGGAAATTCCAGTGTCCGTCCTCCGGTGGGCGGCGTCTTCGAAAGCCAAATGGCGGAACTCGTCGTACATTGATTGATTGAAATTCCGTATCA
This sequence comes from Alternaria atra, assembly GCF_907166805.1. Lineage (NCBI taxonomy): Eukaryota > Fungi > Ascomycota > Dothideomycetes > Pleosporales > Pleosporaceae > Alternaria > Alternaria atra. The sequence goes on from NW_025091321.1 coordinate 3,979,253, forward strand.
AGAAATGTGACCAGAATTGGTAAAGAACGTTCATGTCGTAAGGGGTTGTGCCCAGAGGTGCATTGGAACGCTGGTAAAGGGCTTTGGATCGAAGATGATAATACGATTCATGCGATGAATCAGAGGGAATTGTGTGAACTGGGTTGTGATGATCTTTGACCCAATAGAGGCGAGCAGGCGCAGCGGGAGAAGTCGATTGTAAGGGGTCGGTGACGGTCTGTGGGCGATCAAGCTGGCTCTCAGCGCCACTATTGACGTGGTCAGCACGTGCGTCAAGCTTCCCCGAGTTACCAACTTACCCATCCGATTTTCCGGCACCATTAACCATCACTTGGCAGGTGATCGAGTTCTCCGGTTCATCTGGCACGCCATGTTTACTATCGATGGAGCCATTAGAAAATGTTCGTGAAACGGAAGGAGGCAACGCTTGGGTCTGGTTTTGCTTGCGCATAACGACTGTCAAGCTGTCGAGTTGCAAGTCAGAAAATGAATCAGGTTCTCCACTCACAGCCTTTGTCGAGCTCTCGATCGGGTGACCGTTCGAGACGGCCGCATTTGCTTCTTCCGGGGCCGTGCCGTTTGTCTCCGCCGGCACCGATCCGGCATCTTGGGGAACAGGATGGAATCCGTTCATCTGAGGGTAGGCGCCCTCGTTCCCGAACGGGCTAAAAGCTGGGGACATGGCTGACCACTGAGGGGGCTTGGATGGGTCGAAGCCTGCAGGATGAGAGATCTGAGGTTGGTTGAGCTCCTTTGGTCCCTCGTTCTGCGCAGATGGATCGCGCTCGGCCATGTCAAGAACCCATTGTGCCCAGTTGTCCTTGCGACGCAGTCGGTCTTGACCGTTCTCGCTAGTGCGGTACTCAATGACGGCAGACTGCTGGCAGACAAGCCTAATCATGTCGATATCGGGGGACAGGTTCTTGATGCGGTTGAAACCAGCAATGAATTCAAGAGAGACAAATCCTTGTGAATCCATGTGGCGACGTAGGTACATATCCTTGAGCAAGTTGTCAACGGAGAAGTAGTACTCCCTAGTGGATTGTTAGCAAGGGCCTTGTGCTTGAGCAATGGGAAGCATACACTTGGGCAGTGATCATGGAGAAAATCTGGTACTGATCAACGCCGTATGGGCTGTACGGTAATCCAGCGCTCATAGGTGGAGGAGCCATGCCGTAAGGGTACATATCATGGCCAGTCTGTATAGGAGCTGGGTACCCGCTCTGGAAGGATTGGTACCTGTAAGGGTCGGCAGTCAAAGACTGTGATCGATGGCCGTTGCGACCGTACTTGCCCTGAGACGCGGGGAAGAAACTGTTGCTCTCGGGAACAAAGGTCGTAGGAGATCGTGGACCCAAGGGGAAGCTCGACGTAGAGTGTCCGTTAGTGAAGTGGTGCCCATTGGTGTAGTTTCCACGGCCGCCGCGACCTCCACGGCCACGTTCACGACCACTAGAGAATGAACTAAAGCGCTTGGAATGACCATGCGAAGAGCCGTCTTGGTAAGTAGGAGCTCTACGCTCACCATCCCCAGCAGCGTCTGTCTGCGTTCCAGCAGAGGTCTGATGCTCACCCCAGGTGTTATCCTTGGTGGGTGAGGAAGCACCATCTCTCCTTCGCTCTCCGGCGCCGTGGAATTCGCCTCGGCGGCCCTTGTGGGGCTTGCCGGGGTACTGGCGAGGGTAGGCGCCGTTCTGAGCGGGCATGTTGGACAATGTCGACCTCCTGGGCTGTGCCTCAGACTCGGAGGTTACAGGGCCAGTGGCTTTGTCAGCGCTGTCTCCGTTGACTGCGGGCGACTGACCGTTCAACGTAGGTGAATCGGTGCGCTTTGTCTTTGGAGACGCATCCTGAGCAGCTGCCTTCTGCTCGCCGTTCAGTGCGAATCCATCCTTCTCAGTGTGTTCAGCACCATTGCTGCCGAAACCAGTAGGCCTGCCACTGCTCAGCGCTCCACCACGTCCTCCAGGTCGGCCACCTCTCCTAGCACCTGCCGCGTTTGGCAGAGGTGTGTTGAACACGACAGTTGGTGTGTATGGGATTTTCACCCACTCATGCTTGCTGGTCGAGGTGCCATCCCTGGGTTTTTGCTCGGTCTTCTCGCCCTTCTCTTGGGCCTTCTTGCGATCCTCATCAATAACGGTCTCGGGGGTTGGCCAGGACTCCTGATCGCGGTTTGGCGGAGGAGGCAGCGCGCTCGCATTCGGGCCTGCCTTGGCATCCTTCTCAGGAAATCTACCCTTGGCACCATTCCTGACATCGACATCGCCCCGGAAATCTTTTCGGCCCTTGCTTCTGCTCTCGCCGTTTGTGACCTTCTCTTGGGACGTTGAGTCGCCCTTCTTAGCCTGGACTCCGTTGGGAGTTGTTTGGGGTGCGACCTTCTGGACCTGGGACTTGATGGTGTCCGCTCGTATTTTCCAAGGGTTTACAGTCGGTACGGGCGCCTCCTGAAGAGGCTTAGCGGGGACATTTTTGGCCTTCTTGACCTTGTCGGATGTCTTTTCGACCGGCTCGACCGACTTATCAACAGAGGTGGAGGCCTGGGACTTATTATCCCAAGTGGTCGACTCAGAGGAGGCATTTGGTATCGAGGAAACGTCGTCGTCCTTGGTGACTGTTGACGAGGTGGAGGATGCGAGATCCGGTGAGGATTCATTAGAGGCATCTACAGGCTGTGAAATCTTAGCCACGTTGGGAGCGGTTTGCTCTGGTTGCGCCTCGTGGGCTTTCGCAGGTTGCTCAGGGCGCGACTCAGACTCGACGTCTTCAGCCCAGTTGCTGGGCGAAGCACTGGTTTCTTGGCCAGATGCGCTGTTGCCGTCCTTGGCTGGAGTAGCAGAGCCGGATGCCGACTTGCTTGTGGTCGCTGGCGTGGAGACGCCTTTTGCGGCTTGCGCATATGAAAATGTAGAGGCCATTTTGGTTTTTGTGTGAATCTCGACTAAAGTCCGGCTGGTTGGACGAGAATATGCGCTTAGAATCCCCGACGGGAGCGCTGCGGCAAGCTGGCCAACAGGTGTTGACGCTGGTATGTCCGGAGAGGTGTTTTTCTAGCCTCCCCGCACGTAAGTTCCTTTGCCGCTACCAGGCCTTGTGCTGGCGACTAAAGTGATGCTGCGGCGATGTAGCTCTGCAGTGGCGGAGAACTGGGTAGTGTGCTGAACGATAGCTCGATACCGAGGCGGTCTCACACGATGTGAGGAAAGTGAATGCTCCCTGGTTCACAGTTTGGAGAGCGTGACGGTCTTTGCGCGTGCTGTAGTGATTGGCGTTAGCGGAGAAAAGCAGTGTTGGAAATACTATGTGAGTAGCATTCAAGATGTGGTGGTGGAAACAAGTGACGTGGGTAGTGGTGGTGGTAGCGGGCCTGGCAGCGCACAAGAAGTCGAAATGACTGCGTGGGCCGGCCAAGTCTAAACGAGAAGGAGCAGGAATAGTACACAGAGGGCTACTGGGAGGAGCCCAAGGGCGGGCAGAAGGGAAAGATATTGCGCAAAGTGCCCAGCGAACTCGAGGCGGGGAGCAAACAGGTAGCAAGCGTGCGGCGGGCGTGGGCGGTAATGTGCGCGAAACTAACCTCTGGGGCGAGTCGTCGTAGACTGCGGGGTTGGCTGTCGCAGAGAAGGGGCAGAGAAGGCTGCGTCGGCGGAATAAAAAGGTTGCTCGGCGGGTGGTGGGCGGATAATGAGGGTTGGAATGTGCAATGAGGTACGGGCTCCAGGCACACCAAGGTCAAGTTATAGGCTTGTCTGACGTGAAAGCAACAACGACGGAGTAGGCTGAGGCGGCGTCTGAGGGTCGTATGCGACGAGATCAAGGCAGACGGAGCGCCAGGAAAGAAAATTGGCTGTCGTGTGTGCGGGAGATGCAAGCGCAGGTGGGAGGAAGAGGGTCACTTTCAAGCGCGAATTTTTCTTTCGTTAAGGTGGTGCTCTAAAAGAACCCGACAGCCCACGCTACTTCGGCGCATTCACCACTCTCTCGCCCAGTTCCCGAGAGCGGCCGTCGAGCTGCTAGCAGATGACGTGCCGCTTGCACATTTCATGCCTGCATTTATGCTGGCTGCCCTCTACGTCGACCGTGGTTCTGCGTTTGCTTTGCAGCATTTCAGTTTGACGCGCTTCAACACGCCAATGACGTCTCGCGAACCCCATCGACCCCTCACTTGCAAAAAGGTAGTTTTATACATGGCTGCCTGCACTCGAACAAATCTCGCATGCTGCCCAGCCCAGCATGCCGGCTTACTCCCAATTGGCCTCCAACCTTGGGACATCGGGCGCCTCGGTGAGGGCCGTGTCGTGCCGGCACTTTCACGTTCCTTTGCCAATGGTCGGCAGCACGAGCGAGCCATGTACGGATCCTTGTGCCCTACGGGAAAACGGAATCGCGGCCATTGACCTTCCGAGTCCTGCCGGGAACTCCAAACCAGCCAGCCCGTATTGTTTGTCTACAATATACAAGCCTTCATTGTTATGCCTGGCCAACTAGTCCTCAACCGTCCAGCTTCTCCGCTCCACCAAGAGCACCACTATGTCTCTACACTCTCTAGCCGCTGCATCCAGTCCATCGGCGCGGATAAGCTGCGGATGCTAATCCGTTGAAACGCGTGTTAACTCTTTGTAGCAAGACCAAGGCGCATGTTGCTGCACGTCAACGTCGACATGACCTTCATGCCGCGAGGCTTGGGTATGCGAATATCGTATCACCGCCACACTTTCACAAGGCGCGCCTCTTGAATGCGCCTCAGCATCCCCACGTTTCACATATCCGCCATTGATCTCAAGCATGTTAGGAGCATCGTCCGCACCATCAGGCGTTCTCCGTTGTACGTCTATATTTAATCCATAATTTTACCTTGTTCCACTTTAAGAGGCCTTGACGTGCCATACCTAACTCGGCTTACATACGTGGGATCTTAGAACGATTCAACGAGTCCGACTCAACGACCGGTGATTACAATTAGCAGCCTCCACAATCCCAGTCCACACTGCCTCGCCTCGGCCTGCGATAACCTCAGACCAAATGTGTCTCCAAAAATAGTCTCCTTATCCGATCGAACCCAAGCAACACGAATGTGACCATCCATGAGCAACAGAATCAGAAACTCTTAATCCGCAGCAACGCGGGTGCGATCAGTAATAAGAATCCATTGAAACTTCACGACAGTTGCGTGATCATCATCCCCTGTCCCTCATCCACACACGATCCAGCATCCAAGCATCCTTCTCTTCAGTCTCCAACTCAGCCTATTTACGCTTCCCCACCCGTCAGCCCCCTATGAGCCCGTCCTCATCCTCTCCATTTTCATCCTAGCCTTCTCCTCACTCCCCACCCACCACCAAACCTTCCACCTAATCCACTCCTCCTTCTTCGGAAAAACAACTCTAATCTCCCTCTTCCCCCCCTGTTCCACTTCCTCCTTCTCAAAAGCCACCATGACGCGATCCGCAAAGTACCGTCTTGCATGATCCGGAACCTTGAACAACGCCTCACCAAGCGCTGAGGGGCTGATACCACCCTGACTCATATCATGACTTGTTTAGTGGAACGAAGAGCGTGTTATGAGCGTAAGGTGTGCCATGGACGTGCGTTGGAAAGACGCCTTGCGGTCTTCGCAGCAGAGGTCGTGGCCGCGGTGGAAAAGGGCAGGGAGGGGACGACGGTACTTTTCGATTGAGCTGGGGGTGGCAAGGAGGGGGTAAGGGGGTTTGCGCGATGTGAGTGAGCGGACGGTTAGGTCGACGAGGTCGGGGGGTTGGAAGTAGGTTTGGCTGGCCATGAGAAATAGTTGGAGTAATCTTTTTGTTACAAGAGTCAGCATTCATAGATCGGGCAGGTGCATGGGTGGAGCATGAAATACCTAGTGCAATGAGCCCCGTCTTTGGAAAAGTCAGAAGCGAATGTGAAGAGAAGTTTCGATGAGTTGGCGTCTGCTAGGAACAAAGCGTGGAGTGGAAGTACATGATGGTACATGAATGAGAACACGGCATGCCGGTCCAGTTCATCCAGCAATGGCGTCCTCGCCTCCCTTTCGATCCTCGACTTGAGGCTCTCCAAGATCTCGATCTGAATTGTGAAATTCGCTGGGTAGGCAAAGTTGGTCAAGACCCATCTTATCTCATTGAGAAGCCAGACACACACCACCGCAGCATAGAACCGCCCTCTTTGGTCGGCGTTGAACTTGTTATAGTGCCATGTATGCTGCGTTTGTGGGTTTCGCGATGGTAGATCTCCGTCTCTGAACTTCTGCTCGCGATTAACGAGTGTCTCGAAACCATGGACAAGGCGCTGTGCATCTGAAGTATCATCAACGGATAAGAAATCCGGCCCTTGGAGTTCTCGTTCCAACCACATATCCTCCAGGACACGCAACCCCTGGTACCGGGCTAGCACATCACAAATGGCTTCGTCTTTCCATTCAGATGGACTACCACATTTAGTGGCGGTTCGCATCAACAGCATTTCCCAGGTATTGAAACTGAAAGATCCGGGCTGACTTGCGGTTAGAGGTGAGGTGTGCCGTTCCAAGTGCCCGACGATTTTACGGTGAAGGTCCAAGGCCTTGCATAGCTGGAAGTCGTAGCGGTGTTGGGGAGATGAGTAGATTACTGAGCGCATGATCTCGAGGTAGATGTTTCGCTGTTGGATGACACGATGGGTTTTGGTGCATGCGCGTCCGAGAAGGTGAACGTCGTCGATGCTTCCCAGGAAGCGATAGATCTGCTCTAGAATCTCTGGCGGCAAGTCTGTAAGCACAGCCATGGCAGATGATATGCTGTCGGGTGGAGAATCCCCTGCACGGTGTAGCCTGGAGTAACTGTGTTGCTGTTCGTTGTGTCAATTCCGCACGGTATCCAGGTACCTGTGTTTTAGAAGGGCATGCATAAGGCGCACTATTAAGGGGTTCTTTGCAACGTATGATTGGAAAAATAAAGGGTGTGTGAGAATGATCAGAATGATGTATTGTAAGCTGAACACGTCTGAAGTTGAGATAGCTTGGTGTCAACCTGGAATGTCAAAAAGAGCGAATTGCACAGCTGTTAACAATGTAGGGCAAAAGAAGCCATCATCTCTATCAGATATGCATGCAGCTTGCACAAGGCTGAACCCTCATGTTCTTAGTTGGCTCTTTGCCTGGGTCAGGTGCTCCGGCATTCGCTCAGGGTTCCTAGACTTATGGCAGTGCAGCCAGCCCAAGTTTTCCCTTTCGGCCTACAACTTGTAAGAGAAACCATGTAGATTAAGTAGTCAAGAACATGATAAGTCTTACACAGTGAGGTGGATAACGCGTCGTAGAGAAATGCGATGCTGGTGGTTGAGCTGCGACCACTCCGATTGGCTCCCTTACGCCTGCCGCATCGGGCGATCGTGCTTGGCTCGCCGTTCACTCACTCCCGCATTATCTCCACAGCCCGCAACCGCGATTAAGCCAGCCCACGTCATACCTCGCATCACCACGTCGCAACACACATCACTCGTATCGCAACCATGTCCGAGACCAACTCCCAGCCCCCAGACACCAACATGGAGGTCAACGATGAACTAGACCAGACGGTGGACGACGAGATCAAGCAAGACGCGACACAACTGGAAGCCGACGCCATGAATCTCGACGGCGCAAACGATGCGGAGCCCGCGACGGTCAACGGCATGGCGGACTCAGCCGCCGCGTTTGAAGCGCGCATACCTGCGAAGAAGGACGCAACGTTGCGCGAGTTCCTAGGCAAGATGGATGACTATGCGCCTATTGTATGCCACGTTCCGCTCTTACACCAAGCATCGCGTACTGACTAGGCGACCAGATACCTGATGCAGTAACCAACTACTACTTGACACGCGCCGGTCTGCCACCGCCACCCCAGACATCACAACATCTTGCACGTCTGCTCGCCCTCGCGACACAGAAGTTCATCGCCGACATTGCAGCCGACGCCTACCAGTTCTCTCGCATCAGGTCATCAAACACGACGAGTAACAACCCCATGGGCGGCGCAGGCGGAGCACCGGCAGCAACAGCGCCTGGTGGTGCGCCTGGAGGAAAGGACAGCGGCTCAAAGGCCAAGGACTACAACCTCGGTATCCAGCGGCCAGGATACGGAGGAGGAGGCCAGGGCGGCAGCCAAGGACGTACCGTGCTCACCATGGAGGATCTGGGCATGGCGGTAGGCGAGTACGGAGTCAACATCAAGCGTGGCGAGTTCTACCGCTAGTTCTACTGGCTTTGCGCAGCACTACACCAAGGCTGGGTCATGACGGGATGTGGTAATTTGGGATATCGATATGCATTTTAGGCGTTTGGACCGGCATCACAGGCGCAGGGACTTGATCATTAAGAAGATTGAGGCATCTGGCCCAAGCAAAGGGCTCATCGTATTTGTACAGTAGCAGTACAGAATGGCTTCTAGATAAACCAAAATGATACCCAAACTCCCATTTGATGCACGTGTTTCCCATTGCTCATTTGTTCTTCGTCTGCTTGTATGTGAACTGCTTCCGTGTCCTAGAATAATATGTCAGCGCTCCGTTGGTTGCCTCCTCCAAACTCTAACAGGATATGGGGCTTCTGGGAGACCTACGGCGCAAATTCTCCAAGCTTACGTCCTACCATGTCCTCCGTTATGGTGATGTCTAGGTAGCCCTTCCCATTGTGTATCTGGAACTTGAGGCCGACAAAATTTGGTAATATCGTCGCCGAGCGCGCTTGTGTCTTGATCGGTGGCGTCCTTTCGCCCGCCTTCTTCTGTACTATAGGGAGGCTTCGAGATGATTAGGGTGGGTTTCGCAGGGCTTGATCGTAGTGGCTTACGGGACGATATTGGGGCCTGATGAGAAGTTAGTCTTTTTATTTTCTAGGGATTGAACACAAGACGTGGTGTCTTACCTTTCCAGACCGATCGAGCGCAGAGCGCCCGTGTGGGAAACATTGCGACGTAGGGCGTGAAAGATGAGGTCGGCGAATGTTTTCGACTGCTTCCGATGGCTTCACGGAATGCACGTGAGAACGCGGGGGACGCTAGGGGCTTGGCTTAGGCGGAAGCGCGTCGCGAATGGTGAGTGATTGCTCGCGATTCTTTAGCTGCAGTAGGGTGTTTGTTAGAAAATACATCTGCAGTGCTCTAGGGCAGCGTCTAGGTAGCAGAATCACCTCTGTCAGCACCAGGAGTCGAGAAGCCCAACTTACTCCATTTCAATCGCCCACTATGCCACCACGACGCGGTCCACAGCGAGGTATGGAGAGAACCCGAGCTGAGACGGAAAGCATGTGCTGATCGACAATACAGGTGCAGACACGATCAGGATACTTGTCGCCACAGACAGCCATGTCGGATACAACGAGCGCGACGCAGAGCGAAAAGACGACAGCTGGAGGACATTCCACGAGGTGATGTGCCTAGCGAAAGAACACGATGTAGACATGGTGCTGCATGCAGGAGATCTCTTCCACGAGAATAAACCGTCAAGAAAGTCAATGTACCATGTCATGAAGTCACTGCGTCAAAACTGTCTTGGAGAGAAGCCATGCGAACTGGAGATGCTGAGCGATGCGAGCGAGAACTTCGGAGGCATGTTCGATCATGTCAATTACGAGGATGAGGATATTAATATCGCTATACCTGTGTTTGCCATCCACGGAAATCACGATGATCCATCAGGTGAAGGCTCGTTCTCTCCTCTCGATCTGCTGCAAGCATCTGGCTTTGTCAACTATTTCGGTCGCACTCCGGAAGTCGATAAGATTGCGGTGAAACCGGTACTTCTCCAGAAAGGTGGTACCAAACTTGCGCTCTATGGTCTCAGCAACGTTCGTGATGAGCGTTTGTTCCATACCTGGCGGGACGGCAACGTCAAGTTCTTCCAACCTGGTACACAGAAGGACGAGTGGTTCAACCTCATGAGCGTACACCAGAATCATCACGCGCATACGCCAACCAGCTATCTTCCTGAGAACTTCCTGCCAGAGTTCATGGATCTTGTTGTATGGGGTCACGAGCACGAGTGTCTGATTGACCCGCGATACAACCCTGAGATGGGCTTCCATGTCATGCAACCCGGTTCCTCAGTGGCTACGTCACTCATGCCCGGAGAGGCTGTTCCTAAGCATGTCTCCATTCTGAGTGTCACTGGCAAGGAGTTCACAACTGAGAACATCCGCCTAAAGACCGTCAGGCCTTTTATCATGAAGGAGATTGTCCTTGCAGAAGAGAGGGAGATCAAGGAAAAGGAAGTCTGGCGCGTCCGCGACGTCAGCGACAACCGTGCAAAGATCACCCAATACCTAAACAAAGTTATTGAGGAGCTGATCGAAGAAGCGAACAGGGACTGGCTCGAACTTCAGGTGGATCGGGAAGAAGGCGACGATATCGAGCCTCCGAAACCGCTTGTTCGGCTGCGTGTTGAATATACAGCTCCGGCTCCAGGCGAGTTCCATTGTGAGAATCCGCAGCGTATCTCGAATCGCTTTATGGGCAAAGTGGCGAACATCAACGATATTGTACAGTTCCATCGGAAGAAGAAGCCGGCGAATCGGGCGTTAAAGAGTAATGCCGAAGAGCCAGACGAAGATATCCTGGCTGAGCTTTCCATCGACTCAGTCAAGGTCGATAAACTGGTAAAAGAATTTCTTAGTGCCCAGACCTTGACGATCTTGCCACAGAATTCGTTCGGAGACGCAGTGTCACAGTTTGTAGACAAAGATGATAAGCACGCCATGGAGGCGTTTGTCGGAGACAGTCTCAAAAATCAGCTCAAGCACCTCATGGCAGCCAACGAAATTGAAGAAGAAGAGATTACCAGGGAGATGGTGGAGTATCGAGAACAACTAGAGGACCTGTTCGCTTCAGGACAGCTGAAGAAGACCCGGAAGTCCAAGATTAAACCTAAGCCAGCTGGATGGGATAGCGATTTCGACGGGTCCTGGGCCGATCAGCCCGCCGCTCTCGTCCGCTCTGATAATGAAGGTGAGAAAGACGATGACGAGAGCTTAGCGTCCATACCGACAAAGAAAGCTGCTCCACGTGGTCGCGGCAAAGCAGCTGGCACAACTCGTCAAACTGCAGCAGCTACCAAGAAGGCCGCACCCAAGAAAGCCGCACCCGCAGCCAAGGGCGGTCGAGGCAAGAAGAAGGTCATAGAAGAAGAAGAGGACTCCGATGACGAAGACGTAATCATGGTCGATGATGACGACGACGAAGAAGTAATGGAGGAAGAAGTAGAAGAAGAAGACAGCGCAGAAGACTTATTCGTAGCCTCGCAAAAGAAAGCCCCTGCAAGAAAGCCCGCTGCAAGGATGACAAAAACCCTAGCGCGAGCCAAGTCACCGGCTAAGAAGACGAGTACGGTGAGGGCGAAGGCGTCAGCTACGCAGACTAAGTTGAACTTCTCACAGACGCTCACGCAGCGCAGTCAGCCTACGCGAGCTGGGTCGTCGCGGGGAAAGAAGGTTGTGCAGGAGCCGGTAAGTGACAATGATGGTACTTGATGATGTGTTTGGGTGAGCTAATGTGAGGATAGAGTGATGATGAGATCGAGTCTGATGATGCTTTTGAGTCGGCGCCGCCTCCTAGTGCAAGGCCCACTCGCAGACGGTAGACCAACAATACGTATTCCATCCGGCATGAGGCATAGCGAAGGCGCATAGGTGTTCATGGGAAACATATACTGGAGTCTCGGGAAGGAATGAGTTCAATTCCATAGATGAATGAGAGCCTGCAAGTGAAAAGCATCCTAGGTATTTGCATCTTACGATAGAGCATTAGGCCCCATCATTTTTAGATATTCGTCTTTCTTGCATCGTGTCACGAATCTGCCATCACACCTGGATGTGCCGGAGTTCAATACCGAGCTCTTGCTACATCGAGGCTGTGCCCACCGCTCTTTCCTCGTCAACCTCACCTGGCAGCTGCACTTTTCCGCGTCTCCACTTCTCCAAATCCCACAATGCTCCTCTTCAACCCTTCCTACACAGTCACTATGTCATCGTTCGCCTCAGTGGTCAGCCCCAATCATCTCTTACACAGGCAGTTGCGGCAGAATGCAGGCTATAACAACCTACCCAACAGCTTCTTCCGTCCTTCTCCTCAACACACACTCATTTTGGTTCCATCTTCTTGTTCCGCCTCTTCTTTCGCATTGCTGCACTTCGGTTTTTGGATAGCTGTCGCTCGCTTGTTGTTCACATTGCCTTCCCATCGATCAGCTTTGAGGTACGTCGCTGTCTTTCATTGTCTTCATCACCTATCCAGTCAACATCGAGTAGCATACGCTGCAAGGAAGCTGTACTAACAATAGCAGAATATCTGCATCACACCATCTCAAACTTCGCTGTGTCTCCAGCCCGATATCTCATTGGCCCCGTAATACCTACGGTTCAATCAGGTCGGCGGCTTATTGCCTACGGTACCCGCCTAGGGTGAAGGACCACCCGTGATGTCGTTCGCATACAAGGTGGACGAACTGCTTGCACTTCGCGACTCGGTGTCGGAATCAGCCGTGTCGATAGAGAAGTTTCCAGATGAAGATGCGATTAGAGGTCAGTTACGGACCTGCCTTCTTCTCCCCTTCACCATTCACCTTCCCCATCCAGGAGCATCGTCACTGGAGGCGGTACACCTTGCATACCTGTCTACCTACACCCGCTAGGATTGACTTATCATACCTCATCCCACTTCCTCGAGGCTCGTGGTGTTAGTTACTACCACTGCTATACAGCGAGCACAACTAATCGCCTTCCCGTATAGAACACGTCCTGCGTCCATCTGCGTCCGCATCGGCTCATCTGTCCAGCAGAGCATCGAATAGAAGCTTGCGTGTACCCACTCCGGCGGCCCTCGTTCCTTTCGGTCCTCAGAAGCGCCCTTCACCTACACCGTCGATCAAGCGGGGCAAAGCAGAAAAGCTTCTCAAGGAACATGGAAGTCCACCCGGTTTACGAGTAACCGCAGGTGGCCGTATAGTTCCCAGCGACCTTCAACCGCTCGGCACGTCCCGATACGGCGACACTACTTACAGACCACAACCACCATTGCGCGTCGCACCGGGCAACATCATGCAAACGCAAACTCAGTCAAACGGCAACAACACCGCTCGCGTTGAGGTAGTCGGCGGTCAGCCAGTCATTTTCGTTGGCGATCGCATGTTTGCACTGCCAGCAGTCAACGCGACTAACTCCACGATGCCTCCTACTGGCCCCGCTGCTATGGATCCCATGGCCAAGCATATGCTGGACGCATCTACAATGTCTGCTCATGGCACTCAATCGGGACCCGCCTTTGGGCCACCACGCTCCAGTACCCATACACCATTTGCTGGTCTGGACCTTCCCACACTTAAGACGCAACAAGCCCTGAAGAAACACGAGCTCCGAACTGTAGAGCAGACCGAGGTACTGCAAGCCGGCCATCAGAGTGAGGCATGGCGTGCAGGGATGATCGAGAAGAAACGGTGCCTCATCGTCGAGCTCGATGCACTCCGAAAGCAGATAACAGCCTTGGAATCGGACGGCAGTACGACTCAGCATGGCGCCTTTCCTAGAGCGAATGGTATAGGCTCAGCATCTATACCGCCTGGCGGACCGCAATTCCAACACCCGTTTGCTCCCGCAATGTACCCATACGCGGCGCCGTATTCATCTATGCCGATGTTTCAGCCACAACCTCAACCTTTTAGTACCTTACCCAGCTTCTCTACGGAGCCAGCACCTTATGTCCCAGCCGCGTCAAACCCACCCCATTCTCCTCCAGGCTCCGCCAGCCGTCGTTCTAAGGCTATTGAGATCAAGCCACCTCCTCCCGAGGAAGTCAAGCGGGGTTCTGCCTTGAACCCAAAGAGCCCCACATATGAGCCCGCTACCAAGTCCAAGATTGCACAAGGCGCTGTACCGCCCACTCCTTCACCGGAGAAGTGTTCTCTCTGGGAAGCGCAACAGATGTCAGAACCAGGCAAGCACGGTCGCCGTGTATCCTCGCAGAAGCATAGTCTGTCTAGCGTCGATACCATGGACTTCTTCCCCACAAACACACACGAACATTCCTCAACACGAGTGGCACCACAGGTCAAGGAGACGGAGCAGTCGTCCAATGAGAATACGGCTGTTCCGTCTACGCCTGAGAAGCACTGGCCTGCTAGTCCTTGGAACGAAGGCGACTCAGGTCGTTCCAGGAATAACGATCTTACGCCAAAGCTCACCTCGTGGCCTGAGGCATTCGGCAAACAACCTTCCCTAACTTCCATACAACAAACCGCTTCCGAACAGCCCTTCTCCACCATGGTAAAGCAAGCTCCTGCAATGGGTGCTAACATGTCGACTTCTGCTTCGAGCAGCGTCATGACGCCGCAGATCCACTATGACCAGCGTACTGGCTCAGATGAAAACTGGCCGTTCCATGGTAAGCCTGTAGCACATGTTCCGTCCACATACCAGGAAGGTTACCAGGCTGGTTACGAACATGTTGGCATTCCCGATAGTCCCGAGGTTCTGCAAGGCTACATCCAGGGTCTTCTGCATTTCCTCACAGACGAGTCAAAGAAGCGCCAGGCTGAGTATCAGCGTGGTGCCAACTCTAGGACACCTTCGCTACGAGCGCTCGTCGCCGGATCTTTGCCTCAAGACTCTGCTGTCAGCATGACCTTCAAACGCAATAGCACCAACGGAGGCCAAGAGAATGTTCGCTCGGCGAAGAACAATCCGCCAGATGATGTCCGTCGCGACTCGGGGTATGATCAACAAGGAAATGTTAAGGACATTCCAGTTCAGTACATAGTTCGCAACGAGGTTGCCCAAGAACGCCATCGTGTCGCCTCTGCCGCACAGTACCTTAAGCCCCCGGTAATGTTTCCCCAGAGGATGGTTTCAGGCTATCGACAAGCTGTGTTCCCAAGCATCGAGGACGATATGAACAGAGGCATACAAGACAAAAGTATTGCATCCCGATCAGAGATGATTTCGAATGGTGGTGTGTCCCACCAGCCTTTCGGCAACCAAATCCAGAATCGCACCTACAGTACATCGTTGAACATGCAACGCTTCTACCCAACGCCCAAGGAACTGGGTCCGAGCGAACTTGGCGGCTACGGCGCGCCTGCTCCTCGGCACTTTGATAACCACCGTATGTCAGGATTGGATGGCGCCATGGACGATTTATCAGAGATGATCAACGATACGCACATTGACGAGCGTCGTTCTTCTGTTGCAGTGGGCAACCGTTCGGCTGAAGCACCTACCTCCATGGATTATGAGGAGGGCAACGCAAGTTGCTTCAAAGTCTCCAGCAGTAGCAAGGGCAAGCAAAAGGCGACATCTTCTCCAGCAAAGGGCATGGATGCTGAGCGTGATACTGCCGCATCTTCACCCGCCAACCCACCCAGCTCACCCAAGAAGTCTGGAGAGCATTCACCCGCAAAGGCGAAGCTCGAACAGGTGACCAACAAGTTCCGACGCAGCAAGAAAGACGATCCTCGAACCATGTCTCCAGACGAAAGGAAGACACGTTCGGACAAGTGGCGACAGCGCTTCCGTGAACTCAAGAGGACCGAGATCGAAGAGATAGAGGCGCATCGTGGTAACTCGCGTGCCTGATTGCTCATCGTGCTTTGCCGTTGCCTACTTTCCTGTGGGTCGACTACTGTTTGGATATGTTATCGAACCTATTCGGCCTCGATATGATTCAAATCCACTCTTGACGCGTTTTTCCGTCGCAGGAAATTGTTCTTGGATTCGGCCGAGGATTATTCCCATGGAGTAAGCACTACCACCGATATCCTCTCTTAACGACAACATCATTCAGCATCGACGAGTTTTCTTTGCAGTTTTCAACTACCACACAGCCGTGTTCATGGTTGCCCATATAGATGTTCCGGGTTTTTTCTCTAACATTTCTTTCGACGACATGTTGACTGGCAGAACACGGCAGCGGACGTGTCATGGGCGGAGACAGGTCATTCTGGCCAGCTATCTACCTTCCCATCTCTTTACCGCCGGTATCTTGCGTATAACTTCAGCCACTGCATGAATAGGTAGTCAGTATACTCTTCCGTTGCGTAGTAGCATAATACAAACATGTCCTGTAATCAGTACTTCCCTTTTGCAGTCATCTCGTCCCTTTCGGAGTTGGAATGAGCTGACGAGATTAATGGTGCACGGCCGATACATCGGAGTGACGGATAGGGTCCGAAACGCGCGCTAGACTGGAATTGAAATGGTTCTAGAACGGATAGGCGTCTGAGGCCGTCGTTAATGGACGAAATAGCGGAAACATGCGCGTCCTTCCATTGTCGGCCTTGGTACAACATGTACGGGCATACGTATTGTGAGCATGCGAAGTGTAAGCTGAATTCACCATGGCAACGACAAAGGATCAATCAATCACGATGATGATGTCTCGGGTTCGCACAGCCGCTTTTGGTGCGATGACGTGCCGTTATGCTTTCGCGTTGCTGATAAATCGGGCAATAGCGTGATTTATCCTCCAGTCGTGGGGAAGTGCTAAGACGGTTCAGTAGTCATTTCAGGCCAGAGGCGCGGCGCAGGGCTCGGAAGGCGGATATGCATCATCACGAGGGCGCAATCGTGTAAGAGTAAGAAAGGGGGGTTTGCCATGCTTGGAAATACAATATGCTGTGACTATATAGCTGTTGTAAAGTGATGGGCGACGGATGAGGTGGCCCTGTCTCGCTGGCTGGTGTGGTGCTAGGTGGCTTCGAACGCGGCTTCCCTTGGTAGACAAGGGTTAGGGAGTCCCCACTTGCCCTCCGCCATCATTCGCCGCAGTCCCAACTTGTCTCCGGCACGGCTCTGGCTTCCTTCCTTCCCAACCTGCTGGCTGGCCCTACTATACTGCCACTACTCCTCTTTCTCCTACTCTCTCCTCCTCTCCTCTTCCCAACACCGCCAATACCGTCTACTCGCATTCCTGTCTCCCAGCGCCTGTGCCTGCGCCTTAGTGACGGGGTCTTTCTTTCACCAAGCCGCCCCAGCCACACGCACAGCGACCCTAGACATTGACCTCCCCCGACGTGCCATGGCCCACTGACCGTGCAACTGCGCAACCATCACCTCCCTGCAACCGGCCAGCTCGCACCGAATACGCTAGAGTCGCCCGCTGCACTCGCCCATCGACTCCGTGCAACCGCTATGACGCAGCTCTTTAACTCGTCCACATCAAGTCATTCCACCATGGCCGAAAAGACGGAGAAACGCACCTTCTCGGGCAAGGCATTGTCCACCAACAAGTCAGTCAATGCAAAGGACGGCCAGGTCTCTCAGCGAATCAAGAACTTTTTCCGCATCAACAGCACCAATGATACCCGCAAGATCTCCGACGAGGGAAACCCCAAGAACGAAAAGTCGGGCTTTCGCCAGTCGAGGTTCATTCCGCACATTTCGCGCAACCGCTCCCAGACCGTCGCCAGCGAAGGCAACCCCTTGGATGACAGCGTGTCGCCTACCGCTCACGCCAACCCATACTTTGCTCACCAAGGACCACCAGCGCTGCGCCATCACAATGCAGGCAGTGTGCCTCCATCGCCCCCAGACACCCCCGCGGTGCCTAAGACGCAACTGAACGGCGCAGCAACCACCGACGATCATGCCACAACCGCTGGGAAAGAGGAATTGGCTAGGAAACTACGAAGGGTAGCTTCCGCACCCAATGCCCAAGGTCTCTTTTCCTCAGGGAAGAACACTGAGAGACCACAGACCGCAGAACTTGGCAAGCAGCCTGTATTACATCACCCGAACTCGTCAACCCTGAGCATGGTAGAGACAAATTCGCAAGACCCGACTCATCTCCTCCCCATAGAAGCTGGCAAGCCCATACCCTCGGCAGGCCAAATCCGACAGTCTGTAGCTTTCAGAAGGACCTACAGCTCGAATTCCATCAAGGTCCGCAACGTCGAAGTCGGACCGGGGAGCTTCGACAAGATCAAGTTGATTGGCAAGGGCGATGTTGGAAAGGTTTATCTGGTGCGCGAGAAGAAGTCTAGCAGACTATATGCTATGAAGGGTACATGATTTCAACTGGCAATTAGAGATTCACTTGCGCTAACAATTACAGTGCTGAGCAAAAAAGAGATGATCAAGCGGAACAAGATCAAGCGCGCGTTGGCCGAGCAAGAAATTCTGGCGACCAGCAACCATCCCTTTATTGTTACTCTATATCACTCTTTCCAGTCCGAGGACCACCTCTACCTCTGCATGGAATACTGCAGTGGTGGTGAGTTCTTCCGAGCGCTACAAACCCGACCGAACAAGTGCGTTGATGAGGATGCCGCGCGCTTCTACGCGGCTGAAGTTACGGCTGCCTTGGAATACCTCCATTTGATGGGCTTCATCTACCGAGATTTGAAGCCAGAGAGTATGTCATATCTCATTCTTCGCGCACATTCTGCTAACAACCTCAGACATCCTCCTCCATCAGTCTGGTCACATTATGTTGTCAGACTTCGATTTGTCGAAACAGTCTGAACCTGGCGGTCGCCCAACCATGATTCTCAGCGGCCGAAGTGGTACTTCTTCGAACAACCTGCCAACCATCGACACAAAATCTTGCATAAACAACTTCCGAACCAACTCCTTCGTCGGAACCGAGGAATACATTGCGCCAGAAGTCATCAAGGGTTGTGGACATACGAGCGCAGTCGATTGGTGGACCCTTGGTATATTGATCTATGAAATGTTGTACGGAACTACACCTTTCAAGGGCAAGAATCGCAACGCGACGTTTGCCAACATTCTTCGGGATGAGGTACCCTTCCCAGAAGGCTCCGGTGCGCCGCAAGTATCAAAGTAAGTTTGGACCTTTAAATGCCGAGTAACATGTGCTAACGACCTTAGTCTCTGCAAAGCCATCATTCGCAAGCTATTGATCAAGGATGAAACACGCCGACTCGGATCCCGTGCCGGTGCTTCCGACATCAAGACTGCACCTTTCTTCAAGACTACACAGTGGGCCCTACTGCGGCACATGAAGCCCCCGATCATCCCCCACCAGGGCCAAGGCGTCGAGACACCCAACTTCCGGAATGTCAAGGAATCCCATAGTGTTGATATCGGAGCCGCGGGGGTTAAGGGAGTCCCGCTAGACTCTGGTCTCGCTACACCCATGGGCGAACTGGCAGATCCGTTTGAGGAGTTCAACAGCGTTACTCTGCATCATGACGGAGACGATCATCACCATGATAACCACGACCAGTCGCATCTTCACATTATGCAAACGAACTCACAACGATTGACCGAGGAATAATTCGTATAACACAAAACACACGTACTGTGTTCATCACTTACCGGAGGATGGTAATATCCAGAAATACTCCTCTTGACTCCACTCATTTGTTGCGAAAGGATCATAGACAAATGCGGTTTTTCTCATCGCACATCGGCGTTTCAGGGGGGTATCCTATTTCTTCATTTCTGGTTGCGCCGGGATCTCTAGCTTCTCTTTTACCAAGTAGCGTCTTTGTCGCTGTAAAATTTCTCCGGCGTTGTCTGTAATTTTTTGTTGCGAGCATGGTTGTTCGAGTGATCATGCAAGTTTGGTCTGAGGGCGGAGGCAGCTTGGGCGGAGGGAGTGACAGACGTTGATGGGTTGAGGGAACTATTCGTAGGGTAGGGTGGAGCAGAGCAAGGCAGAAGCAATGAGAAAGATATCTTTGAGACACTGGTAGTGCAGTTTGGTATATTCTTGAGAGATTAGCGTGATGTCATGTCATGTCATGTTTTGAAACGACTGTGGTCTGAGTACTTAGGTAGTGATATTGATAGGTAGAAGGTGTGCATGGACCAACGCGGAGTTTGCGGGGAAGACGCGACAACCTATTCGCGAGAACCCTTGTTTCTTGCAAACAACGCGACGAAGCGACGAAACTCTACTCATCACCTACCAATTCACGGCACGAGCACTCGCGGAGCCGAGCCCTAAAATCAAGGAAATAGAAACCATTGTGTCAGCGAGACGACGTACCTATTTCCACGAACGCGCATCCGACGAGGTCACTTCACCCCGCCGCTTCCCGTCTCCCAACTCGCATCTCCAATGTATACACGCGCACGCTCATAATCCCACAAGAATACGCATACACACACCCTCTATCCTCGAACGACCACAACCAAAACCTCATCCACAAAGCAAACGGAAAATCGCAAGGAACCATGACTTCAGAACCCTCAGCCCCCGAACAAAACTTCAGCGCCTCCCAAATCTCAGAAGGAGAAGAAAGCCTGACACCGCTTGAACAAGAAGTCTTGGACGAATACGCGAGGTTATTGGGGAACTTGAACACTGTTAGTTATCCCCCCCCTACCCCTTGTCTCTCCTGCTTTCTTGCCTGAATTCCTCGACCTTTTATCTTCTACTCTACTCCTCCTTTCACCTTGAATAGACCCATCCCCGCATCCCATGTCACTTCCTATTCAAACCTCTGCTTTCCCCAGGCTCTGTTTTCAAGACAGTCGTGCTGACGTACGACAACAACAATGACAGTTATCGTCACTCCTCCTCACCCTATCAAATAGCCCCAGCGCCGCTATCCTAGATGGTCTACGCGGGTTAGAAAGGAAGACGAGTTTGGTTTTTACGCTGTTGAAAGCTAGTGTTTACAGTATTGTGCTGAATCAGCAGATTGATACCGAGGGTAGTCAAGTGGGGGAGGGAGATACGGAGAGGGAGTAAGGGGGATGGAGATGGAGATGGAGATAGTGAAATGAGGGGCTAGAAGGTGTGGGTGCGGGTAGGATGGAGGGCAAAGGCAGCGGCAGAGAGAAGGGAAGAGAAGAGCAAGGATGTGGAATGGTGGTTTGAGGTTGGGCAGGTATGGTACAGAGGTGGAAGAAAACGAAAACGTGGAGAGTGTAGGGATGGATGATTACATGAAAAGTTTCACGATTATGATACCCCGCTAGAGAGCAAGACAGCAAGAGAAAAAGAGAGAGCATTCACACAGAAAGTAGACATAGACACATGATATGATACAAGATATCTACACAAGCTCTATATGAGCCTTTCCTTTCCACCCTCATACCTCTCCCTATTCCATGCTATGATGCATCTCATATCCCAAAACCTCACATGCAGTCCTCACTAATGTACACTGCCCCCGTAATAAACCTTTCTAACATCCACCAACTTCTTGCCTCTCGCACGGGCAATCTCATCCGGCAACTTCTGACTCGTAAGCGCCTCCCACGTCGCCTTGATAACGTTCATTTTATTCCTTGAACGCGGTGTTTTGGCGGAAAGATCCTGGAGGCCGGCTGCTCGTGCGAGCTCAAAGATGAGATGTTGGACACGGAGACCGAAACCTATTCAACACATGTTAGCATTATGCTGGAATTATAGGTAGGCAATTAGTTAAGATGGGGCAAGTCTTACCTGGCGGTCTAGAAAAAAGCTGGACCTTAGTCGCACCAACCTTCTGCTCCAAATCTCCAAACGTCGTCCTGTTTTCGTAGCGGGGAACCGGACGCATGTTTCTTATCGCGCTCATGACGCTTTGCTTACGGCCTTCTTCCGGTTCTACGGATTTACCCTCGCCAACACCTAGGAGACCATCTTGGTTCCCTGCAATAGTAAGGTAGTACAGACTTCTTATCTTGCCCATACGTGTCTGGTTCGTGACGCCATGTACAACCAATGTCTTGACACGGATACTGCGCAGTTTCTGCTTATCCCAGCCGAGATATTGCAAGAGACGTTTCTGCCGGGGGTCCTCTTCTTCTTCCGTGGAGAGGCGGCGTGTTTGGCGGGCCATGCGGTTTTCGACGCGGGGGAGGTCGGGCGCGATGACGGAGTGGCGTTCGTCTCCTAGAGCTTGCAAGGCGGCGGGGTTCTTGGACGTGTAGGTTGCGCGTGGGTCCAGTGTGGCTTGCGTGACGGCTGCGTCCATGGCGTCTTGCAGTTTTGGGTCGTCTTCTGGTATGCCGTCTGGGTACATTTTTGCTAGGTTCTCGGTTGCGATGCGGGTTATGTTTTCGTCGCGCTCGACTTCGTTGGCAATACGGAAGGTTTTGGAACCTTGGATGTCGTCGCCGGTTAGGCGCTCAGGTCGATCCGTCACTGGGTCTACTTCTGCGAGGTCGTCTTCGTAGTTGAGACGCCATGGGTCCGTTCTTCGTTGGCCCTGTGTGAGGACATCTCGTGCGTCGATTGTAGATTCTGCGGCTTTGATGGCGGCGATTTGCGAGGGCGTGTATTTTTTCTCGAGGAGTGTCGTCTCTGAAGTGTCGTACTTTGGGTACTCTGCTTCGGCCGCTTGGTTGAGGAGCTTGAGGTCGTCGGCCTTTATTGACGGGTAATGCGGTCTCTTCTTGCGGGCTTGTCTGGGTGCGGAAGCGTGGAAAGAGCGTTGCGGAGGTGGTCTAGGAAGCGTCGTCGATGCTGTTTTGGTGAAGAGACATCTTGCGGGGCGGCAAACGCTCATCTTTGACCTTGAACCTCCAAGTGAGGGCCAATTGAGCGCGGGGAGGCGGTAGTAGCGGGTGGCCTGCACGGCGTCGTGATGGTCAAAGTGAAGTTCGGAAAGTTCGAAGTGACTAAGCGGGATGGCCGTAATTGCTGCAGCCAATCGCTGTCTTTCTATCCCAGTGACTAACTTAACTTTCTCTTTTCTCCATTTCGCATTTACTGTATGTACTCTCGGATCCTTACTCGACCACTTCGGACACTGCTGGCCAGTAGCCGATATTCCCAGATTGCTAGATACAACATGGCTTCGTCCGCAGACAATGTCGCGCCTATTGAGAGCAATGGCGCAAAAAGATATGCCGAGACACCTCTACGGAGCGAGGAAGGACCAAGAGGCAACTACAGGTTCAAGAACAAGCGCATGAAGAATGGACATGCTGAACAGAGCAAAATCTTGAAGACAAATGGCACCAATGAGGAAGTGCTCTTACAGGATGTTACTGCGCTCATCAAAAATCTTAATCTTGAAAGAGACGGAAAGGAAGCCTCAACAAAACTGCCAGAAAAGTTCAAAGAGATTACAGTTGAGATTAGGGAGATATCTTCCACCGGAGATGGCCTTGGTTTCCAGCAAGATTCAAACTCGGACCAGGTCTATGTCGTGCCTTTCAGCGCACCTGGAGACATCGTGACCGCACGACCGCACAAGCACTTCGAGAAGGAAAAGTACTCCATGGCCGACTTCGTCAATGTGGTCACACCCTCACCCAATCGCGATGATTCTTTGGTAAGATGTCCTTACTTTGCTAGCTGCTCTGGCTGCCAATTCCAAATGTTACCCTACGACTTTCAGCTTCAGCACAAAAAGACCATTGTCGAAAAGGCGTACAAGAACTTCTCCAATCTCCCACCTGAGCTCATCCCGGCTATTGGCGACACACTCGGTTCTCCACTGCAATATGGATACCGTACAAAACTAACTCCTCATTTCGACGGTCCACCAGACGCCCGTCGAAGCGACGGTCGCAATGGCATCAAGCGAATCTTCAAAGAAGTCCCCCCCATCGGCTTCATGAAAAAAGGAACCCGCACAACAATCGACATAGAAGACTGTCCCATCGGCACAGACGCCGTCCGCGCAGGCAACAAACGCGAGCGAAAACGCGTCGCAGATACTATATCCACCTACCACAAAGGCGCCACCCTCCTGCTGCGCGAAAACACAACCCGTATCCCCAAAACTGAATATGACGTCACAAAGGAAACCGACGCCGACGCCGTAATTGAGGACAGAGGCGAGCACATCCACCGCAAAACATGTATAACAGACCCCAACGCCAAATCTACAGAATACATCTCCGACTTCCAATTCGTCAATCCAGCTGGCTCTTTCTTCCAGAACAACAACAGCATCCTCCCCGTCTTTACACAGTATATCCGGGAGAACATCTTACCCTCGTCTTCGAACCACAAAATCACCCACCTAATCGACGCATATTCCGGCTCAGGCCTCTTCACCATAACCCTCTCCTCGCTCTTCAAATCGTCCCTGGGAATCGACATATCCCCCGCTAGTATCACCTCCGCGTCTGAAAATGCGCGCTTAAACAACCTGCCTGAATCTTCCACCCGCTTCATCGCCGCTGATGCCGCTCGTCTCTTCGCTTCCATCGAGTCCCCCGCAGATGAAACAGTCGTCATGCTCGACCCGCCGCGGAAAGGCTGCGACGAGAGCTTCTTGCGCCAGTTGGTGCAGTATGGACCCGCGAGGGTGGTGTATGTGAGCTGTAATGTGCATACGCAGGCGCGAGATATTGGGGTGCTGGTTGGTGGGATGATGGGTGTTGATGGCGGATTTGGGAAGGGCGAAGGTTGTTATGAGATTGAGAGTTTGAGGGGATTTGACTTTTTCCCGCAGACGGGGCATGTGGAGGGAGTTGCTGTGTTGAGGAGGAAGAATGGTGGTGGGGAGAAGAAGGATATGCAGAATGGACAGGCATTAGGTTGATGACGAGGGGTTCATAGTATGGTTAGTAAACGATGGTGAGCACATCGATTCCACGAGTGTGTCGATTGTCTTTTCATTGTCAAAGATTTTGCTGTCATCTCATGCTCGCTCAAAGTCATGCCAACATCTACACACATCTCCCACGATGCTATCTCGCCGTTTACGTGCTTCCCGGCCCACCCAGCAGCGCGAACCTTCGGACAATGCTGGGACCAATCTCATCGTACTCTGCCTTGGTGTGGCAATAGCTCTTGAACTCGGGTGTCTGACCGAGCAAGCTACCTCCGAACCACGGGCCGTGTCTTTGCCTCTTGTGCGTAATGACTTGTACGTCCAAACCACCACTCTTTGCGCCTCCGCTTCGTGCCTCTGAAGCCTTGATCCTGGCGTCGACCATGTGCCTGATGTCACGCTGCAGGCGTCGACCAAAGTCCTTGTATAGTGTTGAACCACCTGAAAGCACAATGTTCTTGTAGAGACCTCTGCGTACGTCGATGGGGGAGGATTGGATGACGGTGTCGACGATAGTGGGGAGCGGGGTTAGGAAATCGGAGGAGTAGATCTCGGGGTTGAAGAAGATCTCTGGCGCAAGGAAACGTTCGTAACCGACGTCGACGGATGTGGTCTTGCCATTGGGGTAGTGGACGGTGTGCTTCTTGAATCGGTCGTCTGACTCGCGATCGAAGCGTGCAAACTCCTTGACGATATCGGGGCATACGTAGCAGTATTCCTCCTTGATGCGCTCGGCGGTCTGAAGAGACGAGTCGGGCTCGCCGCGCTCTCGGAGGAGCGATTGTACGAAGTTGGTGATGTCGCGACCGGCGATGGGGACACTCTTAATTGAGGAACCAATGACGTAGCCTTCAGCAACGGGGATAACGTGCGTGACACCAGCTCCTGAGTCAATAACAGTACCGGTGAGGGATCGGTCCTGCACCTTGGAGCTGGTCCATGACGCGGCCAGGGCGAGCACAGCTTGTACGGCGATGTAGAGACCAGCGACGTTGAAGGATTCGAACATGATTTCGGCGGTAGCTTCGCGGTTCTCAGGAGGGTTCAGTGGCTATCGATTTGTTAGTAATATCCCTCCATCAGTTGCGAAAGCGTAGCATACGGGCTCGGTAAGGAGGAAGTGGTGGTCCTCAGGCTCCACTCTCAGGTACTTGAATATCGAGTTGGACCAGAAGCGTTCCATAAGGTCCTGCATGCCATCAGTATACCCTCTCCTCCAGTCGCATGCTTCTCCATACCCAGTTGTCTATCTGACCATGCCTGATCGGGTAGTTGATGCCATAGCCCGCGCCTCCAGCTGCGGCCAGAGCTTCGTCACCGATGAAGAAGTCGAGGTCCTCAGTGCCGCGCTTTCCAGACAAGTGACCACCAGGTCCAGCTCCACCAGTCAGGTATGAGGGCTTGTTCGCAACGGCTGGACGTCCAGAGCCCGATCCGCCGCTACCGCCTGTTGGACCTTTGGTAGCTATGGCGGTGGGAAAGACGAAGGAGGGAGAGTCGTTGCCGGCGAAGCCTGATGCGTTGTTATTAAGAGCCGAAACATTGAATTGAGTTGTTTAGTGTACCGAGCTTCGAGTATCCCGTACCGCTGTAGCCTGTGTCAGTACTCAATCGCAACGTGGGTGCCCATCGGCAGCTGGTAGCTTACTTGTCCATGACAACGGCGGGGGTTTGGGACGCCATATTTGCTGCTACTTGGCGTAAAAATCAATATACAAAGCAGCTCAGGTGATCCCTGATGTGAGGGCAAAGGCGCGTGGGTCGGGTGTAGAGGTGGCTTCGTCAGAGAGGTGCTGGCGGAGGTCGGTGCATGTAGTCGAATCAGGCACCGCCCCGCTCCGCCCTTGGCAACATGGCGGGGGAACACTACAGCTATCTTTCTACACATGTAAACACGGCCGCTCCTGCTTCCTGAGTTTCGCGTGCCTGCTACATCAACAGAGTCGGTGTCATATCACATGATCCTGCAAACACATGGCTTAGGCAGGTGCAAAGGAAAGAGCCATCGCTATCTCGCCTCTCATCTCGCTGCTAACCTCTCCTCCACTGACTGTGACCCTACAGCGCTCATCGAGCATCTCTCCCACTCTCATTGCTCACCCCGCTACCAAAGGACATCATCGCCTCTACATAGGCTTAGCCTCTTCATCAATTTCCTATTCATCTTCTCTCCCTCAGTCACCTCGCCTGATCTAAAATTACCTTTTTTCTCATCGACCCTACACCTACCTGCATCTCAAATGCCCGCTTAAAGACCGTCTTTACTGTCAGATACACGACACCTACCTCTACCGCGAACCTCGGCGAACCGCAGTCAAGACTCACCCGAGCAGCATCATCCCACACTGTATTGCACTGCATACGTTCAGCCCACGCTTCCGTGACTTTCGCCGACGCTTCTCCACACACAAAGGCATGTCGGTACCTAGTCGTCACTATGCACCCATAGACGAAGCCTCCCATGTTGATATGCATACACGCAAAGCCTCGCGTAGTCCGCCAAATAATGATGTGTGCTGCATATATGTCCACGCTGGCGCAGGCTATCACAGTCACCAGAACGAAAGGATACATCTCGAAGCATGCAATGAGTGAGTCCTCTAGCATGTCCCAGGAGATTTCGCGGTAACGCTTATGCTAATATACGTAGTGCCGCACAACTAGCCATGTTGATTCTGAAGAACGGCGGCTCAGCCCTAGATGCCGTCGAGGCTGCCATCAAGACATTGGAAGATCGAGAAATTACCAATGCGGGATATGGAAGCAACTTGGCTATGGATGGTGTCGTCGAATGCGATGCCTCTGTAGTGGATCATTACGGGCGTAGTGGAGCCGTCGGCGCTGTAGCTCGTATGTACCCAGCGACCAATGGTTGCGGCTCAGTACTGACAATCATTGACAGAAATCAAGAACCCTATATCTCTAGCACGAATGGTCCACGATCACACCATGAGTCCACTTACGCTGCGTCGAGTTCCTCCAAACCTCTTGGTATCCCAGGGCGCCACCGATTTCGCTGTGGAGATGGGAATGCCGATCCTGCCTCACGATGCACTCATCTCTCCTGCTGCGAAAGAGCGTTGGATGCGATGGCGCTCTGACTTAAGGGCTGCCGAGCGCAAGTCCAAAAAGAGTGGTGCACATCCCTCATGCTGGAAGATCAGAGATACTGTAGCACCAGCCGATGAGCGGACACAGGAACGCATGCGCGAACAACACACTCAGAACCTGCTGCAACCACAATTACCCCCAATTTCGGACGATTTGATGTACGATCAAGGTGAGAACTCATCTTCTGATCCTTCGGTTCCTCCTTCAGAGCAGTCTTCGAACTTTTGGATCAGCGATGAGCAAACCAGTGCGCCCGACCTGACCGATAAAGTATCATTGGCTGTCGACGTACGTCCTCCCACCGTTGTCGATGCCTCTCGCAATGCCTTCGTCAACAGCACGCAACAAGTACCTAACCTAAAAGAGTATCGTCGCGATGCAGGTTACGAGAGCATCATGGAAGATGCGCAGATGGAGGACGTCACCTACATATCAAAATCGCGCAAAACATGGGCCGACGGATCTGGAGAGGACTTTGACTCTGATTCCAGCGCGCAGACAGCCAAGGGCGGCCCTATCGAGAAGTCTCAGCATGACGCGATCAGTATCCGCCTACCAGAGACTCCAGACGAGAACGTAGCCAACTCGCGATTCACCGCTGCATCAACACCTCTGGGCCACGTCAAAGAGACAACGTCACTGCCGCCGATGCCATTTAGCCAGAGTCCGCGCGATGCTGAGGAAGACCACATTACGGATACTGTTGGAGCTATTGCGATTGATAGCTGGGGCAACATTGCTTGTGGTGCATCTTCTGGGGGCATAGGCATGAAGTATCGGGGACGCGTAGGCCCAGCAGCTCTCGTCGGCGTAGGTGCTGCTGTCATCCCTGTCGACCCTGATGACCCCGAGCAGACGTCCGTTGCGACTGTTACAAGCGGAACCGGTGAGCACATGGCAACCACCATGGCTGCTACTGTATGTGCCGAGCGTCTCTATCAGAGCGTGAAGAAGAGCCGCGGTGGGGACTACGTTGAAGTCACCGAGGACGAAGCGCTCAGGGCGATGATCGAGAACGAGTTCATGGGTAAGTCGGCCTCTTTGGTGTTATCTACAGTATATTAAGTCTATGTCAGGTCATCCAAGCGTCAAGCATAGCAACTCTGCCGGTGCCATTGGTATCCTTGGTGTCAAGAAGATGCGCTCTGGCATGCTGCTCTACTACGGACACAACACCGACTCGTTCGCCATGGCATCCATGTCCTCGGATGACAATCGACCTGCCTGCTCGATGTCTCGCAGCAATGGCAACGGCCAGATCGCGCAGGGTGGTCGGATGATGCCCATGAAACGCAATAAGAAAACCAAGTCGACCCCTCGTCGATGAATGTGGTAGGGGTATGCGGATTATCTGAGATGTTCCGGTGTACAAATCCCTATCACTCATCCCCTAAGGCCCTGATTCCAAGTATCTTCGGAGAGCCTTGACAGCGGTCAGTATCATTGTTTCTCCATTTCGTATAAAATCATATGCATCTATGGTTGTTTTATACCCCCTGCAAGGTGGCTGTCTTTCCTATCCTCCTCTAGCTAGCAAGTAGTGTTTTGGAACTCTTAAAATGGCGTGGTAGGAGCGGCTGAGCCATCCTCATTGCGCTGTGGAGATGATGACTTCCGAGCTACCCTGGTGGCCATCTTCTTTCACCGATAGCACATGACGTTAGCCACATGCTACTAGCCTATTCAAGCGTAGCTACCCCTCAATGGCCACCATCCTTTGTGCATACACCTGCACTAGGCCTATCAACTATACCAATGTCCGTGGCGAACTCATTTGACACCCTTACGTTCGCATCATTCTCCTACGCTCAGACATTTTCCCCCACTACTTACGCCACGCAACAGCGACTTCTCTATGCGTCTTTTGCAGGTCCAAGATGGTAGTAACTTCAGCCTCGTGGATTTCTCAGACAGTAGCGTTCCGCCCTATGCCATTCTTTCACACACCTGGGGCCCCAACGGCGAAGAAGTCACGTACCAAGACCTGTTTAGTGGTGCAGCTAAGGAGAGAACAGGTTACCGCAAGCTTACCTTCTGCAGAGAGCAAGCTGCAAAGGATGGCCTCCATCACTTCTGGATCGACACGTGCTGCATTGATAAGGCTAGCAGTGCAGAATTGTCGGAAGCAATAACCTCTATGTTCCTTTGGTATAGCGACTCAGCCCAGTGCTACGTCTTCTTGTCAGATGTCTCTGTCGAGGGACAGAAAACGGATTACGACGACTTCAACTTCACGTGGGAGTTCGCTTTTCGAACAAGCAGATGGTTCTCACGCGGCTGGACCCTTCAAGAACTCCTCGTCCCATCTGTACTTAGGTTCTTTTCTAGAGAGGGCCGGCAACTAGGCGACAAGCTGAGCCTGGAGAAAGTTATCTCTGAGATCACGCACATTCCTATCCTTGCCCTTCGGAACAAGCCGTTAAATACCTTCAGCGTCCAGGAGCGGATGTCGTGGACGAAGAACCGCCAGACCACGCGGAAAGAAGATGAAGCATATGCGCTGTTAGGTTTGTTTGGTATCAGTATGCTGCCGATGTACGGCGAGGGGAAAGAGCATGCCTTGAAGCGGCTTCGTAAGAAGATTATAAAGTACTCAGGGGATGAGTTGCAGCAGTTTCATTCGAAGGTCGTTCTCGAAGCAACTCAGGCATTGAGCTCCTCAAAGACCCGTATGTTCACTGTTATTTATGCGAAATAACGCTCTAACAGAATGACGCTACGCGCAGAATTAAGTTGCGATAACTTGAATATACAGTGCAACCAAATGCAGAACCAGCGTTGGACAGGGTGTAGTGACACAATCTCTACGACAGCTGACAACAAGTCAGTCTCCAGTCAAGCGAAAAGAAGCGACCACGATATCACGTTTAGTTCACCACTTCAGCTCAGTCTCGAGTCTTACAAGGATACCGACGAACTTGTATGTGTCACATTTCCATCTTTGTGCATCCTGTCAAAGAATGTCCGAAGTTCGAGGAGTTCCTTTGTTATGTCGCCACCAAGCCTCTTCACCCACACCGGTCAATATACAACGACCTTCAAATGAAAGGTCTGGACAAAGGTTACAATAAGACGAGGGATAAACCTCAAAGTAACAACACGCGAGCAGGAACTATCGTTGCTGGTCATAATAATCATTCAATTGGTCCACAACCGATTCTTCAGAGGGTTACTGTAAGCGAATATCAACAAGCAAGTTCGGCCTGCCCCCTCGGCTGCATCTGCAGATGTCACGCCCCTCGCCGTTTCAAAGTTTCCCTTTACGATCACCTATTTGGGTCATTCTCGATCACCGTCTCAGCAGCGTCTAAGGACAAGAGTCTGTGTACCGAGACATCTTGCTCACGGCGGTTGTTGTCTATCGCGAGAGTTACTTATCGGCTTCCCTCCTGGTTTTTTGGTCGAATCTTGTACCTTACTGTGATTATGCAGCCACAAGTTGGGTTGAAGACGTCCTTGAAGACGCTTCGCATTGTTCCCGATGATGCAGACATCATGCGATTCACTAAGATAGGAGGCCTTGAAGGAGCCAGGTCGCTAATAGAGCAGAGATTGGCCTCCCCCCTTGACGTAAATGCCAATTGGAACGTACCTGTCCTTAGTGTAAGTACCTGACAGCCTCAAGTTCTTCGGTGAGACACGCAGGAACTAATTGAAATTCCATAGTATGCTGTTCAAGGATATCATACAGGACTCTGTCGACTTCTTTTATACGAAGGTGCTGATCCATGCGTGGAGAATCGATCAAACGTGTAAGTTACTCTGATATCCTCTGGCTTGCTTGCTAATCAAAACTAGCTCCGCTTTGGATAGAGCATGGGATATTGTACTGGCACAGAACGCAGATACTCAAACTGAGGACGAAATTCGTTCCGTTTTCTCATTGCAGTATAACTCAGCTTGGTTTGAAGAGCAGCAGTTCACCACTCTCCATAAGATCATCTTCAACGCAGTCAGGCGGGATTTGCGAGCAGAATTACAATCGTCCACCTCGATGATCAACCAGCAGGACTCAGAGGGCCGGACACCATTGATTTGGGCTTCAGCAAGAGGCGATGAAGGATCAGTACGAATACTTTTGGAGTTCGGTGCAGATCCGAATATTAGCTGTGCAACGGGAAACTCGCCGCTATTGCGTAGCGTACGGGCAAAGTCACCCAGATGCATCAGACTTCTCCTGGCACATGGTGCCTATGTCCTCTGGAAGAGTACCTTAGGGTTTACTGCTCTACACTATGCAGCATACTACAAAGACGACGAGGACTATCTGACGCCGCTTCTGGATGACGGTTTACCCATTGACGAAAAAGACAACTACGGATGGACAGCCCTAGCAGCAACTGCTGAGTATGACCATGTAAGCAGTGCCAACGTGCTTCTGCAACGCGGCGCCGACATCGAGACTCGTGATAAGAACGGATGGACCCCTCTGCTAAGGGCTGTTAACTCAAACAGTCAGCGTGTACTGAAATTGCTACTCGAACAAAAGGCGAATAATCACGCGGCCTCTTTCCGTGGTGAGACCATTCTTCATTGTGCGGCAGGAAAAGGCGACTATGATACTCTGGAAATACTCTCCGCAGTAACTCTTGAAGACTTGGATGTCGATTTGAAGAACGAGAAAGACCAGAGGGCTGAGGACTTGATGAAGTTTCGAAATTCTCAATTTCCGCAGCTTGTTGCAGCTTTCAACAGCTTGATTGGAGGCTTGAGGTACGAAACATGAGTGTCGAACAACATTTGTCAGATAACAAGCTGACTATCTAGGCCACAAGCGGTCACTAAACGGGACAACTTTGTATCGTGACCTATCTAGTTGGTATACGCTGGAACTCGCTGGAACCCGCTGGAACCAATGATATTTCACCTCTAAGGAAGAATACGGAGACTGGAGAGAAAGTTGGAGTTGCCCGAGACTAACGACGTGTTTGGAGCCTTCTTGTGGTCGCAGTACAGGGCTGAACCTCTAACAAGAGGAACAAACTTGGTGGGAGAGTTCACAATACGCTTTCTATGGATTTTCCAAATCAGCTGACATACACAAGGACATGGTAGTCCATAGGCTACAAGTTACAGCGTCAGTCGTGATGTGTTGTCGAGTATACACGTGTGGAATTACTGTCAACCGTTCCAGGCTCAATGGTCCATGCCAGAGAGGGAGCTATTTCATTGATCGCCAATTTGTCGGATTAATTAACTTAACCTACCAAGCGAAGGGTTACGTAGGTCACTTCGCCAATCAACACCCCCCCACTCTTGCTGTGGGAAACGTCATCCATGGATACATCGCGCCCGGATCTCACATCGCATCATTACCACTGCAGACAAGTCGTACCACTGGCACAGCCCACAAGAACTGCGCAGAGAGATTGTATGTCATATCCAGATTAATGAGGTACTTATCTCTGGCCGCTTTCGGCCCGCGCCCGATAACGCGGATGGGAAGACGCAGCTACTAGCATCACCGCACTGCATATAACGGCATCGGGACCATCTGTAAGGTTGTTCGATCTGACCAAAGACCCTCCAGATGATCATCAAGTCCGTCTCCGTTCTCGCCCTCGGCGCGATACTAGGAGTTGCATGCAACGTGGGCACAAACACGACGTGTGTACTGGATGTTAACCCGCTGCACCAGCCTTATCCCTATTTCTTTCCACCTCAAGATGCAGCGGAAACAACCGCTTTGTTCCCCATGCCGATATGCTTAGGCATTCAACTTGAAGAAGCTACGATCGATCAATTGCAAAGGTACCTGGAAGATCGCACCCTAACGTCCGTTCAGCTCTTGAAGTGCTACTTGGACAGAGTTTACCAAGTGGACGAATACATCAACTCTATCATCGAGCTGAATCCGGATGCGGAGAGTATAGCAGCTGCTCTTGACGCCGAGCGCGCGGCGGGTCGAGTGAGAGGACCATTACATGGTGTACCATTCATCATCAAAGATAACATCGCGACAAAAGACCGGATGGAGACTACAGCGGGAAGTTGGATGTTGATGGGGAGTGTGGTACCTCGCGACGCGCATGTCGTTGCTAAGCTGCGAGAAGCTGGGGCGCTTTTGATGGGCAAAGCGACCCTGTCCGAATGGGCCGACATGCGGTCGAACAATTACTCGGAAGGCTATTCACCAAGAGGCGGCCAGGCGCGAAGTCCGTACAACTTAACTCTGAATCCTGGTGGGAGCAGTTCGGGAAGTGCAGCAGCGGTGGCTGCCAATGTTGTCACTTTCTCGTTAGGCAAGCTAAGACCACAGCGCGTTCTTTCTGGCATTGCTCTAACAGTCAGCAGGTACTGAAACAGACGGCAGTGTCATTAATCCAGCAGAGCGCAACGCTTTAGTCGGCATAAAGCCTACGGTTGGGCTCACATCACGAGCTGGCGTGATCCCTGAGAGCATCCACCAGGACACTGTAGGCACATTTGGGAGGACGCTTCGCGACGCTGCCTATGCATTTGACGCCATCTACGGAGTTGATGCACGCGACAACTACACGCTTGCACAGCAAGGCAAGACTCCAGATGGAGGCTATCTGCAGTTTCTGACAGATCGCTCTTCGCTACGTAATGCAACCTTTGGTTTACCCTGGAGCAGTTTCTGGGTGTATGCTGATGAGGAACAAAAATTTCAACTACTGTCCATCATTACACTGATCGAAGGTGCCGGTGGTACAGTCATCAACAACACCGAACTGCCCAATTACAAAACAATTGTATCGCCGGATGGCTGGGATTGGGATTATGGAAGTACTCGCGGTTATGCGAACGAGTCTGAGTACACCGTCGTGAAGGTCGACTTCTACAACAACATCAAACAATATCTCTCTGAGCTCGAAAACACCAACATCCGCAGCTTGGAAGACATTGTAGCTTACAACTACGCGAATGACGGTACTGAGGGAGGGAACCCCTGGCCGCTGGGCATCCCTGGATTTTATTCTGGCCAAGATGGGTTTCTTGCTTCCCTGGAGTCCAAAGGCTTGATGAACGAAACATACTATCAAGCACTTGCGTTTACGCAACGCAGTACTCGTGAAGAGGGTATCGATGCTGCGCTCGCAAACAACGGCCGCCCGCTTGATGCACTGCTTGTACCTCCGGATGTTGGTCAAACCTACCAAATCGCTGCGCAAGCTGGCTACCCGATGATCACTCTGCCAGCTGGTGTACACTCGAGTACTGGTATGCCGTTTGGGCTGGCGTTGATGGGAACGGCTTGGAGCGAAGCGAGCCTGCTGAAGTGGGCGAGCGCGATCGAGGATGTTCAGCTAAGCACAGGCAACGCTTTAAGAAGAACGTTGCCAAGATGGTATGGGTATCTGGAAAGGAACATACCAATTAGAAATCTGTGATTTATGTGGTGGGGAGTCAAGCGATTGTCTCAAGAGGGAGGTGCATCTGAGCAATTGGCATATTATAGAATTCGTATCGCCTTGAACACGGTATCGCCAGATACCTCGCCGGATATTGGGCAATTGGTGGAGATGACGAGTTGAAGTCACGGCATTGGTTGGTGCGGGATGCCGTTGTTGGAGGAGTTCGAGTCTGGAAGATGTTCCATACCAGCTGGCAGGCATGGTGACAGAAGCTGTGCCGGCGCGGGGTAGACGTTAAGTATGGGTTGGATCATGGTGAGAGAATGAACCTTGGTATCGCGTGTTCACGCATCTAGACGCATGATCGATGGACGATGGCTCACCTGGGAAGTCTCGTGACTCTGCTTTGCGTGACAATAATTAATTTCCATGTGTCACGATACGGTGTAATAGTCTGGTTTGATGGAGAGTATGTTCGACCCGTCTATGTTTTGACATCGATACCCCAAAAACACCCAAACTCACCACCGAGATCGCAACAGCAAGTGTTGAACGCGATGAGGCGCATCACCGATCGCGGCGCATGCACAAAAGCTTCGACAGAGATCCTCGCCTCTAGAAAGCCATCTTCGCACCGTATCATTCCCGAGAGCGCACATGGCTGCACTTGAATGACCACTTGCGAAAGCTTCAGAGATCGATTCCAGCAGACAATGGCGCAATTCCTTCGCCTATGTCTCGAAGTGGGCACCGAAAGCCGTCACACCACGCTTTTGTGATCCTCGAAACAACACTGCAGGCCTCGTCAGATCGTCTCCACACATATTGGTTCTCGCAGTTGAGTAGCATGTGTCCTCATATAGACAACTTAACTAATACCTCCCTAGCTCTATTTCCCATCATACCCCTTCACCCCCTTGACCCCACTCCCCTCAACCCTCCCACTCGCCACCCCCAAACTCCTCTCAAATGCCCCCGTAATCCCCATTTGATCCGTCAGCACACTAACCATATCAAAACCCCTCTCCGCATACCCCCTCGCATCCTCCCCCGAGTTGCAATACATAGCCACCTTCTTCCCCTCCGCATGCGCTGCCTCCTTGATCCTCTCAATCGCCTCTTCCAGCTCCTTATCCATAGTCGAAGTCAAGATAGGATGGCCAATGTTATTACCTAGATCAAACGGCCCAATCAGCAAACAGTCTACGCCTGGTAGAGCCGCAATTTCCCGGCAACTGGCTAGCGCAGAGGCGGTTTCTATCTGCACAATTGTGAGGAGCGTGTTGTTTGCGTGGCGGAGGTAGTAGGTTAGTGGTTCGTTTGAAAAACATTGGGTGGGGAGGGGGGAGCCGAAACCCCGGGTTCCTTCAGGTGGGAATTTGGCGGAGGAGACGAGTTTTTTGGCGTCTTCGACAGTGTAGATTAGCGGGACTATGACGCCGTGGGCACCGCTGTCGAGGGCGCCTGTGGATGTGTTAGCTGTCGCGTGGAGATGCTGAGGGAAGTTGACATGTAGATGCGAGACGTAGAAGTAGGTGCGGGATGTAACTCACGCTTTACCATCCATGGCTCGTTCGCTGCGATGCGGACAAGAGGGCTCACACCTGCGTGTGCTATAGCTGTAACGGCTTCATGCATCTGGCTGTCGTTGATGTTGCCATGTTCTGTATCGACACATATCCAGTCCACGCCTGAACGGGCAATTGCCCGGGCGTGGTTTGTCCCTGGGAGCATCTAACACTTCGTTAGTCACTTTAAACAAGAGCTAATTCCATCTCGAATATGAATTACCTGCCATCCTCCGAATGTCGGTCCTCCTTTCTGGAAGGCCTTGTATATCCGGCTTGCTTCTTGTAGGGTGTTCATGTTGCGCGAGTAAAAGGGTGACAGGCTGTTATAAGAGAAAGGGATCCAAGGACGCTTGAAGAGTGGTTGAGATGTCGGTACAAATGCTTTTGACAAAGTGGTTCTGCGTAGGGCGTGCGATATCGTCATGGCTTTTGTAGTTACGAGAGGGGTATTGCCGTGTTGGAGAGAGTTACCCCACAACGGGACGCGCTAGGCTATGTGGGTTTATGGGGAACGGCAATACACCTTTTCTGCGTTGACACGACGATTGTTTAAAGGTTCTCCTTGTTTTGGAGACGCACGCAATGGAAGTTCATTTTTATATTGGTTGCGAAGCATGATGGTGTGGATCCATCTATGTACGAAGTGAGTCAAGGGCGCTTGGGGTCTTCGCGGCAGGTACGACCCTTGCGCCCTACTGGATTTGTGGAGCTTTTTATCTCGTGTCATCAACACCAACGCGCTACGGCCATCGCAAGGTTCACTTTTATCATATTGAGAAATGTAATCATCACTCAAGGTAGTGGTCCTTCATCATAACGGGTGAGGTTACCATGTTGTCAACCGCTGTTGCCGGTTCGGTTCAACATCCTCGCAGATACAGCCCCAAAGTAAAGACCGGATGCAAGACGTGCAAGTATGATGATGGAGTTTGTGTTATCCGGTGATGAATTGCCAACAGAAACCAGGAAACGCCGCGTCAAGTGCGACGAGAAACGGCCTGATTGCCTCAAGTAAGCAGGCAAGCTTCCTTACACGCAGACTTAAGGACTACCATGCTTACCCTGCTAGATGTACCAAAACTGGCCGCAAATGTGATGGTTACAGTCGACTGAAGCATGACTACCAGACTCAAATCATCAGTTACGCCCTAGGGCCATCGAGAGGACCTCGAGCCACAATATCGCTATCCTCTAGTTACGACAATGTACATTATCTGGAGTTCTACTACTACCACGTCGGACCGATGTTATCCGGCAGATTCGACACCGAGTTCTGGTGTGGAATAGTACTTCAAATGGCTCATGCCGAGCCCACTGTCCGCAACGCCATGATAGCCCTCGCTCATCTAAACCAACACCAATGCGGCAGTCTAGCACAAGCGCGCCAGTTTCCCGCAATGAACAACACAGAAAGCGGCCGCCAGTTCGGTCTATACTACAATAAAGCAATCAGATGTCTTGTAGCCCGCATGACCGAGGCATCCTACGCACCAGAAACAGGGCTGGTGACTTGTCTCCTCTTCGCCTGCATAGAGTTCCTACGAGCTGAGATGCAAAACGCACTGCTTCATATGCGAAATGGCCTTTGTATTGTTTCCGAACTGCGGAGAAAACATGGCATTAGCGCATCTTCTTCGTTACCTGATACTGCGCTGAGACCTAACGGTGTCAACGGACCGCTAAATATGATTGAGAGAACGCTGGTTCCGGTCTTCACCCAGGGTCTGATATCGGCGCTGTTGTATGGTGTGGACGTGGATACGGAATTCGCTTTCCTTCATCCCACACCACTAAAGCACGTACACATGCAAGACTTCACCAGTACTCGCGAAGCTCGTCTTGTGTACTGTGAGATCAGGAATGCGTCAATCCTTCTTGCGCGTGATATGGCTATCAATATATTCCAAGGCCTTGAACCATCGGCATCGGACCGCGAGCGTCAAACCTACATCTTGTCCTGTCACCAAACTTGGCTCAAAGCTCTGCTCGTCTTCCAAGAAAATACAAGAAATATGTCGGAGGACGACGAACTTGCGATCAGTGCGTTAAAAATCGGTTATCACGCGACGTATACAGCAACAGCCTGCGCGCACGACGCATGTCAGATGTCTTTCGACACGCACCTCGACAGCTTCGAAGCCATCATCTACCACGCAACACTTCTCATCAATAACACTATGAACATCGTGACTCGTACGCAAACGCAACGTTCTCATACAGGCGCCGCCGCAAACTTCACTTTCGACACATTGTTAGTCCCAGCCTTGTATTACACAGCCCTCCGCTGCCGCCATCCTGCCACACGCCGTGAAGCCATCGCACTCCTCTCCCGCAAACTCGCCCGCGAAGGCCTTTGGGACCCGGAGCAGTATCGTATCGTAGCTGAGCGCGTCGTTGAGATTGAAGAGAAGGAGGTTGATGAAAGAGGCTGGCCGGTAGAGCGAACGAGACTATGGAGCGGTACTGCGACGGCTGATGCGGATGAGGAGAGTGGATTTCGAGCAGATTTCTTGTTTGCAAAGGATGTTGGGAGGGGGGTAGCGGGGATGTGGAGTGGGTGGTATGGGTTGGATGGGAAAGAGAGGAAAGGGGTTTCTGTGGGGGAGTTGTATGTTGAGGTGCCTGTCCAGCGCTGCTCGGACTCTTCATAGTTAAAGAATTGGTGTACTATTATACTCGCGGAGAAGCTCGTTCTTTCGGGATCGTATCTGAGCATGATGCACCCTGTTGACTAGTCGTCGATTGGTTAGCAAAGGACCCCACTATCAAAGTACAAGCCAATTACTAGCGCATCGCGTGGATCCATATAAGAAGGACATCCCGCTTAAACAATCGTTTTCATAGTATATGTCTCTCTGTCATGACTTTCCTCGCCCCAAAACTCCAGATCATCTCCGACCTCCATCTGGAGACTCCCATCACAAACCCACAATACTCACACATTAACCTCGAGGTCAGCGGCACCGTATTATTCCTGCTCGGCGACATAGGCCTGGTCATACACGATGGCCTTTTCGTGTTTCTGCGGAATCTTCTCGAGAAAAACCGTGATTGCCACATCTTCTATGTCCTAGGCAACCACGAAGCCTACCAGACGACTCTCGAAAAGGGTGTCGAGCATATGCGCAGCTTCGAGGCGACTGCAAGACAAAACTTTGGTGGTCGTTTTCACCTCCTCTCTCGCGATCGATACGACCTCAACGAGAAAGTAACAATACTAGGCTGCACACTATGGAGCAGTATTCAACCACATCAAGCCGCTGAGGTCGGTTCCAGAATGAAAGATTACAGAGAAGAGCAGGGTATACAGGACTGGACACTTGAGAGAAGCTGCACAGAGCATACCCGCGATGTACAATGGCTCAACGCGCAAGTCGAGCTTATTCAAAGGACTGAACCGCATCGAAGCATAATAGTCTTGACACATCACTGTCCTACGATCGATACCCGTGCGACCCATCCACAGCATGAGGCTAGTTCGATAAATTCAGGATTTGTATCTGATTTGTCGAAGGAAATGTGTTGGAGGTCGGCGGCTGTCAAGATGTGGGCTTTTGGACATACGCATTACAGTTGTGCGTTTCGGGATAATGCGACGGGTAAGCTGGTAGTGTCAAATCAGATGGGGTATGGTGGTATTGCAGGTACGAGCGGGGGTAGAAAGAGGATTAAGACTGTGGTAGTGGAGCAGGAAGGGGATGGGTGGCAGGTGGTGGAAGACATGCAGTTGGTCGAGCAGCGAGAAGAAGAAAGGCATGATTAGATAGGGACATGCACAAGGGCGATGAAAGAAACGGAAGAGACAAAGCCTACCAGACGATCATGACCGACGACATGTATCACTGCTCGACCAAGCAACCAGGCGAGTCAAAGCGCTTTCCCAACATGCGCAATCGAAATAGCAGGTCGCAAAACGAAGCGAACTATACGGAATACGCGATAGGTTTTGGCTTCAGGTAGATTTGGTGATGGTTTACGATTTCTCTGCTTCATCCATAGCTCTTGTCACCTCTTCTTCCTTGAAGCGGTGCATGAGCTTCAGCGATGATGCAGTCGTCTCCTTAGCTTCGGCCTTATCGATGTGGATCTAGTTGAACATTCAGGTACTCTGTGCGTTGTCCATATATAGGCAATGTCCAGGTCGGCTTACCACCGGGGTATCGAATTCGTACAAGCTCTTCCACTTCTCTTGACCGGAATCCATGACATTGATTTCTTCGTACTCGAAAGGTCTCTTCGCCCTGACGTTGTGCACAACGGCTTTCGCTGTGTCGCAGAGGCCGCATGGCGTTCGCGTGAAGAAGGTGATGCGGCAAGCGAGCAGACGGGACGTGGCGCGAAACATGTTGGCGACTTATTGACAACCCACACACTCAATAACGATTGCTATGAAGGTGCAGTACAGACGACCAGGATTGGGTGGATGCGCCGTGATTCCAAAGATGCGAAAGCTTCAAGGTCCAGAATTAAGCTTCGCGCTTGGACCCTATGACATGACCGCTGCTGATTTCCAGAATATTCCGAGCAGCGGAACAAAATCTGGGGCATCGCAACACCTAGAGTAACGCGCATTCGACCTTTGCACCATTCTTTAGGCGCGTATCTACACAAATTGTTATCATGGCGAAGAAGTGTGTTCACAAGGGCTGTGGCAAGACGTACGAAGACGAGAACGAGGAGTGTGTTTACCATCCAGGCCCACCCAAATTCCATGAGGGGCAGAAAGGTAGGTCAGCACAAGCCGGTCCACAAGGGTTGCAAAAGAGATGCTGATGCGATTGTACAGGCTGGGAATGCTGTAAACCTCGCGTCTTGACCTTTGACGAGTTCCTCGCAATCGAGCCATGCACCAAAGGCAAGCACTCTGACGTAGACGACACACCCAAGCCAGAGCCTGTCGAGGCGCCCGACGTACCCAATGGCACTCAAGTCAACCTGGGTTCGCTCGAGGAATCCCTCCCTGCGCCTGCGCCTCGACTACCTACCGCACAAGCCACACCCAAGCCCACAGCTTCGCCCGCCCCACCGCCAGAGTCCGAAGACGACGATCCGAGTATAGCGATCAAGGAGGGTTCGACATGCAGGCGGAAAGGATGCGGTGCCGTATACAAAGAAGGCAACAGGGAAGGCGAGAGCTGCATACATCACCCCGGTGCGCCCATCTTCCACGAGGGCAGCAAGGGTTGGAGTTGCTGTAAGAGGAGGGTAATGGAGTTTGATCAGTTCATG
Source organism: Alternaria atra (assembly GCF_907166805.1). Lineage (NCBI taxonomy): Eukaryota > Fungi > Ascomycota > Dothideomycetes > Pleosporales > Pleosporaceae > Alternaria > Alternaria atra. The sequence continues at coordinate 4,020,900 of NW_025091321.1, forward strand.
AAGATCGAGGGCTGCAAGACAAAGGATAGACATCTGTTCGTAGGTAGTGGCAAGAAGAAAGAAGGCGAGGAGAAGCTAGAGACAGTTCGGTACGTCCCCTCTACCCTGCCCATCGAGGCACATTCAAGACCAGCTACTGACTACAACACCAGACACGATTACTACCAAACCGCAACCTCAGTTGTCGCCTCCCTATACCTCAAGAAGATCGACAAAGCCACAGCTGTCGTCGACTTCCAACCCACACACGTAAAACTCGATCTACCTACAATGGACAGCAAGCGTTACCAGACCGAGTTCCCCCTCTTCTCGACCATCAAACCAGAGGAGAGCAAATTCAGGATACTTGGCACAAAACTCGAGATGACGCTAGTCAAGGCGGACGGAGCCAGCTGGCCGGTTCTAAGGAGCGACGACAAACCTACTGGGGAGATGATCCAGGTGGGTAGGGCGGGCAGGGCGTAGACGGGAGGCCACGACCAAGATATGGTTATTGTTATAGAACTCTAACAATGCATCAACGAATTTACGTCAAATCATTTCTTCTTGTCTGTGAATAAGAGGGTTAGAATGGTGTATAAGTGAAAGAGGGGTGGCTTATTAATCATGACGCACCTCGCGCTCCAGCTATCTCCGCAGTTATGCAATCAGTCTCCAACATGGCACCACTTGGTAGTTTACTAAACATAATTTATAAGGTACCGAGGACTGCAGTAAAGAATTAAAGTATAAGATCGATCGTCACGTTCGTTGTCAATTACAACAACACATTCGTCTCAAACTTGGTAGGGCATACACACACATATCAAGTTCTGACCCCCAAACAACAACAACACCATGACATCCAAACTCATCGCCATAATCGCCGGCGTCGGCCCTGGAACCGGTGCCTCCGTCGCCCGCAAATTCTCCTCCCATTACCCCGTCGTACTCCTCGCCCGCAAACCAGAAAACTACGAGCCTCTTGCCCAGGAAATCAATGGAGCTGGTGGTGAGCGATTTTCTCGTACAATTCACACGTGAGACATATACTGACTTCGTACGCCAAATTTCCAGGCAGGGCAATCGGTATCAGCACCGATGTATCCTCCGCCTCGAGCCTAGCATCCGCCGTATCCGCCATCAAGCAAGAATTTGGCCAGGATGTAGCTGCCGCAGCAGCAATTTTCAACGCCTCAGGCCCATTTATGCGGAAACCGTTTCTCGAGATTCCTGCTGAGACGTTCGAGGGAAGCTTGGGCGTAAGTGCCATGGGTGGAATCCTCTTCTCACAGTCCTTTCTCCCCCTACTGTTGAAGGGCGTGGAACAAAAGTCAGAACACCCACCCAGTCTGATTTTCACAGGCGCAACGGCAAGTGTGAAGAGTAATGCGCAAATGGCGAGTTTTTCGACGGGCAAATGGGCGTTGAGAGCGTTGAGTCAGAGTCTTGCGAGGGAGTTTGGACCGCAGGGCGTGCATGTTGCGCATGCGATTATTGATGGGGTTATTGATATTCCGAGGACGAGGGAGTGGTTGAAGGATATGCCCAAGGAGGCAAAGTTGAGCGCTGATGCCGTGAGTAATTTCCGTTCTGCACTGACTTTGAGGACTTGCAAGGTCATGGGGAATGTGTGTTAATGCGTGTTTGCAGATTGCGAATGATTACTGGTGGTTGCATACGCAGCCCAAGACGAATTTCACCTGGGAGATCGACCTCCGGCCTGCTATTGAGAAGTGGTAGGATGCTATGTTAGCAGGCGGGAATTGCGACGCCGAGGGTGTTCCAAGAATAGCGAAGATGGAGAAGTCGTGTTGAGTAGTCAACCAGGTGCAAAGATGTAGTATTGGATCGAGGCCACATGAAGATGGTCAAATATACATAATTTTGATCGCTTTTTCACCTTGGAATACCCGTGCATGAAAGTATCATAATTACCTATAGCAAACTCTCTGCCTTCCCTGCCGGTATGAAAGGCTACTTGATCACATTGATAGCTTTCTTCTTGCACTCTATTTCTGCGTGACCACGGATACCTTCGCCTAGTTTTGATGTCATTTTCGAGGTGCAGATGAGTAATTTAGGAGACGCTGGGCGCATATATTCCTACCAAATTTGCTACTTTGCTTCCTTCTTGCTACTTACAGCGACATCTCGACAACCAAGACACAACGATCACTATATCGACCGACTACTACACCTCGAATCGAGTCAAGTAGAATTATTGACAAAGGATTATGGTATGTGATATGCAGTACTGATACCTGATAGACAAAAGTCATGCCTGGACTCGGCAACTCCTGCTGGGCTACTGAGCCGTCCTCGAAGTCGTCTTGGACGGACGTGAAGACGCCCGACGAGGCGTAAGTATTTTCAGTTTGTCTCGGTATTGGAACTTCTCTAACGATAATAAAGTGAGAACATCGCTGTTCCATCTTTCGGTTTCAGTTTCCCATCTTTTACCAAGAAGTCAGCTCTGACCGCGCGCTCCTTTGTTGTCTTGTCTTTGTCAGAATCCAGGTCAGTCGAGATGAAGGAGCCCACAATCAAGGTCGATGCCAGCCCTAGCCAAGATCTTGCCAAGGTCAAGACGGCTACTCGAAGAAGGAGTAAAGAGAGGCTGTAGTTGCCTGACATAAGGTTCAATGACTAGACGCACACCAGGTGCATAAGGCTGAAGATAGCCGGCGACTTTCCAAAGTTGGAATGACCAACAAAAATGCACTTGAAATCGCCTGGCTACCGTATGGAATGAACGAGCGTGCTCAAATCTAACTTCAAGACTTCATGTACCACAATTTCGGAGGCGCAATGGGTGCGACATTAATCCCCCGATGGCAGATAAGACGCAAGGTTCTACACCGATCAAGCAATATCCAGATTCGGCCACATGCAGATAATCTCACTCATCAATGTCAGGCTGAACTTGGTCGCATGCGCATGCGCGACATAGTTCGTTAACAGTGGCGAAATAGAATCATGTCCCATTTGGCCTGACGTATGACTGCGGCGCACCATGGGTAGTCATAGATCCCTGGCATTTTTCATATACAATGTCGTTGAGATGCGGCGTCGCTCGAATGCATGTCGATGATTCTGCCCGCAAGAAGGCAAATGCTAAGGCTAAGCAATCGAGATTGATGCCACTTTCGAACCCGCAGAGGTAAGACAACGAGGCTGCGTCTACCGGCCAACAAGGTCAGAACATATCATAGGTAGTATTATGCGTAGTCGACTCGATGGGGCAATAGATGGACGAGAAGCTCGCATCATGTGAAGATGTTGCACCGTTCGGAGCCTTGCATACCCCCATGCGGGACGTGCGCTGGCGATGATGGACCCGGTCCTAGGGGACTAGGGTAAGTTGACGGTGAAGCGCCTGGCTTACAGCCAAACGCAATCGACTGGGCGTATTTGTAGGTGCGCCATAAGGCATTGCAGGATCTTAGTACTGCGTGCATGCCCACCCACGTGTCAGCACCTGTTCTGTGTGCGCCAGCTCACCTGCTGGGACAAGCAGAAGATGGGGGCGTTTGAGAGACTCGGACCAGACGGCATGGGTGAAGAAGTGATGGTTCTAACCGGGCCGCTGATGAACTGTAATGTTGCTGCCACGACCGCGCGCCGGCCAACAACTGGGTCGTGTCGTAGTGCCTGGAAGGGTAAGCATAAGCTCATGACGGCAGACCGGCAGATAGAACACGGTGACTGGTAAGTCTGTCGGATGAAGCGATCGCTTAAATACCTAGGTATGCTATGGCAGCACTGCAAGGACCAACGCCAAGTTGCTATCGTTCCGTCGGAAGGGAAAGTCCAACGTTAATACCCGTGTGCCCGCAGCATCATCCGTCAGAGGCCAGACAGCACCGACTCTGAAACCACACGATCCGAGCGACCGCAGATTGCGCTACCTGTGCCTTTGGAATACGGGACGATTGCATAACAACGCCCGCCTGCATTTGCATCCTGTCGTCGTCTTCTGGTAATCATCGGCCCCAGCCTTGGACTGGCGCTTCCGGCTGGCATAGCCAACTCTCCGGCCCGCACATCGCAGCAACGTCACCCGAAGAGACTCGAACAACAAGACGCGCGCAGCCTCGACGTCGCCGTTTCTTATCAAGCCACTCCCTGAAACCCTCTAGAATTCATCGCCAAAATTCGCGCACCGCCTGAGCTGGGCGCCGTCGCGCATCCTCCCATGACTGGAGAGAATGCACCGCGGCTAACTGCAGTGCCTACCTACTCACAACAACGACCGCCCCAACGGCCACCATCTCCTCCCGGACAGCACCAGCAACTTCAATCTCCCCTAACCCAGCTATCTCCGTCCACAGTCAAGGCGTCTCCGCAGCAGACTCCGGGTCCCCTTGATGCCAGCGGCGGCAGTGCTGAGCTTTCCGGAAAACGAGGCATGCGCTCGCAGATTGCATGCACCAGATGTCGCCGAAGCAAGACCAAATGCGAAAACACGGGTCAAGGTACGACGTGCAAGGCTTGCGCAAACACCAACCGTGACTGTACCTGGGACCACGCAGCTGTCGCGAGCACTACCGGGTCGGTGCGTCGTGACAGCACTGCCGACTTTGATGTAAGTCATCCCCTTCTAGTGCCTCTGAATACTCAAGCAATCGCTGTGCATGCATATCCTTATCGCCGAGTACATGTGCTGGTCCAAGTCACGTGAACTAGTGCTGACACTCCTAGGCCCCGCCTAAGAAGCGGCGCAAGTTGCTAGCACCCACATCGAGTACAGCACAACGCTCAGTAGAAGGCTTAGGCACATATGAGGACGCTCTCCAATCGCCCCTGCTTACGCCGCAGGTCTGGGAGGAGTTATTTGATATTTACGACAAGCACTTCTCTACTGACTTTCCCTTCTTACACAAGAGGACTTTCTTGAGCTCAGTACAACAACCACAATCTACCGACAGCTCATCTGATGCCAAGACTCCGACCCAGGCTCAAACGCCTCAGATATATCCCCCTTTATTGCTAGCCTTCCTTACTCAGACTGCTCGCTTCCACGACAAGCTCGTGCAGCAGACAGGAAATGACCCTATCAAGACTGCTGAGTTCTATGCCCAGGCTACGCGCACTCAGATGGGTACGGAAATCTTCGGCTTTCCAACTCTTGAGAAAATTCAAACACTGCTCATGCTGGGCTACTATGAATGGACTAACTTGCAAGGTACCGAGGGCTGGATAAAGATTGGTCTTGCTATTAGATGCGCCATATGCCTAGGTTACCCGCATCTAGATGTGGATGACAAGGGGCTGCCTGCACCACTGAGAGATTGTGAGAAGGGTCTCTCTGAGAAGGATCAATTTATTCTTCGCGAAACCCAGCGCCGTACCTTTTGGAGTTGTTGCCTCATGGATTGCTATCTGAGCTGGGGAGAGGATCGACCAAGGATGCTCACGCCTGACCAATTCCAAAGAACTCAACTTGTGTGTAGCGATGGTGCTTTCAATTTTGGAAGGAAAGCACGGACAAGGCTGTTGGGCGAAGACGATGCGGCATATGAACAACGGAGGAAAGAATGGAATGAGCATACTGAGCGTCGTCGTAACGACCATAGCGGGTCTATTCAGGCCGATCCACTAGACGGTGGGAAGTGGGAGATAGGTGAGCATGAGGCAGAACTCACATGGTACATCAAAGCTGTTGTGATATTCGGCGAAGTGTCGCAGTGGTCTTGCAAACGGGGCCGAAGGTATGTCGCGTCTTAATTGTATCGCTGCAACGTCTCGCTGACAATGTGTAGACAAGAAGGCAAAACTCCGCCATGGCGCTCAACGACAGGTTTCAAGAAATTAGAAGATAAACTTAAGCAGCTGAAGCGCGACCTTCCTGACCACCTCCAGCTTACCCAAGACAACACCGAGGATCGTATATACAACAAACCGGGAAAGTACGTCTCGATACACGCAATGTACACTTTATGTTTTGTTTGGCTTTACAGAGAGTATATGCCCACGTCACCATGGACATTAACATATCCTCGCGGTCCGTTGGACGAGCCACTGATTGATGAGAAACCTCCGGATCCGGAGTACTGGATAAAGCAAGCCAAGGATTGTTGGAAAGCCTGCGTCGACTTTACACATTTACTCCATACCATTGAAACTTCGAGAGTTCATAGCAATCTAGTTCAAACACCGACGGTAGCTTTCTCTTGTTTTGCTGTAGGAATAGGCAGTAAGTTCATCTCACTCCTCTGGCCGTGTGGTGCTGATCAGTTTAGCTATATACTGCCACTATTTCCCTCACATGGATCCCGACAGCGTTCTTTCATCCCGTTTGAGTCCCAGAGCCCACGATATCGCCAACGGCTTCCTACTTCGTATTTTGAGTCGCTTCAAGATGGCTCGCTCGTGGCTTGTTCAACTGGCCGAGTGGCAACGATATTATCGTCGTGAAAAGAAGAAGTATAGGGAGTTGAGTGGCCAAGTCGACGATTCCCCAAAGAGTAACTCCAGCGACGGTATCGCTAGCAGTGGACTGAAAGACTACGCACAATTCTTCGAAAGATCTCACAAGCAATTCGGTGATATCTCCACCGACAATAATAGCCAATGGTCCACCAAAGACAAAGATCTTGCCGATACCAGACTTACGCATGACGAAGATTCCGCAGAACGTACCCTACCTGCCAGCACCTCTCCAGTCAAGCATGAGATACAAGGGGTGTCTGATGACAGATCTAACCAACATCCCGTAGTACAAAGTTCCTTCACTGCCGTCAATCGGAATGGAGTCCAAACACCTCCGGCAACCCACGCCTCGGCCTATGGACATCAAACAAATACGCCATCTTATGATTCGAATCCCACCTCACGTTTTGGAGCACACACCTCCCCACCAAGCTATCCATCATATCAGTACGGTAACCCACTGCAGCATACTATACCTACAGCAAGAACTAGTTTTGAGACCGGTCCCAATCACAACCATATATCAGGCAATGCATCAGTTCCAATACACACCGTCTATTCAGATTGGCAGACCGCAAGACCACACGATTTGCATGCGGCTAGGATGGCGATGGAAATTGACGGTGCTCAAACATTCACCAATAGCTGGGCTGGACCAGCCATGATAAGCGACAACGACCAGTCTTATGACTGGGGGGGAGCTATGAACTTCACGAATTTCCCGACCAACACTGCGTCCTATTACCCCTCAAGTGCTCCAAACTACTCATATCCGCCACAGTAGTCAGCAAGATTCGGGAATGTCTTGCTTTTCATCGTCGACTTCTTCAACGAACGGCGGGTAGTCTTAGCTCATAAGTAGAATTTTGTGGAGCTTCCCTAACCATGTTTGGTTTCTAGCATATCTGGTCAACTTTTTTTTGCTGTACATCTTCTTCTGTTCTTTAGTTGAGCGTATGCTATGGTGATGCTTTTACTAGCTGCATCGGTATGCCATTGGTTTTCCAAGAGCGACGGGAAGTCATGTAGAGGAGTTCTTCACTTTTTTAAGCGGTTGTTGTCGTGTAGATGTTTCCAAATGGCATGCTACAACATGCGCGACATTGCCTGTATCATGCGCAGAGACAGTCGTGGGCGCATCGATTCTTTTGAGCGATTTGGACGCACATATGTTATAGCGTATTTTGGGCCTGCCGTAATACATTAGTAATCAACCATTGTACGTTGTATCTGCTCTGCTCATTTGCTTTTCGCGATGATCAAGCCCTTATTACGTCAACCCCCAAATCGATGTACCTCGGTAACCTCCTCCACATTCGTATCCTCATTCCATCTCGCGCGCTAGTCATGCCATCCGCAATTATCCTGCTCCAAGAAAAGACATTCGAGTCAATACATATTATGCCGACGCCCGTCGACATTACAGCGCGGATGCCTTGCCTAAAACAGAGGCGGAACAAGTTCTCATCGTGCTGTACCCAAGCTTCCGCAAGCATCCACAACTAGTACACCAAGCATTAACCCCAGCACTAACCCCACTGATCGTCCACACTCTGCACCGCCTGGGCAACGGCCATGGCGCTCATCGGACATACTTCCCCGCCTGCGTCATCCGAGATGCGGGCACCGACGAGCACTAACAAGCTACCACGCAGCGATATTGGTGGAATCGGTACATGCGTGCTTTCGCGTGTTTAGTTGCTTTGACGACCCATGGAGGAACTAGTATAGGTACGGCTACGCGACCGGTTGAACTCGCACGACTTTAGCTTGCCCAACATGGGGGTTGAACTGGGGGAAAGTACTGGGGAAACGCTCGGATCGTAATGACACGAGCAAGCGAGAAAAAAAAGATGCTGTCATCGAGCCGACAGGAACGAGTAAAGATCCCGGTTCGGATACATGCAAACCGTGAGTTAGAGTTCCGGAAATGGGGGGGAGGGGGATTTACTTTATATTGCTTGCCCTCCCCGAGGGTTTTGCTTGAGCTTACAAGCAATTTTGACCTGTGGTTACGTTCATCCTGGTCAACATGAAGAGCTTTATGAGGCTTGGTGGCGCGGTTGCGCTGGGGTGTTTTGCTGTTGAGAGTGCAGCTAGGGCTGTGGGATATTCGCCCAAGGAATGGATCAAGCCGTACAAGAGGGAGGCTTTACAAGATATCGTAAGTTACGATATTGCAATGGAGATTGTGAATCATTCGTGATTAACCATGTTTGCAGGTCACCTGGGATGAAGATTCGCTCTTCGTGCATGGAGAACGCATCTTCCTGTACTCTGGTGAAGTCCACCCGTACAGACTACCGGTTCCGGATCTCTACCCCGATATCTTCCAGAAGATTAAAGCCCTTGGTTACAACGGCGTTTCCTTCTACGTTGATTGGGCCCTGCTTGAGGGCAAACCTGGTGTCTACCGCGAAGAGGGTGTCTTTGATCTAAAGCCTTTCTTCGACGCTGCACAGGAGGCTGGTATCTATCTCATTGCTAGACCAGGTCCATACATCAACGCTGAGGTATCCGGTGGAGGTTTCCCCGGATGGATACAGAGGGTCAACGGCACGCTGAGAACGCGAGCGCCGGATTTCCTGGAAGCGACCGACAACTACATGAAGAATGTCCTGGCTACGATTGAACCCGCCCAAATCACCAACGGCGGCCCTATCATCCTTGTACAGCCAGAAAATGAGTACACACAAGCTACCTCGGCCATCAAACCTTTCCCAGATCCGGTCTACATGCAGTACGTGGAAGATCAGATTCGCGACGCAGGTATCATTGTACCTCTGATTAGCAACGATGCCTCCGCCAAGGGAAACAACGCACCTGGTCAACCTGCAGCTGTTGACATCTACGGACACGATGGATATCCTCTTGGATTCGACTGTGCTAACCCAAACACATGGCCGGATGGCAACCTGCCAACGAACTGGCATCAGCTTCATGAGCAACAGAGCCCCACTACTCCTTACTCTATTGTTGAGTTCCAGTCTGGCAGCTTCGACCCCTGGGGCGGACCTGGTTTTGACAAGTGTGGAATTCTGGTTGGTGCAGAGTTCAACCGCGTATTCTACAAGCAACTGTACAGCTTTGGTGTCACGATCTTGAACTTGTACATGACCTACGGCGGCACCAACTGGGGTAACCTAGGTCACCCTGGTGGTTACACAAGCTACGACTACGCCGCACCAATCAAGGAAGACCGTCAAGTCGATCGCGAGAAGTACTCTGAGCTCAAGCTGCAAGCAAACTTCTTCAAAGTCAGCCCTGCGTACCTGACCGCTACACGTGGCAATGCTTCGAATTCCACCTGGACGACCAGCAGCGATCTGAGCGTCACACCTGCGACCAATGAGAAGACAACGTTCTACTTCGTGAGGCATTCGAAGTACAACTCACTAGAATCCACGACCTACAAGCTCAATGTTGCAACCTCGGCATTAGGAAACATCACCGTACCTCAGATGAACGGTACTTCGCTCACGCTAAGCGGCCGGGACTCAAAGATCCACGTTAGCGACTACGACATCGGTGGTGCCACTCTTGTCTACTCTACTGCTGAGGTCTTCACTTGGCACAAGTATGAAGACAAGACTGTTCTGGTCGTCTACGGTGGACTTGGAGAGACTCACGAACTGGCTCTTGCCGTTACCGGTCTGGAAGTTGTCGAAGGCGATGTCAAGAGCACTACTACGCGTGGTATCACGGTCTTGAACTTCAAGGCTGATGGTACTAGGAAGGTGGCAAAGGTTGGAGTTGACAGCTTCATCTACGTCTACATGCTCGATCGCAACGACGCCTTCAACTACTGGTCCATCGACCAAGCACCTCATGACTCGTCCAACCCTGTCATCGTCAAGGCTGGCTACCTGATGCGTACTGCTAAGGTCACTGGCGACACCATCGCCCTAGTTGGTGATCTCAACGCAACAACAACGGTCGAAGTCATTGGTGGTGCGTCATCTGATGTGTCTAAGATGACCTTCAACGGCAAGGACATCGACTTCACCACTACCGAACAAGGAACCTTGTCGGCTGATATCGAATTTGTCAAGCCGGCCATCAGCATTCCCAAACTCAGCGAACTGGAATGGAAATACGTCGACTCACTACCAGAGGTCCAACCTGGATACGACGACAGCGAGTGGACTGCAGCCGATTTGAAGAAGACGTACAACTCTCTGCGTCCATTGACCACACCCGTATCGTTATACAGCTCCGACTACGGCTACCACACTGGCACTCTGCTCTTCCGTGGTACTTTCACCGCTTCCGGAAACGAATCAACCTTCTACCTTTCCACGCAAGGTGGCTCGGCGTTCGGCTCATCCGCATGGATTGGAGACCAATTCCTCGGCTCATGGCGCGGTTACGATGCAGCCATGAACGGCAACGCAACCTTCACAATGCCCAACCTCACCAAGGGAAAGACATACACAATCACAGTCGTCGTTGACAACCAAGGCCTAGACGAAAACTGGACCATCGGTACCGAGACTATGAAGAACCCACGCGGTATCCTGGACTACAAGCTCTCCGGCCACAACACCTCTGATATCGCCTGGAAGCTCACCGGTAACCTCGGAGGAGAAGACTACCGTGATATCTCTCGTGGTCCCCTCAACGAAGGCGGTCTGTTCGTTGAACGCCAGGGTCTCCATCTCCCCGGTGCTCTCTCCGCAACCGACGCCAAGTGGCAAGCCTCTGCCGGTCCAGTCGCCGACGGTATCGCAGCCCCTGGAATTGGTTTCTTCGCCACGGAATTCGATCTCAACATGCCATCTGGCTACGACATTCCCCTTAGTTTCACCTTCACCAATGGCACCTCTTCCAGCAACAGCAGCAACGATGGTTCCAGCGTGCCAGCATACCGCGTCCAACTTTACGTCAACGGCTGGCAATACGGCAAGTACGTTAGCAACGTTGGGCCACAGGTCAAGTTCCCTGTTACAGAGGGTATCTTGAACTATAACGGCACGAACTATCTGGGAATTTCGCTTTGGGGACTCGATGGCGGGGCGACGAAGGTGGCGGGGTTGGAGTTGGAGGTTGATGCGCAGATTTGGAGTGGGATGAAGACAGTGGGGACTGTGATGGGACAGGAGTATGAGAAGAGGGAGGGTGCCTATTAAGATGAGATGAACGCGTAGTAGAGGAGTAGGATATATCGATACCAAATACGGATCTTATTGACATTATTGACCTTGATCGTAGTGTACGACGATGAAATTCCTTAGCATGACTTTTTGATAATAAGTTCTACGCAACGCGACAATCATGTGCTAGCCAAGAGAAGAGCGCTCATGAAGGTAAAAATTCTACAATACATTCATAGTTCGTTCTATCAATAGCGCTGCACGATCGTGTACTTTGGCTTACTATAAACTCCCTCTCCTGCACATAAGTCGTTCTCCTATCCCTAACTCTCCCAAGATCTGATTGTCTATCTTGTCATACAAGGGACGCCATACAGTATCTCCAATAATGTTTAGCCTGGTCTTGGCGTAGGCTCGGACAAATGTCTCGTCATCCACAACACCTTCGTTTGCTTGGAACCTTCTCCACCCATCTCACACAATCACTTGGTCCATTGCATTTCACCTAGGAATCAAGCCCACATTGCGCGAGATCACGATGACACTCCTCGACTTGTCTGGAGGTACATGCTACATTGGCTACCTTTTCTGATTATCGCCAGCTGATACGGGATATTACAGAACTGCGCAACACCATTTATGAGCACTTCATCAACTCGAGCCATCTATCAGCAAGGCCGCGAAACTACTCTGGACCAATCGGCAGATCCGCCCCGAGTTCGGTTCTATGTACTTAAGTCAGGGCAACGCCACAGTTCCATTCAAACATATTGGTAGTTTCTTACGCGTCTTCTTCCTTCCCCCAGCCAACTTAGTCCTAAAGGAAGTTGCTTGCTGGTTTTATGTGGAGGGCAGCTCGGTCGAGGATGAATGTTCACTTGATCTTCTTGAGGTCGTCTCGATCATGCGTCAATATCCTCTACTCAACATCCAGTGGAAAGGAAGCCCTATTCCCGCACCAGTGTGTACAGCTGTGTAGACGTCGCTCCTACCGTGCCTCTCCCAAGAAGTATGGATGTTCAAGAGTTCGAGAAGTTGGCTTCTGTCTTCTTCCAACTATGGGAAATGCTCCCTATGTACGGCGCGTGGGACAACGGTCAGGTAGAAGGTGGAATTTATATCACTTTGAAGAAGGGTAGTATCGTACCAGATGCTGGAGATTTGGAATTCGAGGACGAGTGCGGTGGTATCGATGTGGAGATTGATGTAGAGAGTGACTCAGAGAGTGAGTATGCGAAAGTTGGTTCGGATAGTAACAAGTATGGGGGAGATGATAGCGGTGAAGAAGTTTCAGGGATCAACAGCTAGAAGATGTGCTACCACGAAGCTGTTTCGAAATGCCTTCGTTTCACCCCGGTCAACTTGACAAATCAGAGCGTATGGCGGTATTGAGACTAACTGTTTGTAAGATACTCAGCAGACTGTGTTAGTAGTGACTTATGAGATGAGGGTAGGGGCGCATCGACATGTACGGCAGCACGGGCAAGGTGTGGATCATAGTGTTTATACTCACTAACATATTCGACTAACACGAAGGATCTTGTTTGCTAATACTGGTTATGACTGGGATTGGGAGAAAGTCCTTGCTAATATGCCTGGCTGCTGTTGTCCAGCTCTCACCGTTCCTTCCTCATCTAGAATTACTAGCGCAGGCTTGGCCGTGGAGAGTCTTTTATAAAGGCGTCCCTGCTCACAAAACCCTTTCTCCTTCTCCAGGCTATTACATCTCCACTACACGACCGAAAGCCGCAATCCAAGATCGGCTACATCTTGAGTCTCGATCGCGCGAACATCTTTTCGACGGGATGTCGTTCCTCAAATTGTCTGGAGGTACGTATCGAGTGATATACCGATTGACGAATACTGACAAGAAGCATTACAGAGCTACGCAATAATATCTACGACCACTGCCTTGCACTCAACCGGTCGCCAATCGAGGTCGCCGATATCGTTAGCATTCATGAGCAGATTCATGCCGAGTTCGGATCCTTGTACCTTGGTCAGGATAGAGTCGAGATCTTCTTAATAGAAATGGAATGCTTTCTGAGTATCCTCTCGGTCGGATCTCCGTACGCAGCTCTGAAACTAATGCCTTGCAACCTCCTTGTGAGGCTCGCACCTGATATCGGTACACAACAGACGAGCGCACCTGATGAACTCGGTACACAGCAGACGATCGATCTCCTCCAACTCGTTTCAGTTATGCGTCACTACCCTCTCCTCGACGTCAGATGGAGTGTTGAAACCACTCAATTTCGTTTCAATTCTCCCCACGGGAACGAAATCACTTCTGTCGTAGATATCCTGAAGTCTATGGGAACCCGGCAAGCCGATAGACTAGATTCTGCCGTGCTCAGGATCCCACACAGTATTGATTTCTTCAAAGGGTTTAGCCTTGATCTTATCCCGAAAGAAGATGTCACGAAAGATTGGCCTCAGATAAAGTCCCCAAGGTTAACCAAACGTGAGCTTGGATTTGTTATCAACTATTCTCGTATCTGTGTGCGAACGGAAAACCAATTACTCAATCGATGAGAAACTGGGTACGGTAGCACGTGGCGGATTCTGAAGGCTTGCGACCACATTGAAATCACCCTTCACTTTCGGATCACATAACTAGATAGTGGTGAATTCTTCGGGTAGAAACCTGAATGGAATGAAAGCAATCATCGAGGAATCATGCTTCTCTTGTCATCATATTCTACCATATCAGTGCCTGGACTGATGCGACAAAAACTGGGTACGATAGAGGGGCGATTTGATGTCTTCTCCATTCCTATATATGTATGTATATAATTAGTTGCAAGTGTACATCTTCTAGAAGAGGCCCGTGTAATGTAGTATGAAAGTCATTAATGGTGCACTCACAGTCATGTTCGAGAACCCAAGTTCCGAGCTCGGCGATAATGCAAAGAGCTCACAGCGCGCCACGCATCACCGCTCCTCCGATCACACTGCATGCTGCAGGGCGCCTTCGAACAACGCCGACACCAGCTATCGTGAACTAGCGGGTATTGATGCTACGAAGCTAGACATGGGGTCTGATGATCATCTAGGAAGGTTCTGGTTCGTCCGTTGGTTATCGAAACATCAAGCTGACGGTCATGGCTTGCCAGCGTATAGCCAACTCGAGCCGCAATACCGACAAAGACGTATTTCGAGAAAAAGGAACACGCACGGAGCCATCTGGAATTGAGTTTCAGCTCCAAGCCCCTATACTGAGAACCAAGCATGCACATCACCACGTGAACAAAGCTGATCTCAGCAAGCCCCTCACGACCGCTCACCTTCCCAAGACCAAAGAAAAAACCTCTTCAGCTCCCCCGCCCTTCTCTCCCTAAATCGGCGATACAGAAAACTTCAGAAAGCCCAGACCTTTGCGCATAAACGAACCCACGACACAGTGACGAAGGCGCAAGTGGAGCAAAGAGAGAGGGAAGCGAATTGATTTAGCTTCAACGTCACAGGCACGCGTGAGGTGGACCAATGAGTACTCTAGCGCGACGGCCGCTAACCCCCGGGGTCCACAAACGAACCCGTGCTAACCGCAAGTAGGGCTAGGCACGTGGACGGTCGGGACCACGGGGTACGAAGGCTTGACGTCGCATTGCTGCTGATTTGCTTGCATGCCTTGGGTCGCTGCGGATGCTGAGCTTTTTATAAGAGGGTTGCGTGTGCCCCGTGTGGTGCATGTCCATGCAAAGCTGGTATTGAGGCTTCGTTTCTTTGAACTACAAAACTAAACTCGAAGTTTTTGTTAGTATCGAGTGGTAGCTTCCTTTGTTATATCAATTCAACGTCATTTTTCTACATTCCGCGGACCCTGAGTTTGCGTGGTACACCGACCTTCCTGCATACTTGTGGGGGGATCTTCCTTCCCCTTCTGGGGCCACGGAGCCATTGTGCTATCCGTTTGTCCTGTCAAAAGGTTTAGGTTTATAAGAGGATTGCAAGAACCTCAATACTGACTTCTGTTTCTACTTCCAACGTCTCAAACTACTTTTTGATCGACCATCTACACCTGGACATCCGGCATGGTCGACACAAGCAACCTCACCACAGCAGACCTCCTCCCACCCCAGCCAAGCATGTTCACAGAAACCTCCATGCACATGCTCATTGTAGCATTAGCGCTCTTCCTCCCCATCATAACAGCCTTTTACATCCACAAAGACTACTGCGCCTTCCTCTCCCTCGGCCCCGGCGGCACTCCAGCAACACCCCTAGGCTACCTAAAAATTAAATTCCTCTCCCTAATCTGCCTACGCGACCCCCTCCGCCCCATCGGCATACCACCGCACTTCCGGCCGCAAAAGGGTTACTTCGCCGATGGCGACGCGTTGCCGTCTCGTAAAGGATCGAAACCGTTGGTCCAGGGTATCGCGCCGCAAAGACAGCAGACGCAAAAGAGTAGCGAGGGCATCTACAGGTGTCTAGTACAGAAGATCAAGGCTCTTGCGAGCGATCCCCGGAATCGGTTGATGGAACGAACGAGTTGTTTTGAAAAGCATAGTTCGGGCTTGTTTACCAGCGTGCCCATTACTAGGACGTGTGGAGGAGAAATTTGTCATGCGCACCCAAGTGATGGGTCGATGCATATGACGTTGCACCCTGCGGATGCCAATCTCATGATTGAGAGGGGGTGGGGGGAGAGACATCCGTTGGCGAGGGGAGGGTGGTGTAGGAAGTTTGTTCCGAGAGAGTTTATGCTGGTTTACGCACCGAGGGATGAGGAGGAGGTGGAAGTTGTTGCTAAGATCATTGCGGCAGGGATTTGGTGGGTTAGCGGTGTCGATGTCAATGGGGATGAAGAGGGTCCGAGGAGGAGGAGCGCGGATGTTGCGGCTATTGGCAAGGAGATGGAAGACAATGAGTGCTGGGCTTGTGGGGTGAATGGCTATGGAGGAAATCAGGTGGAGAAGATGACGAGCGATGCGTGAGGGAAGGGAAACGGTGAGAGGATCCAAGGGAACAGATTGATAGCGGTTGCTTGATTTCACTCGTTCAAGCATGGCGTTTGGGACTTTCATCATTCCGGGCAAGGGCATCTGGGCAGGGCATTGGGACGATGTACGATAGGAACAACGGTAGTCGACACAATCTTTTTTTTTGGTACAGGTTCTTAATCGTTTCGTGATGACATGCACGCTTGAAACGCAACCTGAATGCGCATCGCCTGTGTACCACACCTCCAATCTTCCGTTAGGCCTCTTCAAGCCAAATCAACCCACGCTGCCTGTACGCATCTACTGTTTCCCACCCTGCCTAACCCACTCCTCGTATTCTTTCTTCTTGCCAATGACGTCCCAGAACCCTCTCCTGCCCTCACCTTTCCCACCGATGCCACCATCCAGTCCCAGGAATGCATACGGATCTCCTTCGCTCAAGACCTCTTCACCTTCTTTTGTGTAGTGACCTTCACCAAGTCGTCCTTCCCGCGAAAGTTGGCCCGCCCATTGTGCGTATTGTATTGGCTTTAGCGGCGCGAAAGAAATGACAATACCGAGGGAGAGGAGGAGAATGGAGGTCAGAAGTTCGAGTGAGATGTCGAGTGGGAGGGGTGTTGAGGCAAAGGTTGCGGTGTGTTCGTGGGTGGAGTAGATACTGGTGGAGGTTAGTTGTTGTCATAGGTGATGTAGTAATGCTCATGTCGGTCCTCATTTGAATACAAGGCGATATGAGATACATGTGCACGTACGCATGTGTGAGGAAGAGCGCGCCGATGCCATTGAGCGCCGTCCCTAAGATAGCCATTGCGAAGTTGGGTGGGGTGCGTGAGGCTCGTCGATGCCTGAAGAATGTGGGGTTGAAATTTGACGACTCTGAATTTATGTGTACGAGTTCCGGTGACTTACGTGTTGACGGTGTAGGCAGAAGGCGGGTTGGATGGTGGAGGTCGGCGTTCGTGATGCGAAGCCGTGAGCTTCACTTTTGCTTGGCGCCTACGATCCGCCCGCAGACCCTGGGGTCCGCGACTTCCAGTATGCTCATCACCTCCATCTTGTCAGCCGTCAACTATAGCAAGTTGGACAATCCTCTTGGCAACGGTATGGGACCAGGTGCTTCCATACTTCTTTCTTTGAGTTGCATGCCATTCGAAGGAGATCGTACTTTTCGAGTTGGCCAGACATGCCTACCTTGACTGCTTACATTATTATCGCCTGATCAGATAAGATTTGCTAGGATCTCAAGGCAACAGGGTAACTCACTCAGCGACTGGATCCCTCAGCATCCTCGTCCAGCATGTCCGTGTTGACCGCATACGGAGAGGAACTCGGAGGTGCGGTCTCCGACATATCATGCGGAGATATCCTCTGGACATGATCGGACCATGACGGCTTTGTGTAGCGACGAGATTATAAGAACTTGGTCGTATGTAACAGATTCCACGTCTCTTGTTCTACCAGCAGCTTTCTTTTCACGAGCCCTTTTCCTACTGCTTCACACTTGTAACCTTATATTCCAGTTTTACTATCCCAGAGATGTCGAGTTTAAAACCACCCCTAAACGTCCTCATCGTAGGCGCAGGTGTTTGCGGCCCTGCCCTTGCCCTCATGCTTCAACGCTCTAATCCACAGCACACAATCACAGTCATAGAACGGTCTGTCACGTTACGCACAGGTGGTCAGCAGATTGATCTCAAAGCCCAAGGCATTCCAATCATGAAACAATTGGGTTTACTCGAGACGGTCGGATCGTACTGTGTCAAAGAGAGCGGTATGGAGTTTGTCGACAGGAATGGCAAAAGCTTGATGCAATTCGGCGTAACGAGTGCCGAAGAGAAAGCAAGGACATTCAACCTAACAACCGAATTCGAGTTCATGCGAGGAGACTTTGTAAAGATGATATATGACATCAGTTTGCAAGAGCGAGAAACACTGACCGCCAACGGACAAACCAAAGGCAGTCTAACATACGAATTCAACAAAACCATCACCGCTCTCTCACAACCCCCATCATCCCCCACGACAACAGTGACCTTCTCCACCGGCGAAACTAAAGTCTTCGATCTCGTAGTCGCAGCAGATGGCCAAGGCTCACGGACCCGCCGTCTAGCCTTTGGACAAGAAACCAGTACCTCATCATTCAAGTCCCTCAACATCCACGCCGCGTTCTTCAACGTCCCCCGCCTGCCCACCGAAGACAACTTGGCACGCATTTACTTCGCACCCAATAACCGCGCAGTAATGACACGCACAGGCGATCGACCAATCACACAAGTCTACTTCTTCATCATGAAAGACAGGGACCGCGCGTCGCAAATGCAAGCCATGTACAAACGCCCCTTGTCCGAGCAAAAAGCCGCTTGGGCAGAAATATACACTGATGCCGGGTGGGACTGTCCACGGTTCCTGCGGGAATTGAACGACGTCAATGATTTCTATGCTACGGAAATTGGGCAGGTCAAGATGCCTGAGCATCGTCTTTACAATGGCCGTGTTGTGTTGCTCGGCGATGCTGGGTATTGTCCTTCGTCTTTTACAGGTAAAGGCACGACACTGTCGCTCATCGGGGGTTATGTTCTCGCTGGCGAACTAGCGAGACATGGTAATGATGTCGACGCTGCACTTGCGGCTTATCAAGAGACAATGAAGCAGCCGATTGAAGAATGCCAGAAGCTTGGTGGGCTGAATGATGGGCAGGGGTTCTTTCCCGCGTCGAAGTGGGGGATTTGGATGGCGAATCATGTGCTTTGGACGATGTCGAGTCTTAGAGTTGATAAGGTGCTAGGGTGGCTTGCGGGAATTTTGCTAGGGGGGGAAGAAAAGAGGTGGGAGTTACCCGAGTATTCCGAGTTGGATTTGAGAACTCCGAGGAGGGAGTGAGCTGTTTTGCTAGCAATGCACGTGTTTTCATCGTGGTTGGTATCGCAGAGTTGTGCTGTGCGAGAAGTATACCGCACGTACATACTGCAATCATTTTAATCCCAACTTATAAACCAGAAACCTTACAACATACACACAAGAACTGCTGAAAATCATTCGCACAATTCTCAAAATGTGGACACGTGCGCGAAATGTGATGAATCACGTCTTCCTCTGCCCAGAAAGCCGCTTCTTAGCCCTCTGCCAACCCGATTCACTATCTCGGCGATCAAGCAAAAGATCCACCACACGTTTCGTCTCTCTTTTCCTTTCCTCAAACCCCACGTTCGAGTCCGCCGGGGTGTCCAAACGCTTTGCAAAACCTTCCCATTGCTTTGCGTCCAACAAGCCCAGTAAGCGAGAAGCATGCAGCAAATCCTCTCTTGGTACAGTGACGCCTTTGGTACGAACATAACTCGCAAAATTAAACAGCACCGCGAACTCAAGGAAACTGTTGACACTGGTTCTGAGTTTTCGGGGCACAACGTCATCGAATACGTTCGGATAGGTCGCTGTGGTACGTCCGACTTCGTCTAGAAACTTGACCGGGCAGATTTTGAGCCGATGTTCTACGCGTATCGCGTATTCGATGCAGTGTGTGAAGTGGAAAGCTTTGGTGCGGGTGGTTCCGGCGAGTGTTTTGAATAGACCTAGTTGGCCGTTGGCCCAGTGCCATTGTGGATCGAAAGCATCGTGTCCGGTGTTATCGAGGACAATATTCCATACGCGCTGAGATCGAACGAAGTCTTTTGCTATGCGGTGGGTCCAGGTGACGTGAGAAGCTGCTTTTGTTCAGCTTTGGTCTGATCTGATACATGATATAAAAGTACCTTTTGATGGTACAGCGCTGGATCTATTGTGCGAGCTTTCCACTTCCAACAGACCCCTACATCGAGAGTTGAGTTGACTTTTCATCGTTTTGAGACGCTCCACAATCTCATTCTCAGTCAACGGTCGAGCCACGTTCCTCAGCGCCGGGTCGTCATTCTCACAGTCTGCAAACCAGAGTTCCAGTAAGGACGGCCGTGTTTTCATGCTTACCAAACGGAGAAGTTGGCAGGCGTGCTTCAATTCTACTGTGTTCAAACTGCCAAGGAGTTTTGTGAAAAGTTGCTCTAGTCCAGATGGGAGGGCGTCCAGTCGAGCAGTGACATTATATATGCGCGTTGTAGTTGACAGTCCACTAAGCAATAAGTGCACCGCGATATATGCCCAGAGAAATATGCCAGCTGCCTTCTTGGCTACATCGTTGACGACGTTGGTAGCAGAGCCGGGGTTCAATTTGCTGAGCTTTGCATACAGTTCATCGCCCTCAAACGAAGCCGTGATATAACTGTATATGTCTTGGCGATTGCAGCGTTCGAGGCGTAGACAAGGTCGGCTTCCGAATGCGCGAAGAAACACTGGCAATGGCCTACTAGCAACACAAATTTTGACATGCGGAAGTTTTACTACGTCCATAATGAGATAAAGAAGCTCTCTCGAGTCGCCGTCAATTTCGTCCAAGCCATCTATCGCGAAGAAGAACGACCTCGGTGTGAGAGGTGCAGATACCATCGTTGTGAAGGATTGGCGCAGCTCCAGCCACGTAAATGGTTGTCGACCTCCACCGAAAGCAAGGAACTGTTGCCAGCGTTGATGGAAAATATGGACCACAGTCTTCTTATCACGCTTGAGCGCGGCGTGGAGCAAGGCTCGTAGAAGCCCCATGCGCGAGTTTTGCAGGTCGTTGCCCAAACTTGTGGAGAAAAAGCTTCCCTTTATGAGTGGCCTTTCTTTAGCCCAAGCGTGTAAGTGGGCAGCAGTCCGGCCGTGACTAGACAGAAATTTCATCATCGTACTTTTTCCGGAACCGGGCATACCAGAGACCCAATACAGATTACTGCAATCGGGTGCCGCAAGCCAACAGGGAAAAGGGTCGCAGTCATCAGGGTAGGTCTGCTGGTGAGATTCATCAAAGACCCATTGAAAAGTTACTGGGTGTACGCACGAAATTACCTTGTAACGATCAGAGAGTCCTGTGAAATACAAGCGTGCCAATATGAAGCTGACAAAGCGACTTTCCACATCGCCGTTTACCACGAAGTCCTTCAAACTATCCGAAAACGCAGAGACATCAGCGGTTTTCGTAGGCTTCCAATCATGATGCTTGATGCCGTCAAGTAGTAGTGCGTGGGAGTCTGAGGCCTCGTCCCCGGGGAACCATATTTTTTCCGGATGATCTTGACTGCATTGTGAGATGTTTTGTCTAAATCATGAATCAATGTGTGATCGCACCATTGATATCTCACTTACCGGAGCGAGGTGAGCAGAGAGATATCTACTTGCTTGCGAATTGAACTGAGTCTGTCTAGGAGAGCCGATATCGTCTTCTGACTATAGTACAAGTTCAAGACGCTGCGTAGTCCTTGAATAAGTACAGTCTGTTCGTCCACGTCATTGTTGCGCTTCGCTTGATCCAGTGTGGCCTGTAAGATCTTCGCCACTCCCGCACCATCTTTCGCCGCTGCGATAAGTTGCGCATCTGCCGTGTACTGAACAAGAGGGGAATTGTTATTATGCAATACGTGCTGTGTCTTTCCAAGTTGTTGCAATAAGTCGCTGAGATTAGCTATTGCGTCATCGAGCAGTGTAGCTTCCCCTAGGGTATTGGCAGCAGATATGTGTATACCACCCACCTTACCCTTGCGTAGCACTTTGGCAGAATATTCGACAAGCTGTATGACGGCTGAAGCAAGTGACACAGCATTCAGAGGCTCCATGATTGTGCCAGGTGTAGCAAAGCGACATTGTGTAGGCAATCTAACAAGACAGACACATACGGCTAAGACGGAAGTTTGTGTTCACGCACGCATCGCTAAGGCGTCCTTTAGCCCAGCCGTGTGGATGTAGTCAACTCATTAGCACGTAGAAAAGGCACGATAATAGTAAGGGCTTGCTTTTCGGCTACTAGCCATTGTGTCTCAATTGATCCATGCTCTTCTTAACCGCCTGCACGACGTGTGACGTCTTTGTGAGAAGGGTTTAGCGTCGTAGACGTAGAAACTTGGAAGGTATGACGAACAAGGAAGAAATTCGGGAGACATGTGAAGATGGAATAAAGTTTGAAGGTGGGTAGCGGTGAAAGACCCGCAGTCGTGGTTCGCGCCATGCGAACTCGTCTTTTCTTGTACCGTGTTGCGGACCACCGAGCTGAACCGTGCGCAAAGTAAGCTTTCCCCGACTTTGGTTGGTTAGACATCACTCCTCCGACATTCAACCATGGCCGAGTACTGGAAGTCAACAGTGAGTGAAGCCGAGATGAATCTGCGCGTCATACACTAACCTCACCGCAGCCAAAATACTGGTGCAAGTTTTGCTCCACGTATGTGAAGGACACCAAATTCGAGCGCGCGCAACATGAAGCGACCGGCCGCCACCAAGGCAACATCCAGCGTAGTCTGAAGGGACTGCATCGCGAACAGGAGAACGAGAAGCGCAACCAGGCGCGCGCACAAGCAGAGGTTGCACGTCTGAATGGCATCGTACCCTCCTCATCCACTCCCTCCGTCACGACCGGCGTAGGCGGCAAACCCACATACAAGAAGGAACCCGAGAAGAAAGCCACAGTAGACGACAGGAAACGGCAATGGGAACAGCTGGCGGCTATGGGCGTGGCGCTTCCTGCGGCTGCAAGAGGCGATCTGGCGATAGCAGGGGAATGGAAGACTGTCAAAGAAGAAGTAGTGGGAGAAGTAACCGAGGATGGAGAGTTCAAGGCGACATCTTTGAACAAGGGTATACGAAAGAGGCAACTTGACGAGGATGAAGAAGAGCAGAAGGCCGCTGGAGAGCTTATTACGAAAAGGAAGGGCTGGGGTCATACCTACAAGAGTTTCCCAGGCGGTAAGGGTGGTGATGATGATGATATTGAGAGCTTGCTTGGGAAGAAGAAACCGCAACCCGAGGTCAAGAAGGAAGAACAAGAGGATGGGGTGAAGGCTGAAGTTGACGAAGACAACGACGAGAAGAAGTTGCAAGATATACCTACGGCTGAAGAAGCAGAAGCTAAAGCCGCCGAGCCTGTTGTCAAGAAGGAAGAGGACGCACCAGCTGCACCGGCTGTGGTGTTCAAGAAGAGGAAGAAGGCGAAATGAATGGCTTCACCAGTAACCACCATACCCAATGTAGGTACCCACGTACCGCTCGCGCTGCTATCAGCCCCGGCCCACGCCTCATGCATCTCGGCCTCGAAGTAGATGAATGCTGGGGGTGTTTATTTCCAGTGAGCCGAAGAAAATTATGGATGGCCTTACGTCAGTCAGCAACACACGCGCGTAGCAGGATATCATGACTACTTTTCGCAAGGGCCTGCCGGAAGAGTATTCGTATTATCAAGCTGGACAATATGCGTCAAGGAGAAGGCTGTGTCTAGCTCATGTAGTCCTGATTAGGGTGTCTTTGTGAAGGAGCATCCAATCGAGAAGTGGAAAGACCAGCTTCGAGCAGGACCTAAGCAGCTTCTCTGCCTACGAAACAATCAAGAACATCAAGTTCACAGCGTTAACACCAATAGACGATGCGTGACTCCAAGTGCCTTGATCTATGACTCCCTCACAGCTTTGAGCGGCTCGTTTAACGTCCACTTTTTGATCGGCGCATGCACCTAAACCTTAAACCCCTGCCCAAACGTCTGCCAAGTAGCGTCAACCGCGAGATCGCGTCGCCAACACCAGACAACTGTCGCGGTTCACCAAAACGTGCGCCCCAACTACCAACACTCAACCTCTTCTCCCAGCCCTTTTTCCACTAGTTTCATGGTCGCGTAATAGCATGATTCATCTGCTAGCGATATTTACGCGACCATGCATCTCATTAAACCACAGTGGTTAACACATCCCGGTTGGTGCACCTCCGTGTATACACATGCTCGTCTATTGCCATGTTACTGATGCCAATTCATGATAGGCGAACAGAAAGACTTCGAAGTCTACAGCTGCCACGTTTCCCCTGATGGATCGCGCCTGGCCACGGCCGCCGGAGGTTCGTGAACCCTTGTTGGGATTTCCCACGCAATGCGCTGCCTCCTAAAACGTTGTTAACATATCATCTGCAGACGGCTACGTACGAGTATGGTCTACCGAGGCCATCCTAAATTCGAATGATCCCTCGTATACAAAACCAAAGCAGCTCGCAGCTGTCAGCCATCATTCGGGCACCATTCACGCGGTTCGCTTTTCTTCCAACGGCAAATATCTGGCCTCTGGCGCCGACGATAAGATAGTATGCGTCTATGCGCTCGACAAGAATGCGCCGACCCATGCAGCATTCGGTGGGTATATGTCAAGTACGAACAATGAACACAGGCTGATGGAGTCACAGGATCGAATGAACCTCCCCCCGTCGAGAATTGGCGCGTCATCCGCCGTCTTATCGGACACGACAACGATGTACAGGATCTCGGCTGGTCGTTTGATTCGTCAATACTGGTATCAGTGGGGTTGGACTCGAAAGTGGTTGTGTGGTCAGGGCATTCTTTCGAGAAACTGAAGACGCTGTCAAACCACCAGAGTCACGTCAAGGGCATAACATTCGACCCGGCAAACAAGTACTTTGCAACTGCTAGCGACGACCGTACTATCAAAGTGTACCGTTTCAATTCTCCACCGCCCAACGCCTCGCAGCAGGACCAGGTCAACAACTTCGTCTTGGATCACACCATTACCGCACCCTTCCAAACTTCCCCGCTTACCACATACTTCCGCCGTTGCTCCTGGTCGCCCGATGGCGCACATATCGCTGCTGCGAATGCTACAAATGGGCCTGTCAGCTCTGTTGCTATACTTGCGCGTGGATCGTGGGATGGAGACATCAGTCTGGTCGGCCACGAAGGCCCTGTTGAAGTAACCTCGTTCTCTCCACGATTGTTTTATCGGGACCCACCACGCCCAGAGAAGGACGGAACCATCAACCAGCCGACAGTGACCATCGTCGCATGCGCTGGACAAGACAAGTGCTTGAGTGTGTGGAATACCAGCTTTCCTAGGCCCTTCATGATCTCGCAAGAGCTGGCAGGCAAGTCCATTTCCGACTTGTCATGGGCACCAAACGGAGAAACGTTATTTGCAACCAGCTTGGATGGCAGCATATTGACGCTCGTCTTTGCGCCAGGAGAACTAGGCTATCCCGCGACACTTGCAGAGAACGAAAAGACACTGGCCAAGTTTGGCGCTGGCAGAAGAGTTGGCATTATCGAGGGCACAGACGCACTACTTCTGGAAGAGAGCAGTAAAAGTGGAGAGCTTAAAGGTGTTCAAGGCAGGATGGGTGCACTAATGGGCGACGGAGGTGCGGTTCAGCCGCCAACCATCACCAACGGAACCAATGGTACCACTGCCTCGACAAATCTCACAAACGGATCGAGCGCCACAGCACCACCACAGGCCCCTGCTGAGCCACCTCCAGACGTCCGAGTTGAGAAGCTGAAGCAGAGGGTGACTGTCACTAAGGATGGCAAGAAGCGAATAGCGCCTATGCTCATGTCGTCTTCATCTGGTGTCGGTGAATCGTCTCTACCCCAAACACAACTCCTTTCTGCGACAACAACCTCAGGCGGCAGGAGTGATAACCCCCACAACATTCTAGATCTGTCAAAGCCATACGACGGATTCCCAAAAGGAGGGCTTGCATCTATGCTGATAGGAAACAAGAGAAAATTTGCAGAGATCGAAGGGGACGACGACCGACAAGTGGAGCGAAGATTGGCGGGTTCAGTGAAGCCTGGAGGTGCAGCGATAGTGCTCAACAGTGAGAATGGTCTTATTCCTCCTGCTGCAGCACCATCGAAGAACAATGAGCTGACAGAGCCTCCTAAAGTTCTAAGGCCGGCCATCGTCAACCCTTCTATGGCCCTCGCTCAGGTGCGATTGGCTGTGCCAAAAGTCAGAAGTGTTATCGTGCGAACTATGGACGGCAGCGAGCCACCACAAAGTGGTATTGATGCCAATACGGGGAAAGCAGAAGTACCAGACACGGTCATTTTAGAAGCGCGCAACGCCAGTGGACCATCGCGGACAGGACGCCCACAAGACCACGATCCAACGCGGCTGACGTGCACCAGCAAGGGACAGTCACTCTGGCAAGACTTCCTACCAAAGGCCGTACTCTTAGTTACAGGCAACACAAACTTATTCGCAGCAGCATGCGAAGACGGCTCAGTATACGCCTGGACACCCGCCGGCCGCCGAACCCTTAACGCCATGGTCCTGGAAGCTCAGCCCGTAATCATGGACTGCCGCGGCTGGTGGCTAATGTGCATAACAGCAGTCGGAATGTGCTACATCTGGAATCTCAAAACAATGTCCGCGCCGCACCCGCCCATCTCCCTTGCCCCCATCCTCGACGTCGCAGCCTACGCCCAAGGACCTCACCTCACGCGCTCCCCCGGCATCGTCTTCGCGCGCCTAAACTCCGCAGGCCGCATAACAGTAGCTATGTCGAATGGCGAGGGCTACGCGTACAATCCCGACATGTATATCTGGCAACGCATTTCCGAGCCGTGGTGGGGTGTCACAAGTCAATATTGGAACTCGACCGATTCATCCGTCGGCAACATTCGGCCTTCAAAGGACAAGAACGCCCCCAAAGAGAAGGATGATCAGGTATCAATGGAGAATATCTCAGCGGGCATCATCCCAGCTCTCGAACGTAACACAACGAACCAATCGCTACTACAGGGTCGCGCTTTCCACCTCCAGCGTCTCATCAAGATCTTGGTGTCGGCAGAAGGCTACGAGACATTTGAGAGCTCGGCTAGTGTTGCACATCTCGAGAATCGCGTTGCGGCTGCACGTACATTGGGCGCGAGGGAAGAGTTCAAAATTTATCTTACCATGTATGTCAAGAGACTTGGTGCCGAGGGTCTCAAAGGAAAGATCGAAGAGCTATTACGCAGTCTCATGGGCAGTCTTGTTTCTGAAGAGGAGCAAGGAGAAGGCAACGATGAGGAAGATGAGGCGATGAAGGAGCCGGAAGAGATTTGTGGATGGAAGAGGGAGGAGTTGCTCAAGGAGGCTGTGTTGATTCTTGGTATGTTTGTCGTGTCCCTTTTGATGGTGTGAATCAAGTGTGCTAACGTGTCATGTGTGCAGGTAAACATCGCGACCTCCAGCGTATAACAGTCCCATATGCGCGTCTCCTTGGCATCGTCACTGAGGGTCAGCGTGGGGACGATCAGGCTATGATCACGGATATGTAGCTGACTCTTTTCACGTCTTCTTCTTGTTCTTCGTCTTACTTGTACTAAAAGCATCACTACGCTGATACAAAGGCTTGTGGGTTGGGCAACATGTGTCTGGCGTCACTTGGCGTTTTCTAGGAAGATGGAGTACATGGTTCTCGGAGGAGTGGATGTGGATAATTGTAGACATTTCTTTTGGCAGGAAACATGGATTGTTTGTGAGTAATTGTGGTTTTACTTGCAGGTGCGAGGGGTGAGGAGTGAGGAGTGAAAATGAACTGGCTGCTCAAGAGATATCGCTCCGCTATAATGGAACAGACTAAAGTGCTTAACTCGATGAATCTTAGCACGGGGTATCTATAAAATATCTACACTACCCCAGTACACCTGAGCATCTCCCCAGCTATACTACCTCCTACTTTCTGAACAAATTCGTCGCACTCCCCGCCAGCGGATTAGGCTGAAACTCCATATCGTTCCCGGCCGCAAAAAGCGGCACAGAATCATCATCCACCCTACTCCTCGGCTTAAGCTCCTCCCCCCTCGCAATCTCAATCGTACTAATAACCGGCAATGCCAGCAACAACAACGGTAACAATTGTCCGAAACTCCAGTTCCCCTCACTAGGCCCCACCAACCTCACAGATTCCGGTGGGTGGCCAAAAGCCTGAGATTCCAACACCACGCGCACAGTGGCGCCCACGCCCATGGCAAGACAGGCGAAGAGACCAACGACTTGCACGGTTTTGAGCCATTTGGGGTTTGACCGGTTGTGCAGGTACCATGTTGCGAAACCAAAGGTGATGACTTGTCCGGCGATTACGGCGATGGTGCCGGCGATTGATAGAGCCGCGTTTCCACTTGTGCCTTTACTTTCCACTTCCCAGACACAGGCAATTGGTAACCTGGGCTCCATGTTCTTCATCACAGTCTGCAGGATGAAAATCCCACTTAGTATTCCCAGAAACATGTTTATCAGCATGAGTATCTGCCGTATCCAACGGAGTACCCAATCACGCTTGAAGTCGTTTACGAGGGCGAGTAAAGTAGCAAGGTTTGTAGCGGTGGATAAGAGGGAGAGAAGCCAGATGATGAAGAAGTGGTATGGCACCATTGTTTTCATTTTGGCGAGGCCGACGGACTGGATGCCGATTCCAGTTAGGATTTGTTGATCGGAGAAGGACTGGAGGAGTTTGCGGGAAATGGGGGCTGAGGTGGATTTTCGGAGGCCGAGGAGGATTATCGCGGCGGAGAGAAGGATGGAGAGGATGTTTGTGATTATGAAGGATAGAAGCGTCTGTGGGTTCTGGTGTTAGACTGATGACTACCACGGGTTGCGCGGATGGGGTTCAAGATTGCAACATACGCCTGCGCCTGCTACTCCAGCATCTGTGTTTGTCGTCTCGGGGACGGTGGAGCAATTGAAAGCCATGGTTTCCTGTTTCTCTTCTTTCTTCCCTTGGAACTATTGTATTGAAGGAGCGTGATTGCGTCAGGCCTGCATGCGCGGATTCGTGTTGTGTTATCATACAATGAAATCGCAGAGTTCAAGATGCGCGCAAAAATCGAAACGTTAAAGAAAGTGTTGCGCAAGTCTACGCAAGAAGACTACAGGAAGTAGAAGTAGAGGTGAAAGCAAGAAGTCAGCACAGCCTCAAGCCAATGTCATCATCAACCACCAGGGTCTCACATCCCTCCCATCTAATTTAAGGCACATTGGCGAGCCGGCGACAGCAAGGCAAGCCAGAAGTCAGCAGGGGTAAAGATCGACGCGTGAAACGAGGTTGTACTGCCGGCCAATAGATGATCTTTGCCCGTTGGCATCTGTGGCGCAGCGCTTAATCTGCGACAGATGCTGGGCCAGTTAGAGATGCGGGGTAGAGCTTTTCATGGATGGACGATGGTGTTGTGTTATGCCTAGATAGGATATGAGATGGTGGTGAAAGAGAGTGGAGTACTTGACGTGGGAGGGCGCTTGCGCAGGGGAATGGGTGGGCGTGCATTAAGGGTCCTTGACGGCTTGCTCTTAGCGCTGAATCGGATGTTGTGGCCGGGTTTAAGGGAAGTGTTCATCGGTTATCCGTCCGTCTTTCCGCAACATATAACAATTTTGGAAGGATTACGAAGTCACGAACGCGATTGCACTATTGCTGTGATTGAGCAGGCATGTGGTATTCTAAATATTCTCGCCATGATCATGCACTCGTTCCATATGTTTCTCACCTCATGCTTCCGAGGGCGCAGCAGCCGGCTTACCCGTTGTCGCATACGCGCTCTTCTCCCTGATCTTCGCACCTTGTAAGTAAAACCAAATCGGCACAGGAACCATCACAGCAGCAACACATCCGAGCAACGTAGCAGCCCATTCAATACCCATGCCCTCAAACATCTGCCGTGCGAAGAGAGGGAACGCTGCTCCACAGAGACTACGAAGGAACGTGTTCGCTGCAATCGCCGAGGCGGCAAACTGGAAAGTATGTTAGCATATGCATGAACATGTAGGGGGGCGGCTCCTTCTTACCATAAGGTACGCGTCAATGAGGTAGTTGAATGCCTGCAGGAAAATACTCATGATGCCAAACCCAATTAACAGTCCAGAAAGCGTAGGCACAATCCAATGGATATCCGCTTTGTATCCAGTCCATCCGAACCAAAATATACCCCCTGCAAAGCAAACTCCGCCCGCAATGACCTCTGGTAACCGCCATTCAGGAATAGGCACATCGTTGTTAGCAGCGAGCTTCTTCTGATACCCCGGTTGCCGAACAAAGACAAGGGTACCAGCCAGCAGCTCTCCTACGATCGCGCCGAAAAACGGTAGCCCACCGACACCAGGGTTCATTCCATGCACGCCCTGAAAGACCAATGGATATGCTGTAAGGAAGAGATATAGCAGTCCATAAATGAACGCCATGTATACACTTAGTAGCAGCACGATACGCTCCGTGACCAGCATCCTGAGGGGTCTAGAAAAGTTCTTCTCTAGCAGTTCGCGGAAGTCAATTTCAATCTCTTCTTGCTTGGCGTGAATGCCCCAGTTCTTGGTGCGGCGGCGTAATTCTTCGGCTTTGGCAACGAGGATCAAGGGTGGGTAGGATTCAGAGAGGAAGAGCAGGTTAAGGGTGAAGGCCGCAAAGCCCATGAAGGAGCTATCTCATGTGTCAGTACATGTGTTTTGTATCCTTTGCATGGACGAGGGAGAAATGCTTACACGAGGTACTGAGTCCACCGCCAACCAAGATCAGGGTCCATGACTATGAAGCCGCCGATGAAAGGTGCAAGGAAAGGACCACTAAAGACTGTTACACTAAAAACGGTGATCGCCATTCCTCTTGTCCTATTACCGAACATGTCGGAAAAGACAGCTGCAACACACTAAATCTCAACATCAGCACCCATCACCCAACGCGTAAAAGAAAAAGCGCAGATACTCACAGTAATTGGACAAGCCCCAAAGAACCCCGAAAAGAACCGACAGATCAAGACGGTCTGCAAATCCTTGCCCGTCGCACAAGCAATTTCGAAGACAGAGAAACCAAACGAGGCTATCACGAGCGGCAGCCGTCGTCCTTTCAACTCCGAGAACGGCGCCCAGAGGATCGGTCCCGTCGCAAAGCCCAGCACGTACAACGACGTGCCCAGCGTAGCGACTACAGAACCCACACCAAACCTCTCCTGTATAGCTCTCGTCGCCGTACTAAAAATCGAGCTAGCGAACGCAGCCGTCATCGTCGTGAATCCCTATAATAGTGATAAGACGAACATGTCAGTCCATATGATCTCACAACTCTTATTCTGGTTTGTATATCTCGAGGCTGGACTTACCAACATAGCAGCTGTTAACAGCTTCTTCCGTAGCGGCCAGTTCTGAGCATGCAATGGATCATCCTCCCCATCAAATTCCACGACGTAATCTTCCTGTGAGGGTAGTGGAGGTGGATATGGTTTCCCAGCGCCGAACTCTGGTAGTGGTCTCGAAGCACGGGAGGTTCTGCTCCGCAGTAGCCCACCGAGGCCGCCGACTGTAAGCGAGTGCTGGCTTCGTTGCGTCTGGATGCGACTTAGAGAATGAGAATGGTGGCGGAGGTTTTCTACGTCGGAGGAGGAGGAGTGCTGGGGAGGTGGTCTGGGTTTCGCTTCCGATGTATCTGGTGTTGAGGACGAGGAGGTCGCTATAGTAGAGGAAGTTCCTGTCCGGGCAACATCCTCGCGTTGCTTTTCCTCAATCTCTGGAACAAACGCATATGCCTGCGAGAAGCGGCCGGGGCTAGGATCTCGTTCGAGCGTCTTCTCTACGTAGCGGCCTTGGTCATTCATGTTCTTGGTGGTAACTGCGAGTTGCAACAAGACAGCAGGTGCTTCAGGCGTACGGTATACATATTCGACTCGAATGTTTAGCTCTCACAGTATTACAGCATCAGAGTATTGTAACTTGAACGTCCGTTCCTCCGCTCTATGACTCCACAAAAGCGGATGCTCGCGCTCTCTCGGATCGGAGACTTGATAGTGCACCGAAGAGCCGGTGATGAATTGCGAGAATGTTGACCCGATTTTGGTATAAATAAGGGACCAACCCGATAGGACGTACGTTCATAATATAACTCTACCTTCCTGTACACCATGAACTCTAGGATATTGGTAGTCCGACGTGCGTTACTCAAGCCGTTGTAGGCCTCGGGATGATTGATGTCGGTGAGGGTCAAACTCGCGCGCCGTGTAAGGCCGAAGTAGCGAAGCCGCGTCGACTCTAAGAAGCCGCCAACTGTGTCCGGCAATGTACTGCCAAGTTCGGCCCTATCTTTCGTATAACAGGCCTGGAGAATGATGATGCAGGGACCAGGGATATGCATTCTATGATGTTTATTAGCGAGAGCCGCACTACGTTCCATGTCGAAGATGATGCTGCCGAGACATGTCTCTTAGTCACATACAACCTGCTTACAATCACAAATCAACTTGGGTAGTAACGTCCATTCATTTACGACGGGACAACTACCGTGCCTGAACAACGCCCTCCCAAGGTCTTCTTCAGCACCTAGCGTGTATCAACACCATTGCATAGGAATATAGACACTATACATCGTTTGAACACTTAGTCTTGCATGTATCTTTACATTCATAGTAAACAGTTACAGTAGTCTTGAGCTTACTATTGAAGATTCCATTATTAACTATCATTAGCGTCTGAACTACTTACCCTTACCCAGTCACAGTACTGTTCTCCGAGGCCACCAGATATCGCAATCATTCGTGTCAGTCTTCGCGCAGCAGGCTGCAACAAACTGCATTGATCTTAGTGCCGCCAAGGATGACATGAGTTATTGCGATACCTGGTGAGGCTGATCCGGTTGGATGGCATGTACAATTGCTGACCCCGCAGTCATCATCATTCCTAGTTTAGAGAACTACCACTCTTCATAAGCCCCCCTGAGACACGCTAAATTCTGAGTTCGTAACGATACCTTAACCTTTCTCTGGTTATCAATTTAAGTCTAGTCATAGTTTGTTGCTCCTACTCTGGTGCACACTGTTATCTGCAACGCTAAGTAGCCTCGAAACTTCGAAGTAGCTTATGATGACGGAGGCTGTGTCCGAATGGCTCGCTCTTGCTGTAGAAGAAGTCGACGAGAAGAAGCTACTGCCGGGTGTTATTGGCAAAGATGGCATACGACCGCATCTTCCTACACAGATGGTGAAGATGCCCTTCGACGACCCTGATCAGGTCGCTGTTGTCTCATGGCGCTGGGACGGAGACCTACAAACCCGGGGTTCCCGAAACATCGCAAGTGTCATACACTGTGCAAAACAGCGAGGTAATCGATATCTGTTCATTGATACTTTGCACGAAGATAACAGTCCTTACTGCCTATGATACCAATGGAATTGGCTTGCACGCAATGAGATATAATGTTCTACGTCCGTGGATCTTGAATGAGGTGCGGCTTTCCCGACAAAATCCCGGTAGGATCGTGTACGTAGGACACAGCAACCAGGGTTCGCAGATGGCAGGTTATTTATCCCTAGGTATCCTCGCAATTGGGGACCGACCGTGCCAACGTTCTTACTTTGTGTCCTTGCTCAAAGAGATCTGGTGCACTAGTTTCTTTGACTCGATCGCTGGTTTACTCACCGAGGAAGTTGGAATGTGTTTCGTCTCGGATTTCAAATACATTATACAGGCTTTTTCACACGTTCTGTCTGTTGCTTACGAACAGATGGTAATACTTCAATGTATACACATTGAACAAAGGATCACCTTAGCACTTCATAGTAGTCGAGAACTCTAACTCGGAATGCATGTCGTTTCCAGGACGCGTATTGAGTCCGCCAAGCTATGTCCTGACCATCGTGCTAAGCCTGGCTTCGCGCTTTCAGCTGACAGATGGAAGACATCTTCTTAACGGCTGATATCACCAACACCTTGCTGCAACGCTCTACTTTCCTCCCTGAGAGAGGTCATATGAGTTGTCATCGAGCCCAGTCCCTACTTTTGTGTGTCGATCACGCAACGGCAGATTTTCGACCAGACTGTTATGTAGTGACTGTTTTCATGTATTTCCTTCTCCATGGACAGACATCAGATCTTCGCCGTGCTAGGCGTCCCCGTGCTCATCTGGTTACCCTTTTGCTATCACTGTGAATCGTTCCAACAACCTGAATCGAAACTTCAGGACGATTAGTGTTGCAGCATTGGCTCGAAGCGCGCACTCGGGCACAATGATAGCGCTAATAAGTGATATACAGGTCGTGTGGAGGCCTGACCAGCACACAGGTACGTCACAGAGGCAAGCTTTGGCACTATTCGATACTGGACACAAGACCGAGCTCAGCGATGGTCCGAGTACATGCATGCAGCGTGGTGAAGCGTGACATCGTCAGTAACCATATTACTGCCCCACTTACGCGATTGATCAAGTCACAAGTGCATGTGGCAAAATGTGTTGTTGATCCCACAGTGGGAAGTGGTATCTCTACCATGTCGTGATTTTGGTTATCGTCTAGCGACTGCTCATAAAGACGTGAAACCGTCCGTCATGATCATGCATACTCTTCGTCAAAAGGTCATAACATCGCGCGCGCCAACAGGAAGTTATCTACAACTTCTGCATAGCAACAATGTCGGTGGACTGGACGTGGTCCTCGAACTCTTCGATCTGTTGCTGGAGCTCGTCCAGCGAGACCTTGTCGTCCTCGACGACCAAGTTGATCTGGAGCTTCTTGATACCGAAACCAACAGCGACCAACTTGGAGGCACCCCAGACGAGACCGTCCTTCTCGATGGAGAGAACGTTCGCCTTGAGCTCGTCCATGTTTGTCTCGTCATCTGGGCAACGTTAGCATACGGGTAGAATCGAAGACAGATTAAAGAACGTACCCCATGGCTTGACGTCAAGGGTGACGATAGACTTAGCAGCAGGCTTGACCTTGCCAGCCTTCTTCTTGTTGTACTCGGCCAGACGCTCCTCCTTGATCCTGGCAGCCTCGGCGTCCTCCTCCTCGTCGTCGCTGCCGAACAGGTCGACCTCGTCGTCGTCGTCCTCAGCCTCCTTCTCGGGGGCCTTGGCGGGGTTCAGAGTGAGCTCGGAGGACTCGGGGCCGTAGGCAGTGAAGTCCTTGGTTGGGTCACCAGGAAGGGAGTCGAACTCGCCCTCGAAGGTGAGCATGTGGTTGTACCAGCGCCATGCGTATGGGTACTTCTCTGGCGCGGGGATCTGCTTGATCTGCTGGTAGACCTTTACATCGGCCTGCGATGGGGAGTAGCTGGGGTATGTTAGCTGATGACTCCTCCATGGTGTTTGGACAAGATGCAGCAGAAACAAAGGGTAAATCAGAGGTGCGACAAGCGCGTGGTTTTGTATTCAGATAGCGGGGTCTTAAGCCGCCTCATTAACACGGACCAATTGTTCTCATCATGAAAGGTTGGGAGTGCGACGCGATGCAGTGGGAGGATACAAAGCGGGAGGAAATGTATGGCGGGGTAGGAACTTACCCAACAATGTAGCTACGGGTCCTGACATAGTTGTTCAGGAGAGTCAGGCCTGCTTCGGAGACGAGATCGGTGAAACCCATATTTGCAGTTGTGTGTGGTTGCGAGTATGGAATGGGAGAATCGAAGGTGTTGTGTTGAGAAAGAGAGGGACGACCGCAGTTTTTGATGGAGGAAATTGCGCTGAGAAAAACACGCTAGCCTTGGCGCTAGCACGTGCCCCTCCCTGCCTCCCTGCACCTGTGCCCGCGACAGCTGTTCATGTACCAATCTTTTATGCATCTGGACCTCGCATAGCATATTCGCGCGAACAGGTTCTCGCCTTCTACCCTGGACCTGATCCGTATTGGTGGTGAACGTTGGCGGTCTGGAATGTTATCCATAGACGCGTAGAAAGTTGTCGAACCATCGCGCATCTTCGCCGAAGCCTGTGCTCGCCCCATCCATCACGAATATAATGATACCGTCTCCGACTTCTTCAATCTGACTCTTGCTTGTTTTCTGACTCCGACGTCGTCATGCTGACCAGTAGAACACGCATAGCCACGAGGCGCATTGCCTCACCATCCCTCCCACGATCACTTCCCATTCGCACATCGCCGCTATGTCTCCACGCATCCCCAGTACGACTGCCTCGGCAGCAAAAGATCCTAAGACCGCTTGTATCGTTGCGAACATATGCAAACGGAGGCCGACCGCATCCTCCAGGTGGAACACATCGCATGAATCTGGGTGGTGAGCCGGAAAAGCCTGCCTTGGAACAATATGGTGTGGATCTCACAGAGCGAGCGCGTGATGGCAAATTAGATCCAGTCATTGGACGAGACGGCGAGATCCAGCGTACCATTCAAATCCTATCGAGACGAACAAAGAACAATCCCGTCCTCATAGGCTCTGCAGGAACAGGAAAGACTGCCATCCTTGAGGGCCTAGCACAGCGTATTGTAAAAGGTGACGTGCCCGAATCCATCAAAGACAAGCGCGTCATATCCCTCGATCTCGGGTCCCTCATTGCTGGCGCAAAGTTCCGCGGAGATTTCGAGGAGCGGCTCAAGAGCGTCTTGAAGGAAGTCGAGGAGGCCAAGAAGGGTGTCATACTATTCGTGGATGAGCTACATACATTGTTGGGCTTGGGCAAGGCAGAAGGTAGCATCGATGCGAGCAACCTTTTGAAGCCCGCACTCAGCCGCGGAGAGCTACAACTCTGCGGTGCGACAACACTCAACGAATACCGACAGATTGAGAAAGACGCAGCGCTTGCGAGACGGTTCCAGCCAATCCTAGTGGGCGAGCCGACCGTACAAGACACCATCTCGATACTGCGTGGTATCAAAGAGCGATACGAGGTCCATCACGGCGTACGCATTACCGACAACGCTTTAGTCGCCGCTGCTGCGTACAGCAACCGATATATTACCGACCGTTTCCTTCCAGACAAGGCCATCGACTTAGTAGACGAGGCTGCGAGTGCCCTCCGTCTTCAGCAAGAGAGCAAACCCGATGCGATCCAGGAGCTAGACCGTCAGATCATGACGATCCAGATTGAGCTTGAATCGCTCCGCAAAGAGACAGACATTGCCAGTAAAGAGCGACGCGAGCGCCTTGAAGAATCGTTGAAACAGAAACAGGAGGAAGTGAAGGGCTTGACTGAGAAGTGGGAAAAAGAGCGAGCAGAGCTCGATGAAATCAAGAATGCGCAGGAGAACCTCGAAAAGGCAAAGCTCGAGCTCGAACAAGCCCGCCGAGAAGGTAACTTCGCCAAGGCTGGTGAACTGCAGTACAGCAGAATCCCCGAGCTAGAGCAGAAGCTTCCCAGGGACGAGGAAGTGACTGCAGGGGCCAACCGACAGGGCTCATTGCTGCACGACTCCGTCACTGCAGACGATATTGCATCTGTCGTCTCTCGCACGACTGGCATTCCACTGTCCAAACTCAACTCGGGAGAAAGCGAGAAGCTTATACACATGGAGGACATTCTTCGACAATACGTCAAGGGCCAGGATGAGGCATTGAAGTCTGTCGCGAACGCCATTCGTCTGCAGAGAGCTGGCCTGTCAGGCGAAAACCGGCC
Organism: Alternaria atra; assembly: GCF_907166805.1. Lineage (NCBI taxonomy): Eukaryota > Fungi > Ascomycota > Dothideomycetes > Pleosporales > Pleosporaceae > Alternaria > Alternaria atra. Next base: position 4,058,548 of record NW_025091321.1, read on the forward strand.
CATCGCTTCCTTCATGATGTTGGGACCGACTGGTGTAGGAAAGACGGAAGTTTGCAAAAGATTGGCGGAGTATCTGTTCAGTACTCCACAGGCTGTCATTCGATTTGACATGAGCGAGTTCAGCGAGAAGCACACCGTCTCGCGCCTCATTGGTTCTCCTGCAGGCTATGTTGGGTATGAGGATGCTGGCCAGCTTACCGAAGCCGTCCGACGAAAGCCTTATGCAGTCCTCCTGTTCGATGAATGGGAGAAGGCTCACAAGGATATCTCAACGCTCCTCCTACAGGTGCTTGACGAAGGCTTCCTCACAGACGCCCAAGGCCATAAGGTTGACTTCCGCAACACCATTATAGTCATGACATCGAACCTAGGAGCCGATATAATCGTCGGCGACGACGTTCTACACTCGGTGGACAAGGACTCCAGTGAGATCTCACCAGCAGTACGCAGCGCTGTTATGGATGTCGTCTCCGCCACATACCCACCGGAGTTCCTCAACCGTCTCGACGAGTTCATTGTCTTCCGCCGTCTCTCACGCGAAGCGCTCAGAGACATCGTGGATATCCGTCTGAAAGAATTACAGCAGCGACTGGACGACCGCAGGATCGTCCTAGAATGTCCGGACGAAGCCAAGCAATGGTTATGTGATAGGGGATACGACCCGAAGTTCGGTGCTCGGCCACTGAACAGACTCATCGCAAGAGAAATCGGCAACAGTCTGGCGGACAGGATAATCCGTGGAGAGATCCGCAGCGGCGACACAGCCAAGGTCGCCATCAACGAGGAAGGCACAGGTCTAATCGTTACTGCTTCATGATTTAGTATGACTAACGACGATATGACTGTATAACAGAATGTAAACTGTACTATTGCATGTACATAATATAGCATCAGCGGCGTTTGTAGGTAAAATATTTCCTCTCTGTAGACTGTATCAATGTAAAAGATACCCTGATCAGGTTCAGTATCTCGTTCTTGCGGAAGTCACGCGCCACGTAAGCGCTCCTACGCAACTTCCTCTTCCATCTCAACCCACTTCACTCACTATTCTCTCACCTCACTCTAGTACTTCCACCACCAAAATCACCATTATCGATCAGAGTGATGGCGTGCCATCCTCCGGACAAGCCTCCCTATCGGCATCAAGGTAATCGTAGCAGCGCTGCCTCGCGTAGTGATCGCAGCAGCCATACACGTCGTACACCCGCTTCAACGGCTGACTCGCGTCCCCCGTCCACGCGCTCCGCTTCCAGTGTACCTGCAGGACCAAACCAGCAGCGTAGAGAGGCCGATAGTGGACCTTTCACAGGCATGTCAGTAAACACACCTTCAGAAGCTCATAACGGTGCCGAAGAGAATGATGATACGTTGATCGAGGTCATCATGGCTGTTGACATGACGCCACGTGGTACGGTTGGATGTTGTTACTACGTCGCAAGAGATGAAAAGCTTTACTTCATGGAGGACATACAGTGTGGTGACGTGAATGTCGTCGACTCCTGTATGTTCTTCCTACAGAACTCTAAGTGACTATATTGATAAGCTCATAGTGAGAACGTTTATAGAGCCTACAGTGATCCTGGTATCAACGAAGATTGACGACAAGGTGATTGACCGCTTCGACCCGGAGGCTAGGAGCGCCGATTGCACAAGTAGTGAAAACGACCAATTTCGTCTTCCGTTTCTCTTGGAGGTGAGACCACCCAATGAGTTCTCCTACGACACTGCAAAGAGCAAGCTTGCCAGTCTTCGCTTCGACTTGGAGAGTGGCACTCGCGCCAGCTTCAATATTCCAGGAGAGCTTGCGTCCATGGACCACCTGAATGAACAGGGGGCGGTAGGCCAACAAGGTCAACTGCTTCGTCTTGCAGGACGCATAGACCTTGAAAGCCGTTTGACGGTAACCTTTCGATTCTTACAGTAGCACACACCACTGATACTGAGTAGGTTGGCTGCGCTGGGGCACTCGTATCATATCTTCAACGCCGACGCGCTGCTGCATACCTTCCCGGTGATCGAGCAACATCCCTGATGTTTCGGATCGTGACATTGGAAATGTTCAGTCTTCGAGAGACTATGTTCATCAATGCAGACACACTTCACTCTTTACAGATCATGGGTGCCGAATCGCATCCGCATTTTCACAATAAAGGGCCAACAAAAGCTAGTTCGGGCGAAAAGGAAAGCCTCTCCGTATACGGACTGTTTCACCATCTAGCGCGAACACCGCAAGGAAGGTTCCTGCTTCGGCAGCAGTTCCTTCGTCCTAGCCTCAATATCGATGCCATCAATGAAAGGCTGAGCGCCCTGGGGGTGTTTACTCGCCCGGATAATGATTCCGCGCTACAGACGCTTGTACAAAATTTGAAGGACGTTGGCAACATGCGTGTCATGATGCTCAACTTGAGGAAGGGCGTAGGTGGCTCGAAGAACGGAGCTGGAGGCTTTGCTAAGAGTATATGGACGTCCATCAGAGCGGTACGTCTCGCCGCACTCTATAGCGAGCCTCTTAGCTGATTCTACTAGTTCGCATTCCATGCGCTCAAGATCAAGGACACATTACAGGAGGTCCTCGGTGGGGAGACTTTGGTGATCAGGAACAAGGTAATTACCATTACTGATCTCTGCGCACTTGCTGGTCCATCGATACAGCTTAATGTACTTATAAAAGCGCTGTTCTAATGCCTACAGGTGTTAGAGGAATTCGAAGGCTACCATCTGGCTCAGATCGGAAGGAAAATCAGCGAAACTATCGACTTGAACAGCTCGGCAGAAGAAGGTCGAACCGTCATCATGCCAGGGATCGATGAGGAGCTGGACCAGATGAAGCAGACCCTGGATAGTCTTGACGACTTCCTCAACCGAGTTGCGCGGAAGCTGTCCGAGAAGATGCCTTCCGATATCCGTAAGTCGGTGCGTTCTTATCAATGCTTGACCTTCCCACCCTGGAGTCATACTGAGACAAACGCTGACCAAGTTAGAGGCAACCCTGAATGTCATCTACTTTCCACAGATCGGGTTTCTCTGCACTACTCCTGTCGATGAAGCAACCGGAGATGCTGTTTATGATGGCACTTTTGACAGTCCTTGGGAAAGAATGTTTGCCACTGAAGAGCAAATCTATTTCAAGAATAGCGAAACACGAGAGATGGATGATCACTTCGGTGACGTGTACGGTATCATCTCGGATCGCGAAATCGAGATTAGTCATGAGCTCGCACAGTACTTGCTGCAATATGAAAGGCTGCTGACATCTTGTTCGGATATTTGTGGGGAGCTTGATAGTCTTTTGGCTTTAGCACAAGGCGCGAAGATCCACAAACTTTGTCGCCCTCGCATGACATACGACAATGTTGTACGGATCGAAGGGGGCCGGTGAGTCGGATATTGCTGGGCGCCATGCATATTTACTGACTTCGGTGTAGTCATATCCTGCAAGAGCTTACCGTATCGTCCTTTGTTGCGAACGATACAATTCTAAGAGGTGGCGAGGGGGATGAAACAGTTGAAGAAGACGTCGATCAGAGCTACAGCACCGGAGCTCAACTACTTACCAGCTCTGCGACCCGCCACACATACGCGCTCAAGGACAGCCCAAGCATGCTCGTTCTGACTGGACCCAATTACTCAGGGAAAAGCGTTTACCTCAAACAGGTTGCTCTCATCGTATATATGGCGCATGTCGGAAGCTTTGTTCCCGTGGATAGCGCAATGATCGGGCTAACAGACAAGATTCTTTCCAGAGTTACGACGCGCGAAACAGTATCTCGTATCCAGAGCGCCTTCATGATAGATCTACAGCAAATCTCACTTGCGCTTAGTTTAGCTACGCGCCGAAGCTTGCTCATCATAGATGAGTTCGGCAAAGGGACTGAGTCTAGTGATGGAGCCGGTTTGGCATGCGCAGTCATGGAGCACTTGTTGAGCTTAGGGTGCGAGCGACCTAAGGTCATCGGTGCTACGCATTTCCATGGTGCGCAACTCTCGCTCGTCCGCAAATTGACGCTGACCCTTCATAGAAATCTTCGAAATGGGTTTGCTCAAACCTAGGCCTGCTCTTGCATTCGGGTATATGGAAGTGCGTATTGATGCCGACGCTTTGGAAGTCAGTGATCAGATAACGTACCTTTACAAGTGGGTCTACCGAACCGTTAGGTTCGGGAATCTACTAACTACTGCTCAGCTTGCGCAAAGGTCGAAGTACCTCGAGCTTCGGAACGTGGTAAGTTTATAGCTCTGGCCCTTCCTTAACATAATTGACGACAAGACAGCTGTGCTGCCATGAACGGCGTTCCTCCGGAGATTATCCAACGCGCAGAGAATCTCATACTGCTCTCTGCGCGGGGTGGGGACCTTGTAGCAGCATGCTGTCAGATACCAGAAGACGAAGCTGCGGAACTTGAAGAAGCAGTACGTGAGGTCTTGCAATTGAGGACGTCATCTAACGTGTTTTCAGGAGCAAGTGGCGAGAGAATTCCTCGAAGCAGATGTCTACCGAGACCCAAAGACTACGTTGGCGAATATACTGACCATCTCCACGACCACAAACTCGCCCAGTTAGTAATGGAAGTGTCGGTACGAGTGTATGATTGGCGAAACATGGACAGAATGGAAATACAAACTGTTAGAAAGATGATGAATCGCACCAAGTCCAAGCTTCAAGGTGATCAATCCATGAGACAACGATAGCGAGTGTGTTTTCTCCACTTTTGTGTCCAATCTGCCTCCACCGTGTGTACTACGAAAAGGTCAAGACCGTGGTCAGCAAATCTGTAGCCTCCTCATAATATGATCCATATAAGTTTGTTTACCAAAGCTTGGGCGAAAAGACACAAAGGTCGTCGTATGGGTCCTGTATACACGAACCGCCACTATGCGTATCCCTTAGCCTCTCACTGACGCTATTACCATCACTTGCCCAGTACACAATGACAGGTCTCAACTTCACAGATGAGTCTAATCGAATCTTCAATTAGCTCTACTGAGCCAACAGTTTATTTGAGTTCACTTGATGCCGATTCATTCCTTCAAGCCCACCTTTTCGCTGTCTTGCTGACATAGACAGCTACTGCAATATTATAGCGATCTAGATCTTCTTCCCTGAAAAGCAGTCCCCGAGTGTTCATTTCTGTCACCCCTCAATCCCGGTACCCCGAGTAACGTGCCTCGTTACAATGATGTAGAGCAGGGGAACGAAAAGTTACACCTGCAACACAATGAAGCCACCGGAGTGTCGCTAGATAGGAAAACGTAGGCCGCGGAGATACACGCTACGATAGTTGCTAGCCTTAGGGTGCATTGCAGGAGTTCAGAGTGAAGGATTTGTTGGTGGCTACACAAGAAAGACGGGCTTCTACACTGTTTTGAGAACGCAGACGGATACAACGCGTCGGTTACCGTGGTTGTGGTTTCGGCGATGGGACTGAAGTGGATCTTATTCTACGTTCTCCCGTTCACTGGGTCTCGCGCAGTCTATGGAGCTTGTGGCTTGGTCATGCTCCGTCCTTATTCTAAATATTGGGGTCCGGTGTACTTTGTAGCATTCGTAGGGAGAAGGTTGGTTGGGGGTTGGTCGGTGCAATAGGCTACTGTTGTCGTTGATCTATCGTTCTGTATACTCTTTCTGGAATATTAGCAGGGTATGAATGATGCATGAACGGATGGTAAGGAGGGGTGGCTATCATACCATATGCATACTAAGTAGCCGATCAACGGTTTCGCTAACGTGACTTCCAGTATTGTATGCCCTTGCCTATACTATAGTTGAAACTCGGGTCACACTAGATGCATCTTGATGTTACCCAATGGACCGGTAAAGCGATTGCTACGAAGCTAATTAGTTTGGCTTACCCATGACATTGATTCAAGTAAAATCCTTCACCTCACTTGTCGGGCCGGTCTGATACCGCGCCTCAAACATGCAGGATATCTATCCAATGACACCGCACATGAGTTCCGACATCAATCCATGTCTGTGCTACAAAGCCGTGCAATCCTCCCACGTGTTCGCGATATGTCACTGTGCGTCAGGGTGTTGTCCTGGTTCATCCAGGTATACGGCTTTGTAGAACCCGAGTACATAGTATGTGACCAACCAAATAAGCTGATTGTTGTTCATTCAAGTTGGGATAGAAAATGTCGTATAGATATGTTGGCGTTCTAGAAGCATGATGGAAGATGCGCACCGATCTTGCCACTCCGCTGAACGGTGTTGGATCCAAAACGGCTTGCAGATACAGCAGGGACGTAGACTGAGTGCATGACTTCGATTGGCACTGTTTGTTCCAAATATATCAAATGTCAGTGGATGAGAAGATTGAAACAATGTGCCGAAATCGCTAGGCATGAATTACTGAAGGACGACCGACAATATGGTACCGATCTGATGGAAGCATGAGAAAGCATCCGATGCCCACTTCATCACTTGAAATGTGGTAGATACCGTTAATCTGACGTTAGTGGACGGATTTGCCATAACATAGCGTGTTTGTTGAGGGAATACCACGCTTTGGAGCAGATACGCTCTGACACTTTGCTTTGCTCCTTCTTCTGGGTGATTGTGCATCGCCATGCACAATCTACGCGGCCTATCCTGCAGCCACTACGTCAGCAGAGATGTCAGGGTGTGGTGCACTGGGTGCTCTCACCGACTTCTCCCCAGATCGCTACATTCGGAGTCCTCTCGCTGCGCATATCATGTCGTCAAAGATGATTGGTAGTTCGAGACCTGGGAGCTTTGAGCCCTGTATGATTTTGTGGCCTAAGCTATCTCCTAGCTACTTGTAACTTTGCCCTGCTTTCCACTTACCGATGGCACGTCTGACCATTGGAGCGGGTTTTGACACTACCAGCGCACAAGCAGCCACTTGGCTCAAAGCGCAACGACTCTTGTACTACTACACACGCGTGCGAGACGGTACTGTATCTCGATGAGTGTTTCAAGTGCTTGGAGAGCAGGTATCTGACAGATCATGTTTGTGAAAGTTATGCAAGCCAGATAGAGAAGTGATTCCGAGGAAGAGCTGTATTCAGAGTTGAGTGATCGAAGCGTTTGAGCCACTTCGTGCAGTTAGCATCATTGAAATGCTAGAACTGTTAGTAAACTACGATATTAGCTTCGTCGCGATCCATCTACAGCCATGCAAAACAATCCATTTTGAGCCTGGCGCAGCTAGCTTGTGTGACTTCACGACCCACCTACAACTTTCTATAGGACTCATTGGCTCACCATTCTTCCGCGTCGTACAGACATCCTACAAATGCAGTTAATCTACTCCGGCCAATAAGCACTCGCACATAACGCCTTGCCCAGCCGGTTGTGGCAGGTCATACACTTCTCATGTGCCGCAGTAGGCAGTGCCCGCACCGCTTTGGGGCGTCGTTCGAAGAGCTGGGTGGGGTGCTGGTGTAATGGTCGGCGGGGGCTTAGGTGAGCGAAGAGGCAAGGAAGGTCGAGACGGGAAGCTTGCGTCGCATCAACGTGTTTTACTCACCGTAAAATTAATGGATGGCCTGAGGTATCTGAGAAATGGACGTTAGGCGCTCCTACCTGTCGGTAGATGTACGCGTGGCTATGCGCGGCGTCCGCACCGGCCCGCAACAATCCCGCAACAATCCCGCAACAATCCCGCACCGATCACAACCGGCCCGCAAAAGCTTTCCTCCACCACTTTGACCACTCCGCTATATACATCCAACTCTTCAGAGCGCTACAAAGTCATAGGCACATGTTTCCCAACCTTTCGTATCTTCCAAATAGAAAACACTGCACCCTCGCAACATGATAAGGCGAACCAACAGCTGACCCGCCTCAGCACTAATTTGTCTGCAAGTCTCAACCACCCGTCCAATCTTCACCCCTACCCGGGTACAGGAACGGCCCCGCTGATCCCGGCTTTCCTGCGATCCGCACATTCCCACACTCTCCCGCCCCCGCTATTGGCGCAAGCATGTAAAGATTTAGTAAGGCTATCTTACGCCTATGTTTAGGTGGCGCGTAACTTCCCTGCATCCTGCGGGAATTTCAGTTGGGAGCGGGTGTTCGGCGGGAAGCGCTGGCGGAGTATGTTGGTGGGGCGAGATGATGCAGCGATGATTCTGAACTAATATTTTCTCTTGAAACCTGGGAGACAAAGTCGCTGGAGTGATGTATGATGGTTCGGTACTGGTTTGATTTGACTGGGTTGTTCGTACAGCGAGCCTCCAGCGTAGATTTTCTATCATCGTAACGAACCTTCGGAGCATGAACTACTCATGTCACATCGCCCTTCTAGCGAATCAACAGCTCCTGTCCATGATTTTCTACCGGCCCCTCGATCGTCCTCCACGGAGATCTTGGGGTATGCCAACAGAAACTGGCCCTGTCATCCCAGGCGCCCGGCCCAGCTGTTCCTAAACCTCAGCAATCAGCGTAGTCTGTTTGTGCCCCCATGTGCATGCTTCGCAGGCGAGCCCGGGCTACGGGTAAATAACTTTCAAGTGTGATGCAGTCAACATACCTGATTTTGAGGTTTTGGCACCTTTCGTTCCCAATGAGATGAGAACAATAGCGCCAATGCTGCTTTACGGCACATTCGCTCAAGTCTGCCAGAATAGCGCACATTTGTGCAAAGCATTTTTTGTGTGACACCAACGCGGAGGATATTACACGGCTCTGGCTTCCGCTAGTGGAGGAGAGTTCGCAGAGCTGTAGGTTTTGAGCGTAGTGCTGAGAGTGGGGATTATGTGGGGCATGAGAGAGATGATGTAGGCGTCCTAAAGTGAGACGCGGGTACGGAGCCAGCCAAAAACGGTTATGGATGGCGAGGTCAATGTAGTGCTGCATCATCGCGCGTGCTAGGGAGATATGGTTTGTGGTAAGTGCTATGTTACAACTGCACTAATAAGAGTGCGACGAGAGAAGAACCTATTACTGATACTTGCTTCCTGATGTGCTGCATTGCCTGAAGCTCTTCCCTAAATTTGCAACCGAAAAAAACCTACATGTGAAAGGACGGAGCGGAGACGAAGGAAGCCTGGCTGAGAACAGTACAATGACACTAGTAGAAGCCTTCTAGTAATTATGCTGATAGTATACATGCGCGTGGTGGTCTAGTCTGAGATAAGAGATAGCAAATCGTTGAGAGCGAAGCAGAATAGCTTACACGGTATTGACGCGCAAACGATTCTGCGTTCGAGATGCTATCTGGCGCTTGACGTTCTCCGGGGCAGCTGCCATAATGATCCTAAAAGTTTCGCGTACGCGACTCCGAAGCGAGGCCTCCATAGCCACGTAGACGCCGCAATCAATGCCTGTCTCGGCGATACCGGCCGGGTTGCAGTAGCGCTCGGAGAACTTGTCAATCAGCTTTTCCACCCTACAAAGCTCTGCCAGAACATGATTCGTTCGATAGGGGTACTCGTTCTCAGAGTCTGTTGTTCCGTTCGAGACGTATTGATGCGACAGAATCTCGAAATGAGTCTCGCAGGAATGGCGTTCGTCTTGCAGGCAATCTCCTGCAGTCGCTTGATACCAGGATAATATTTTCATGATGGTCAAGTTGATTGTCGCGGAGAAGTGAGGGTTTAATGAGCAACCGCAGCTCAATAGCGTGTAAAGTTTGTCAACAGCTGCTGTGTTGATTGAGAGTACTGAATCTAAAGTAGGAAGGCCGTCAAGCGAATTGAAGTCGCCAGCAGCGGACTGAGCCTTACGCGGAACATAAAGACTGTATAGTATTTGGAATGCGAATTGGGTACAGTCGTGGCTCGTGAGCATGTTGGAAGCTGACGGGGTCGGCAAAGGAGCGGATACCATAGGTAGCGGGGAAGCCATCATCTTCTCTTGCCGTGCATCATTTGATCCTCGCACGTCCAGAAACTGATGACTAAAAGCTACTGAGGTCTGCGCTGGATCCAGCGATGTGAGCATCTCGGGTTGGCTTTGGACACTAGTTGATCGTACATGCCCACGGAAAGTTGTGTGTGGTGGAGGATACTGCGGCACGGGGGCAAACATATCCGCTTGATGCGCAAACAACATTTGGTTGCCGTTCGACCAGGCATTGACATGCGAGCTGGTACCTTCCGAGCATACAGAAGACTGGGCACCATCGAACGTGTTGCTTACGAATGCATCTTGGTAGTGGTACTCTGGGGTACGGGGACCGAAATAGAAGGGGTCTGTCGGCTCCGGAGAGCTTTCGTATGTATGAGGTGCGGTGCGTGGCAGTAGATCCACTCTAGCCCCAAGAGGTCCATAGGAGCCTGCGGGTGATATGTCGCGCTTGATAAATCCGTCGACATTTCTGTTCTTGCGTGGTTTCCCCAGTCTGAATAGAGATAAGCTCGAGTTTTCGGTCAAAAAGATAGTGGACATACCTCATAGAAGGCGAGTAGTTGCAACAGATGTTCATAGTGCCGCATCGGTGGCATGTCGGTCTCAATTTGTCGCACTTGACCTGTAATAGGTGTCAGGATGCGTTATTGCATCAATTAACAGGTGCTATGCATACCTTCGCACGAGAGCAAGCGTCACATGAAGCTCTCATCTTGCGAGCTTTTGACTCTCCATTCAAACCAGTAGACATGATCGTAATCTCGGACCCGGTGATCGTGTCATCCATTGGCGGTGATCGTGACTGACAAGATACAAATGCTGGAGTGGAGGCTTGGAACATCGTGTATGTCTTATGGTGTGATAGTGCAACAGTGGGATGAAGCGCCGAGATAGGTATGGAAAGGCACATATTATATAGAATGATGGACTAGCAGACAGCTTCGGTCTGGACTAGGTTGGATACAAAAATGATCGTGGTTGGATCCGTGATGCAGCAGGCGTATCTGCACCGCAGGTGGCTATCAAGCTAGACTAGGCATTGAGCTGATACTTGGGAGTGCAGGAACAGGGAATGCTGCAGCCATGGCAGGTGGACGTGCTTTAGATTGCACCTGGGGGCTGAAGGCTTACCGGCGAACTCACATCAAGTTACATTGAGCTTAGCGCATACTGAATAGGCTGCAAGACCACATGAGCGCATTCGTGCTCGCCAGTACGGTCGTAACACTTTTCTGATCAAGAAGACCGAGCTTGATGCTTCGCCGAACAGGTTCTTTGCAGATGTTTTGTAGCTGTTTCGTAGTGGGTGTCTTCCAGGATCGATTGCTTGAGAACCGTCTTGGGTGCTGTGCCACACGGTCGGTACACGATGAGGCTCGGCGACCTGAGGCTACGGTTGCGAGTGAATGGCTTGCCGCTTTGGATAGATGACTCCACGAGGATTATACTAAATGTTCCACTTGTTCGGTGCGCTCTTTCTGTGTCTTGCAGCTGCATTGGTTCAAAATCGCGATACCTAGCTCTCCAGTCATCGAGCCCCTGCAGATTACATGCCGACAGTCCCCCTGTACGTGATTGATCAATGCGTGCGTGGGGTAGCCTAGCGCTGACTTACCTCATACGGGTTTGCTACGCAAAAAGAACGACGCTTATCAGTTTTTGGTACGGCGCGGACTAAGCCTCGCATGCTTGATATAGTGACGTGACAGTGAGGTTTTCGGTGTGTAGGGTACACAATAGCGTGTCAAGCAAACTTCGGTGTTGTATAGGGCTGAATGTATGTGGGACAGGTAGCACACCACCGTTGACCCGTCAGAAGAGTGACGGACATAGCCCATAGCACAGGTCAGATGCTGCAAAAGATCCAGAGCACCTTCTTTGGTTAGCTTGCTCGGTTGCTGCAGATAATCCGGGACGAGACGTTTCGCCGGCGCTGGGCTGGTGCGGGCCGATCATGAATCCTAAGGCTCGCCTGTGCACTCCATAGCCGCCCGCCTCGCGACGCCTTGGTCTCGAGGCTATCAATTCTGTGCGATGATGCTGTAGAGAAATAGCACTCAACGTGGTGTCGCAACACATGTTCTACTTACCTAGTTACGCTCAGCCTCGAGCATAGTTGAAAGAAAGCGAAGCAGTGAGCCACACTGTCTTCTCGAGGCTACGATACGGGCGATGCGGCAGCGGTATCGGCGACGACATCACCCCCATGTAAAGGAATTTGGATCATGAACTACCATGCAGAAGAGGGGCGGGCGACGGCATGTCATGACTGCGCCGTGTTGGGGCGCAGACATAGGTGAAAGTGGGTGAATCACAGGTTCAGGAACGGCAACACCTTGGCAGCAACTAACCGCCCGCGTTGGCTTGATGGCTACAACGGGGTCACATTGGCTGTCGCTCAACCTCCTATTTGGCAATAAACATACACCGAACGACCTGGAAGGCTTCGCAATCTACACTGCGTTTTGCAATACAGAACCCAATCACTTGGCTTCAGGAGCGCCATCCAATGCGCGCAGTGCCAGCTCCGGGTTATCGAGCCTAGGGACAAGGCGCACCCCGACTCCAGATCGCTCAATGTTGAGTTGTTTTCATCTTCGAACTTGAGACAAAGGGTTATTTCCGGTGTAGTAGGCCTGTCCTGCATGATAATGGCAAGACTACGAGGCCCCATGTGTCATCGTTGAGCGATGCGCAAAGTGGCTGGCAGCGCATCATATCATCCAACCTGAACAGCTATTGAAAATTAGGCTTCATTCCGGACAGGGGCAAGGAAACATACGAGAATGAAAAGGATAGCCTCGAAGTTGGGTCCAGTGGCTTCGAGGTCGGATAGCGAAGAGATGGATGGGTGGGCAGCCGATGAGCCCTTTTGTGAACGTCTTGGGCTAAGTAGCAACATCAGCGGGACTGCCGCATACGACCACAACATAGACCTTCTTATTTCACGGCTACCGGGTTTCTTTCTACTCTAGTTCTTGTTGCGCTATTTCTCTACCCGGTACTATTGTCTACTGGTATACCGGCCATCGGGCGCAACGACTACCGCTCTGGCGACTAGACCCGGCGTCGTATTCGATTATCCACTGCACATACTCATCGCCTGCTGTCGCCCATCCTTCCACGCCATCAACAAGCACAAGACTCTTCATCTGGTCATGTCCCTGGCTCGCTATGTAGTCAGCAAACCAACCTGCGGCACGAGTACCATGTCCTTTCGGAGAAGCTGGATTACGACAAGAGTGAGCACTGCTCCAAGCGTAACTTCTATCGCACAGGATTGATCTTACAGCAGTACCAGATTATCTTGCTTCGACCTGTTTGTTTGAACAGGAAGTATGGTGTGGGTATCGTATGGTACAGGCTCTGCGCAGGGAGGTTTATGGTATCGCAAATAGTGCCGCCCTATTTCAGTCAATTAACTTTGAGCATGAGTCGGAACGAATTTAAACGTCACCTGGTAGTCGCTGCGACGCAAGTCCAGAAGAACATGGTCTCGGCTGGAAGATTATGCGCTTCGCTCCATCATATCCAGAAGTTCTTCTCGGCGGATCGAGACAGGCGTGCTTCTGGGCGTTGGGTAAGCAGCGTGCCATGGCAAGGGTGGATTGCTGGTATTGGTGGAGCTTGCCATTGTTCGAGATCTCGTCAAGAATTTGCAAGCAACTGCGATTGTTCGCATCATCTCAAAGTAAATGTGGATCTGGAGACCTTTCCATGTGCTGGTGTTGACATCTTTGGTAAGTCACTGGTTGGCGATGATTGGTCTAACTCCAGGTCTAGGCTAGTCCTTCCTATGTATGCTATGACTTATGTAGTCCTTGGTATGTCACTGCTGGAGGATGATTGGATCAAACTTCATCGATATGCTGTCGCAATTCATCAGAACAAGCATAAAACACCGAGACTACATACTCAGCAGCATTCGTACATGCGTCCTTTAATGACTGCGGCTTCAAATTATTATATCCCACAAGTACGAGCATCATGACCATAATTTCAGGTCAAGGGCTCCGACCCAAGTCTACCACACCTTTCTCGTCCGACAAAAATGCCGACCTGGAAAGCACGCAAATTCAAGAGCAGGCGGTGCCGAACAACGTCTCAGTTATTAAAGGGCTAGGATGGCTTGATCGTTTCCTCGCCCTCTGGATCCTCCTCGCTATGGCGATTGGTATCCTTCTCGGTAACTTCGTTGAAGAGACCGGACCAGCACTCCTAAAGGGCAAGTTTGTAGGAGTATCTATCCCTATCGCCTTGGGCTTGCTCGTCATGATGTATCCCATTCTGTGCAAAGTGCGCTACGAGACTTTACATCGCCTGTTTCGCACTCGCGCCCTCTGGGTACAGATCGCCTTCAGTATCATGATGAACTGGATTGTCGCTCCACTGCTCATGGTACGTATTCATCCAAACTTGCCTCGATGTCCATAGACTGACTTAAGCTAGCTCGGTCTTGCGTGGGCTTTCCTTCCTGATCAGAGCGACCTACGGACGGGACTGGTATTGGTTGGGTTGGCACGATGCATTGCCATGGTACGCTTCTCGATGTTCAAAACCTCTACTTCCGTTATCGTCTACTGATTTCTGCCTCTAGGTCCTTATTTGGAACGGGCTCGCCGGCGGCGACGACGAATATTGCGCCATATTAGTAGCAGTTAACTCTATTCTCCAGATGATACTTTATGCCCCCCTCGCCATCCTCCTTATCAAGATTATTAGCCGCGAAACAGGCACCGTCGCTGTCTCCTATGAAACAGTAGCCACTAGTGTCGCTGTGTTCCTCGGTATACCTCTTGGGGCCGCCATCTTGACACGCCTTTTGCTTCGTAAGCTGGCAGGCGCGGAGTGGTATGAAAAGGTGTTCCTCAAGTGGCTTGCTCCATGGTCACTCATCGGTCTTCTATACACCATCCTCGTTCTCTTCGCGTCTCAAGGTCGCCAAGTCGTTCACCAAATCGTCTCCGTCGTTCGGACCGCCGCACCATTGATCGTATACTTCGTTGTCATCTTCTTCTTTACACTCCTCGTGTGCAACAAGCTTGGGTATGGATACAAATTGGGAGCGACTCAGAGTTTTACAGCTGCGAGTAACAACTTTGAGCTTGCTATTGCTGTTGCCGTGGCTACATACGGTCCCAACAGCGATCAGGCACTCGCTGCAACAGTAGGACCTCTCATTGAAGTTCCTGTGTTGATCGGGTTGGTATACTTGGTGAAATGGATGGGTAAAAGGTGGGCTTGGAAGAGGGTTTAGTCCGTTATTGATGCGATCGTCTCTATGTAAAACAAGATCATAGCATCACATATCTTGACCTAACATTTCGGCGATACACATGCCTTGTTGAGCGGGGTGCGATGATATCGAACATAGGGACTGCCGTGATACATCTCATGTACTTCCCCAGACTTCTTCCCCTTGTTGGCGAGCATGTTCATTTGTACTCTTGAGGGACTGATGTTATTCGAACGAGATCCAAAAGAGTAGCTGGCTTTGGTAAATTGCGGTACGAAAGCGGGATGACCTCGGCAGTACATCGTCCGATAAGCGACACTACGATAGTTTGGCGCTAATTTCTATTCTGGCTCAATGCATAAGCTCGGCCAACATCTAAGATGCATCTCAATTTCTCCACGGAGATTTATCCACACGACACTGCACATTTCTACGGGCGGTAACTTATCCCATGACATCTCTTCACGAGTCCTCAGAGAACTTACGTGAGGATTCATACCCACGCGACGTCACTACCAGGCCGGCAGCGCCTATCGCAAAAAGAGCCTGCGATGCCTGCAAGCGTCGCAAAGTGAGGGTAAGCCATCGCATGCCTATTGGACACGATGAAGGTACGTACTTAGGACTTGGCTAAAACCATCAGTGTGATGCAATATCCACACCATGTTCGAATTGTCGTATCTCGCGCCTGCAATGCGTTTACAATATAGCTCCTCAGAAGAGAGGACCGAAGCGCAAACGAAATAACACCACGCAACCGGCCTTCCGGGTTTCTGGTGGCGATTCCACATCACACGCAAATGCGACGTCTCATCAAAGCGAGACCCGCTCTCTCGACACGGCCTTGAATACGCATAGCTCACATATCTCACTGACAGCCGCTTCTCCGTCGGCAGCGAGACGCTTACAATGCTTGCCTCAGACACACCAGCAATCCGACCCTGCGCTGCATGGCGTCGCAGACCAATGCATCACTCTGTACATGAACTACATCTTTCCTATATCGCCCACTATCCATGAGCCGTCAATTCGTGCCATGGTACCCTTGTTGGATGGTACTGCAGCACGCAGCGGTGAGGAGATGGCGGCGTTGCGTAACCGCACACTACTAACAGCGCTGTGTGCTGTGACTGCTCTTACGCTACCTGCCTCAATTCTCCCGATGCAAGAGCAAACAGGACGCCAGTTTCTTACTGCGTCGCGGGAGACGCTGAAGTTGCATCAAGATTACGGTATGTAGAGCGTTCTATGCGTCAAGAATGGGAGATGCGCTGACTTAGCATTGTTTCGAAAGATATCGAACACCCCGACTATATCTCTCTGATGACTAGATACTACCATTCTAACGCCTTGCATGCCGTTGGCAAAACGAGAGTTTCCTGGCATGTGCTTGGAGAAGCTGTACGCATGATACAAGATATGCGACTTTACGATGAGACTTCCTTTGAGAATCTCGATCCGCTTGAGGAACGTCTCCTGAGAAGCATATTCTGGCAGATCCATACCGCCGATAGATCCGCGTCAATTTTGAACGGCCGTCCAATTTCGCTCCACCGGTCGTGTTTGGGAGCTAAAGTCACCACTACTTACTGGCGCGGGTCCTTATCTGCCGTGCCTCTACTGGATTACTCTACGACACCGGCTGCTCTGGACATAGAGAGTGTGGTTAGTCAGGGATACGACCTCTGCCAAGACCTATGGACGAAAGCATCGAGCATAATTATAAAATTCAATTCCCTAGAAATCTGGAACGAAGGCGTTTCGGATCGCTCTGCTTTAGTTGGTCCTTCTCATGAAGTTGTCATCACTGACTACCTTGACTTTATTGCTATGATCGATCACTGCCGATTTGACATCAAGGTGCCAGAGACGGTGGATCCTGAATCAGCGACATCGACTCGAATCCAACGGGCCTTCGACATTCAAAGAACAAATCTATGTGTAACTTATTATTGTTTGAAGATGGTTTTGCTCCAAAGGTTCTATGAGACCGGTATTTCAGAACATCTTGGTGTCAGTGGAACCTCATACTCGCTTGCATTGAGGAGACTCGACATCGCTAGCGATATGGTTAGGGTATTATCAGAAGTATCCTTCGAGTCTCTCCAAGTAAACGGGGAGCCTTGCGTAAGTCAGGCCCTTCACATCCAAGCATATCCGCTGACAGCTCTACAGGTGGAGAAGATACGACGAATTGGTGTGACTCTCCTCGAGCTCGTCCAACAAAGTCATAATCTAGCCCTAACGGAACGTGCGAAATCATTGTTCTTCACCCTTTTAGATGTTCTCTCACGACTTGACTCCCGGGTCTCCCAGGAGCTTGATTATAACCGTGGCTTCTGAGCCGGTTGCATGGTCATAGCTGTATTTACTCGTCATCAGAAATGAGGAAATGAACGTGGGCGATCGTACGTGGACACACACACATACATGGGATAACATCCTACACACGGTCTGGCAGGGTCTGCCTTGCTACGAAAATGGCCAAGACCCGGACTTTACAACCTGGAAGATAAGCACGTCTCGTTAAGGCGAACAATGGCAAGATTATCATGAGCTTCAGATTTCTGCTGCTCTGCTCGCTATGGAAGACGTTCAGACCCACGTCATGAACGATTGTCACCGGCTTCTCTAGGCCCTCGACCTCGCACTTGTAATCCTTGAATCTCCTTGCTGGTTGGCCTTTCTGGAACATCATCTCCAATTCTAGATACCTGTGACCCTTCATCTCAGGGAAGCAAAAGTACAGGTAGATAGGCAACGGTACTGAACGAGCGAAGAAGACGAAAGCGACCTTTGCGCCGAGGTTCGCGTTACCAGGATTTATCAAGACGGGTACGAGTTGTGTCACGAGACAGGCGGCGGCTGTGTTTGACATGACATTGATAGAGTATGTCTTCTGCCGTAGACGAGGGGTGGGTGTCTCGCCTATGACCGCGTAAGCTACGGCCCTGAGCGTCAGCTGGAACAAGAAACCCCAGAAAGACATGAAGCCTACGGCAGCTTGAAGACCGGTGCGATTGTTTTCCAGGGTTTCCAGGCCGCCGATCAGAAGAAGTAGGCAAGTGATCGCAATCCTGCCGCATACAATCATGGGTCTACGACTGATTCTGTCTACAAGAAATAGAGAATCGAGTTGCCGACCAGCTGGATAGCGTAACTAACTTGCGCAATACCGACTGGGGTTTCGACACCAGCCTGTGTGAAGTAATACCTGGAATCCGTCAGTGTTGGGACTGACTTGCGTTTTGTCGGGGGGCTTACGACAGATATCCTTGGACGCAGTTGGCGCAAACAAACTGCTGGGCAATGTACACAAGACATACAATCAGCGTGCTGCGGCAGATTCACACTTTTGAAGCATTCAAGGTATGGAGCACTCTCAGATTGAAGTGCGCGCTCCTTTTGTACCGCCGCTTCTAGCACCGCAACTGTCTGCGCGGCACCGTAGTCTGGGCCATTGAACTTATAGAGGGCTACCATGGCTTTCTCATGTTTTCCGTGAAAAACAAGCCATGAAGGAGACTTGGGGAGGAATAGTGTGCCTAGGACAACCATAAGTATAGGGGGGAGCAGCTGTGCAAGGATTCGCATGCGCCATCCCCAATCATTGTTGATGAATGACCCACGGTAGCCAACAAGCGCGCAGGACCACTGGCCGACCACGATCATGGTATTCTATCGGATCTCAGCAACGCTATCAGCTTAAAGCACGAGGCAAAGTAAGCAACCGACAAGAACTACCTTGCGACGAACAATCTTGTCTGCGATGAAACCATCGCCGAATGCAGCCACGAAGATACCGACAGTCGTCGAAGCGTTCAACACCTGCAGCTCGTGAGCATCAATCCCAATGGCGCCATCGGCTGTTTCTTGGCCGAATCGATCCAGGAATGCAGGGATAGCGATGATGTTTCCAACAAGAGCAAGCTCAAAACCGAAGTTGACGGGGAGGAGAAAGACAAGGAGACCTGTTTCACGGCAGTCAGATAGATGATGAATGAGAACATGTGCTCAACATACACCAGGACGATATCCACTTCTGCTGCCATAGATCACTGAATCTTGGGCTTTTGTGATTGGTTCAGTCTCCATAGTCTGTAGTGGCGCGTCTTGAGTATAGACAGTCTTTTCGGTCGACCCTTCCATTGTTGTGCAGTACCGGTGTGGCTTATAAAAAATGGAGTTTGATGGCTTGCAACCCGGATTAATGGGCTGAGCTACATGTTCCCACTTTCGGTATCGCAATACTTATAACAATGTGTGGACGGATGCTCGTCCGGGCTTGTGACATAGTCTGGAGTAGACTGTAATTCTCCACGGCGAAATGGCAAAACCTCGAATCATGGGCATGGGCTACCGACAGTTTGGGGATGATCACGAAACTTGAAAAGTGGACAGCGGAGGAGACCCCTGTGGCGTGATTGGCTTGCGATCGCGGCCTCGACGTTGTTATAGGCTTAGCGTCTCAGGTTTCTCCGTGGCGAAACAGAATCGCAATACGTGTGTAGGTAGAATTTCCCCATGGAGTAATAAAGTATGACAACGACTCCGGAGCGATGGAGGCCGATTACATGTCGGCTCAAGCTACAATGCTCGACCCGATCCGGTTCATTTCGCCCATCTCTTTGTGTTCCTCGACTCTCCTCTCACCGTACACAGTAAAATCTGGGCGCCATGTTCCACAACCCTATCATACCTGGATTTGCCCCGGATCCATCGGTCATTCTTGTAGATGGAATTTATTATCTTGCGACTTCTTCCTTCCATCTGTTTCCTGGTATTCCAATATACGCGTCGACGAATCTACAAGACTGGAAGCACATCGGTTCGTTCGCGCGTTCGCACTGTACAGGCATAGGCGATGGCTGAAGCATCCAAGGGAATGCGATCAACAGACCTACACAACTCGATCTGCACAATGCGACTACAACTGCCATGCCGCTCGATGATGGCAACGTCATGGTAGCATCCGGAGGTCTATTCGCGCCCACCATTCGATATCACAACGGCGTTTTCTATATTGTTTGCACCAGCTGCTATCACGGGAAAGACAACTGGCGAACCAACAATTTCTTAGTACACACCAACGATATCTGGTCCGATACATGGAGTGATCCAATCCCTTTCGACTTCCATGGCATCGATCCTTCCCTCTACTTTGACGATGATGGTCGCGCTTACATCCAAGGGTCATGGATGATGGACCGCATGAAACAGCCTAGTTGCACGATCAAGCAGTTCGAAATTGACGTCAAGAGCGGATCCGCACTATCTGAAACACGAGAGATATGGGGTGGCTTCGCAAAACGGGACACAGAAGGCCCGCACATCTACAAAAAAGATGGCTGGTATTACCTACTTGTAGCGGAAGGTGGAACGTTTGAACATCACATGCTGTCCATGGCACGCTCGAGAGATATTTGGGGACCGTACGAGTCCTGTCCACATAATCCCATCATGACTGCAGATGGCAAAAATGAATATGTGCAGAATGTGGGCCACGGCGAGATCTTCCAAGATATGAACGGGGACTGGTGGGCAGCAGTCTTGGGTCTGCAAGGGGACCAGAACAAAGCGCCGATGGGGCGCGAAACTTTTCTTACAACAGTGGATTGGCCGAAAGATGGATGGCCCGTCATTGAGCAACCACAAATGTCGTTCAGCACGCCTCGCACAGTGCAAATGGGCTTCGCTTCCGCCCAATTAATCAAGAAAGCCCGACTAGTGAAGCCCCACCTAGATGATTTGTACTTGCACAAGCCACTACGACATCCCTACAAGAAGGCCGGCTCGATCGCGCTCACACCCACTACTTCAGATCTCTCTGCACCGTCAGCACCTCTCGCTTTACTCGCTCGCCGCCAACGAAGTGTAAATACCATTGCGATAACAACAGTATTGCTCGACAACGAGGCCACTCATTCAAACGCCATAGGCGGACTAACAGTCTACAAAGACCCTCTTCGTCACGCCAGCATCTCCGTCTGCCTATCCACACGTCTCATCCACGTCCACTTCGTCGACGCATCCAAGGATTACGAGTACACAGCCTCATACCCAGAGCCCGTTGCCCGTTCTTCCACAGCTGTAGACCTCCGCATCATAGCTTCCACAGAGCGCTATGCGCTTGAATTTCGCGATCCCGACAATGACCGACAATGGAAACAAGTCGACATGGTGGACACTACAATGCTGAGTGCACGAGATTTCACTGGCACGGTCATAGGTATCTTTGCATTGCGGGATGGAAATGCAAGCGCGAGTAATAGCGCGAATGACGATTGTGATAGTGGGAGCGACGTAGCAGACCAAAAGGTCACATTTCGTAATTTTGAAGTCAGGTCCTTTGAACCAGGCAGCTTCCCCTGTGGATTTTAGCGAGACATGTTATTATTGTTGGAGAATAGGCGCAAAGCGAATTGTATAGGATTTTGTAGCTAATTGATACCCACGACGGAGCAACAAAGCTCAAACATAGCCCAAATCTTCCAAAATGGCAATGACGTACCGTAACGTCCTCCGCAAAACTATGCCTCAAATAGCAAATCACGCCATAACTGAGCCATCGTGTTTTTCTCTTGCCAAAAGTGGCCCCATCAGTACAAGAACTCCTTAAACGGAGTAAATTACCCCGAAGGGCCACGTTCTCTGACGGCACCACCGCGGCCCCACCATAGCCCCACTTAGCCTGAACATCAACCGAGATGACGTGTTCGGCCTCGTACTCGTACCGAAACCGAGGCTCCCCTACCACGATCCCAGGGGTCAGCGAAACGATCTTTGTGCGCTAACAGAGACGTTGTACCGGCTTGGCATGACAGCGTGAACACCACATACCCAGGTGGGCCGGTACAGAATCGTTTTTTGTCCATGTACGCTTCATTACATAGTATCTTATACCTAGTGATACTCAGGTCATCTACGAAGAAAATTCTAAGGTCGCGATAGAAAAGAGCTCTAGGACTGAGGTTTGGCCGTCTGACTAAGTGATTGCGGAGATCTCCGGCGCTTGTACTCGTACGCGCATGGTATATAGCTTCTTGGTAGTCGTTATCTGATCAATGCACTCAATATATACGTTTGATCTGATCCTTCAACTCCAAAATCTAGAGTCGTTTCGTGATCTTAGGAAGATTTCTCAGTTGTACAATCAATATCATCTTCTCTGGTCAAGCTTATTCTACATTAGTCTTTTAACACGCAAGACCAGGTGTTTGAGTCGAGATACTCCGTGCTTTAGACCTTATATCGCGTCCTCTAATTAAATTGGAGTCTGTGGATATCATTTAGCTAGATCGGATGTATTAAGTCCGGTCATGCAGTCCAGACGTTGTAGGCCCTAACCTATTGTGGTACGGAGCTGCACATCTCCGTTTCTCCCCATCGAAGACCCTCGAACCCGCTAGCGCGGTTCTCATTCCCGAATTAACGTGGTTGAGAACTACGTTCGTCATTACGGTTTATTGGGTCATGCTCATCGTGAGACGATAGGTAACAAGGAACCGAATTTGATGGCCGACGTTCTCGGTGACTTTACAGCATGTTCAGAAACGGAATTGAATTGCATGACCATGGTATCACCATCCCCCACTCGTCCACGTACCCCAGCACAAAACCCCTTACAACTTCCGACTCCGTACCAATCCAGACTTGATACCCGTGAGTTCACCCCCATAGTTCGCACTGCCCTTAGCAGCAGCGCCCTTGTCGAAGACTTGCTTCATACTCTTCTGCTTCTTCATCTTCTCCTTGTACTTCTCCTTCTTCTTTACACGCGGGTTCCTCACGCTCTTCTTGCGGTGGGGCGTCAATCTAGTAATAATGTTAGTAAAATGATCGAGTAGAGTAGAGTAGAGAGAAGGAAGAGAAGATGATGACATACCCCTTGTTCTTCTGAATCTGGTAGGAAATCATGCGACGACCATCATCACCAATGACTTCTTCTTCGACAACCTGAGCACCTTCTTTCTTGGCGAGGGCATAAGCTTCTGCGCGTTCGAGCTTAGTCTGCTTTTTGTCGTTGGATCGCGCAGCGATCATGTCATAGTAACCGTCTTCGTCCTCAAAGTCGTCGCGCTTGGTGGCAGGCGCTTCGTCGGCAGAGGAAGCGCCATCGTCTTCGCCTAGAGCGACACCAGGACCGGCATCCTTGTGTTGACCTCTCTTCTCGGCTTCGGCTTGCAGACGCGCTTGTCGGTCCTTGAGACGCTCGCGATGCGGGATATCGGCATCGCCGCCACCACCCTTTCCAGCTGCGTCGCGCTTGTTTGCCTTTTGAGCGATTTGCGATGTGTAAAAGCGGAGGGATTTCTTCTTCTTTGCTTTCTCGGCGGCTTCGTGAGCGGTGAGTTCGGTTTCTTCGCCAAAGTCTGAGTCGTCTGCGTTGAGGAGGTTGAGCTTGGGTTCTGCGGCCTTCTTCTTGCGGGCTGCTTTCTTGAGTGCAGCTTTGTCGGTGAGGGTATCGAGTGATGCGAGGTCTTGTTCGGTCTTTGCGAGTTTTGCGGCGCGCCGGGCTGCTGCTTCTGCTTGAGCTAGCTCTGCTGCTCGTTCCGCCCGGGTCTTCTTCTGCTTGGTAGGCTTCTTCACGGCCAGGTCGTTTCCAAGTTCCTCGGCGCCTGCTTCCTCCATGGCTGAATCGTCTTCATCATCTTCAGCTTCAACCATTGGATCCGCAACGGGTAGATTCTCTATCCTCGTCCACACCATTTGGCACTTCAGCAGGGTCTCCATGACGGGGTGCTCGTGTAGCTCAGCAGGATCCATTGCAATGACTGGTGATCCATCCTCTGTCGCAGTTGATCCGAGCACAGCAAAGTACATGGCCATCGCTGCAAGATAGGCGGCGCAAGCTCTGTATTTCGTAACCGCCTTTGGTGTTGGTGGGGTTTTGCCTGTCTTCCCTGACTTCGCAACTTGCGCCTTCAGTACTCTTTCGGCGGCATTCGCAGCAGCCGCCAATTCTTCGTGTAGCGGATGTAGTCTGAGGTATTCTTTCGAAATGTGCTCGAACTCGGGGTATCGTGTCCGCATGATCTTCATCCTCTCCTCCTCAGGCATGCTGTCAGTGATTTGGAGCTGGGGTAGGACCTCCGTTACCACCGCGCCACCTTCTGCATCCTTTTCGCCATCCTGCGCGAGCCATTCATCCTCGTCGAAGCCGAAGTCTGCCTCCGTCATGCCTTGCAGCTGCTTCTTTTGTATGCGCCGTGCCTCTGCTTCCTCGTCTAACGCGTCTTGCTCCGTCTCTATTGCATCGGCGTCGTAGTAGTCCTTCTTCGAGGCGCCCCATCCACCCACGTCTTCTTCATCTTCTTCCTCGACTGGTTTGCGCTGCCCCGTGATATCATCTTCTGATTCATCACCGGCATCTTCGTCGTCGAAGTCGTCTTCATCCTCGTCATCGTCGCTGCCGGCATCGAGTACTTCTTCGTCGGAGGGCTGTAAGAATTTGTCTAGAAGCGAGTCAGCAGCCGAGCTCTATGTATACAACATGGCTTGACTAACCCTCTTCTTGATACTTCCTGATCCTCTTAGCGGCCGGGCCTTCATCCAGCAGTATCTTGTCGCGATTCATATGGAACTCGTCCTCCGAATCCGCGACATCTTCGAACGTATTAATCCGCATTCTGGAATCCTCCTCTTTCGGCGCTTTCGGCGCGCGCGATGCGCCACCACCAGCCTTCCTCTTCTTTGCCATGATTGCGATATGTGCTGTGTTGTGTTGTGGCGTAGTTGTCGGTCGCAAACGTCGCGGTAACTTTTTTTGCGGAAGGAAATCTTGGCTTCGCCGCGGGAGTCGCAAAGTCTCCACTAGTGGAGCTAAGCCTTGCACCCTTAGCTCCGTCACCGTACCGCATGTGAAGTACCCAATCAACGCCCCTCAAATACTGAGGTACATGTTGACAGCGTAAGCATAGTAAGATTTCAGGCGTTCCTAGTCTCATCTGCCGTGGTATCGAAGTTCCCTTCCCCATGTCTCAACTGCTGTTAGGAGCTACCATTATCCTTCTGGTAGTTGTCGGAATTGTGAGCGCAGACATCATGGGTTTCGCATTTTGGAAAGGCAACCAGTTTCCTGTGGAGGGAAGAGTAAGCGCCATGACGTTTGATCTAGTTTGATTACATACTAATAGTGAACATAGACGGTCCTGCTTACTGGTTCGTCCCAGGGAATGGGCTGCGAAATCGCCCGTCTACTCTCTGCTCGCGGCGCGAACCTCATCCTCGTCGCACGTACTGCGAAGAACCTCGAAACTGCTCTTGCACACGCGAAATCACATGCAAAGAATCCTTCGAGCCAACGTTTCACCTACATCTCCGCCGACGTAACCTCCGAGTCTGAGAACGCACGTATCCTCAAGGAAGCCACAGCCTGGAACAATGGCCGCATGCCGGAAATTGTGTGGTGTGTCGCAGGGTCTTCAGTACCCGGGCTGTTCATCGAGACGAGCACTGATACCCTAAGAAAACAAATGGAGCTCAACTATTTCGCGACGGCATACATGGCACACAAGACACTACAGGCGTGGCTCTACCCCGAAGTACCGTACAAGCCACAAGAAAAGGGCTCTGCACTGGAGCCACCTCGCAAGTTCATCATGACCTCATCAGCACTCGCCTTCATGAATATAGCAGGTTACTCAGCCTACTCCCCTGCCAAAGCCGCCATTCGATCCCTCGCCGACGGTCTCCGCTCAGAAGTCCAACTCTACAACGCAGCGCGTCGCTCCAAGACCGGCACCACCTATGTTGCACCTGCGCCTTTCGATGTTAACATTCACGTCGTCTTCCCGGGCAGTATACTATCCCCTGGCTTCGAGAACGAGAACAAGACCAAACACCCTGTGAGCTTCGAACTAGAGTCTTCAGATCCCAAGCAGACTGAGCTCGAAGCTGCGACAGCAGCGATCAAAGGACTCGAGGGCGGCGATTTCATGACGCCTACAAACTGGCTGGTGCATCTGATGCGTTGGGGTTCTATATCGGGCAGTCAGAGGAACAACGTGGTTCTCGATACAATAGGAGCTTGGGTTGCGACGCTTATTTGGTTGATCATGGTGCCAGACCTGAACGGCAAGGTCTGGAATTGGGGCAAGAAGAACGGAATGCCAACATTTAGGCCGAACGCACAGTAGATGACGTTGTGTATTGTGCGTTACATGTACGTATACTCTAGATGACATTATAAGATGGTAACGAGAAGAACCGACTAAATATGAAACCGTACATGCTGCCAACTTGATGTGCAAATCTGGCTCCTACAACCTCCGTGATACTATACCCGGTAACGACTTCAATGCGCGGTAAGCATCAAATGCGACAATCAGCCGAAAAACCCCAGGATTCTCCTACAGAGCTATCGATCCAATGCGCTCGTGGGATCATGTCCGGCATGTTATACTCAGGCCGATGAGATCGTAGCGCATGTGCTGGTACAGGTACTGCAACAGCGACCTTTTCTTTGGCTCCATCCTTCAGGGTTCTTTTGGTTCGATAACTTTTGATAAAGCAGTGCCACGGATGTAGATGCTCGAATTCCAGTTGATGTTCTTGCTCTGGTATACTCCATGTTGCGCCCCCCATATCCACCGGTCTGCCGATAATCAGAGCATTCAAGTTTAGACATGATCGATGCGCAACAAGATGTTTGAAGAAATTGTTAGCGAAGTGTACAGGTTCCAAAGTCGACTCCTTCCACCAATTGTCATCATTTGAGTCTGGAACGTCACCTCTGAAGATATCGATATCGTATGTAAAGCGAATTGAGCGCAACTGAGAAAGTTGCTTGAAATGGGACTATTCGTCGTCAGCCATGTCGCTTCGAACCCAAAGAAGAATCTACTTTCTATAGAATCCAAGTAATTCGAGTGGCGTTCCATTTCTTCCCAGGTAGCAGCCCTGATCACAGAAAAAGATCTTGGTAAGCGAAGATGTTGAATATTCTTGCAGATTGAAAGTAGGCACGATAAAGCGACATCCCAATCACCGAAAGGGTCTGTCCGTTCCCATTGTTGCATTCTGAGACTGTTCAGTCTGGGGCCCCTACGCTTGATCGTTCGCCAGAACCTGTCCAGAGCACAGTCCTCCGTCAGGATCAGATGAAGACTGGTAAGGTTTGCTAAGCAATCAAGAAGATCAACCATAGAATTGATGCCTTGAAGGGTGGCATAAATATGCTTCAAGGCAGTGGTGCAGCTTCATGGGTTTGTTTTTCGATAAGGCGTTGTCATGTATGTGAAGAAGCTCTGCCGACGACGGGGATGCAAAGCTTGAAGACTGGTAATGATCGTGAGAACGGTGCTGGAGATGCTGTAGTTTTTGTCGACTATCCTTCAGCAGGTTGAGTATGTCGTTACAAAAAGGTCACCAGGCTATGAAGCTTAAATTGCTCTGTGATCGGTTTTCGTTGTGATGACTTAATGACGGAACTGATTTGGAAGCACGAAGACTATGGGGAGCACCTCAAAATCTCTTGCGGCCGCCTCTGCCCCTAGAGCATTGCCGACACGGCTTGGATGATACGAGCGAGGCTTCTTGTGTTCAAAGGATAAGCTCCTGATGTGACGCAGATGGAGGCTAGCCCTTGCGGCGACGCATTTAAAGAATCTCGCGAGGTGTTCATTTTTGGTGTGTAGGTGTACAATATGGTACAATCGCGGCAAGCTGAGGGTGCGCAGGTGTCGCGATGTCAGACAAAGAGATTCGAGGTCACGTTTGGTATCAATATATCTTAGTATGAGCAGCTGGACCTCGCTCGATAGAGGCTCCATGACGCGTTGCAGTGATGGGGGAAGAAAGTCCTGGCAGTCATAGAGCCAGGCTGGACCGGGGTGTATCGAAGCTGACGCCGGGCGAATACCTAGGTACTCGCTAACACGTTGTCACATGACAGAACCCCTCATTTCGACCCCATCTCACCTACAATCGACTACCACAATACTATGACGACGTGTAAGACGCGCTGGCAACCTGAAAAAAAAGGGCTACTAAGATTGCTGCCTCTACTAAACCGTAATACCATCAGTAAGCGGAGAAGAGAGCCTAGGCAGCAGTCTAAGCTAAAGGTGCTTGCTTCTCTTCGATTCCTATATCAACTGCTACCTATGCTTTATCGCGGCCCGCAATCTCCTCTCTTCTACCATTCATAACAACATGACTAGCCATACAATCCACACTTCTCCGAAAGTCGAGCTCATCGATGATGTCAAACGGATGGTACTAGATCATGTGCGAACCCCGCATCTGGCAGTATATGCCTCAGCGCGGCGGTCAATAGATCGCTAACAAAGCGTACCAGCTGCCACTCGATTCCGGTCTGCAAGCGCTTTGCTTGACCTCAAAGGACTGGAATCCTATCGCTACGGAGCACTTATATAGGAGGATTGTGCTTAACATTCGGTTTCGTGATGGTCAGCTCGCGGCATTCCGCCAATGTCTTCATCTCGGCGCACAAAAGTACCTGATACACACTCGGAGCCTGAGCCTACTTGACTCACCACCATGGGAATTAGGAGACGTTGTACCTCGCTTGGAACCAACGGACCAAGCAACTAGAGATACTCTGATCCTGGCGATCCTGCAAGCTCTTCCTCGAAATAAGCTAAGAGAGTTCCGGTAAGCTCATGAATCTTCACAAGATACCACTCCTCCTTCTTCGATATTCTTCCATTGCGTTTCGAAGAATTGTATGCCGAAAGGCGGCAACTATCACTATCGTGATATGCGGTCCGCAAGCCCAGAGGTTTGTAGGCAGATGCAAAAGCGTAACGGTTACTATTATTGTTATTTGTATCGAACGAAATGCTATGGGAAGACTGGTGTGCTCCTACGCTGACAGACATACAGATATATTTCAGAGTTCGAAGCAAAGAGCGATCTCAATGCAACCATAATCAGTCTTCTTGAAGAACGACAGCATTCTATCAATAGTCTACACGTTTCGCGTGGCGATGCGCGCCAGCTCATATATCCTAACACAAGCCGTATCACTGCTGGATTCCATGGAAAACAAGCACAGACACGTGGTTTTATGCAATTTGCTGAGGCATTACCGGAGCTGGAATCACTTTCCCTTCTTTTCCCGGATGGATGGACCGGGGACGTCCACAAATACTGGCAGAGCGGCTCTTACGCCTTTTCTCCCTTCCATCAGCAGATTGTGGCGCGCGAAGTTTCTCTTGAAGGCTGCATGCCTGAATCATTCGGTTCTGCCTTGTCCTATGTATTCGACTTGTCTCGGGTGACTAAGCTCGCTCTCTTGAATTGTAAGTCTGAGCTGTTGCGGATTTTATCTAGCTCTTCCGAGCTACGAAATATGGTGTACTTCGAAATACGAACCATGGATTCCTTCGATGAAGATGTAAGCGAATGCCTGAAAGCACTGTTCGTAAAGAATCCAAGTCTCCAGCATATTTGTCTTCACACCTATGATCTCTCTCTATCTCTGCAGCATCCTCAAGCCAACAACCACGCGGTTTCCTCAGGCCATTCGTACAATTGTATGCCATATCTTTGGTTATTACGTTCAACGCTAAGAACTCTTTCGCTATGGGACCTACGTTTTGCGGAATCTTGGGAATTTTCAAATCTGGACGAACCAGGAATGAAACATATATGCAGTCGGTTCAGTGCTCTAGAGCAACTCGGTGTATATCTACGCAATGAGCGTATTTATGCTAACAGGGTAGAGAGGAGAGATCATGAAACAATGCGTTGGCTGGTGAGTTCAGACTGCTGCGCAATATTGCCATGAAGAAGTCTTATAAGTCATGACAGGAACCAATCAGAGAGCTTAAGAATCTGAGAATCCTTCATCTCTATCAGAAGCGCACCAGGATCATTCCCTGCCCCGATGACTACACCAAGTACAAAGTGTACACACGCAACTTCAAGCTACAGTTCGCCACACGATTCTTTCAATGGGCACATACACATTGTCCTTCTCTCAAGGTCTTTGTATGGGGCACGTATAAAGATGTTGATATTCATGATTGTGAATCAATCGATGCGTTCGTGCGAGGGCGGAATGGACATGTTGGCTCTTCGGAGCGCGGGCAGCAACAATGCTTCGTGAAGGAGATTAGAGAACTCGACGACGGAACTTTGCAAGTCACAGCAGCCAGGTCAACGCGAAGTGAAATTCGAAATGACTTTCCAGAACTGCATATACTGGATTACGATACAGGACACTATCTAGCAGATCGCCTAGCGGATGAGGCCGTACGCTGAGCGAAGATCTTGGTCCGAAGCAGGGAGCAAAGAAACTAGTCGTGACACCAGAACCTCGCCTTTCAAACTCTTGCTTTCATGTGCGGAGTTGAGCACCGACTTCGGCCGATGTGGCTGTAGTAAAGGAGCTATATTGCTCACTGGCACACGGATTCGAGCCAAGTAAGATGTATTAGCGTTGAGTCTAGTCCCGAACCAAGACACGGCTCGGATGCGTGTCATGTCCTGTCTCCCGCACCTGCGGACTCATGGGACCGGCATTACTATGGACGATCACGACGATCAAATAGATGGCCGTCGTCTCATCGCACCCATTAGAACGTCGAGAAGGCCCGAGACAAATGCCGATGGAATTCCTAATCCTCCATCTCTGAGCGACGGAAGACTTTGAGCGACGGGACAAGCACAGCGCATACGCAGGGCCCAATCGCGGCTCTCCGGAAGCGAGCCGCTGGACCCTTGTCCCCAAATCAAAGTGGAGTTGCAACCCGTGGGGATATGTGGAGACTATTCAGAAGAGAGCTGATGTTCCGAGGCTAAAATTATCGCATGATGCCACTGCCTCTTACTGATGTAGCCGAAAGGTTAATTCTCACAGACGAGGCTTCTCAACGGTCTGCGAATCGTTCATCCGTGAATCAAAGAGTACCCCATTGTTTGACCCCACAAGCGCGGATACGGACCCGCTGCAGATCAAGGGGTGCATCTGTTTGACAGAGAGACGTCTGCCGATGTCCTACATCTGCGCGTAAGCGCGCGTTGATTGCAAGTCCTCAAGCAGAGAGCGCTTCAATTAGTCCTGATTGGATTCCAGATTCAATGCTTACCGGGCATACTGCAAGTATCGCCACGCGAGATCTCTTGGCACGCAGCTATATTAGTTAGTTGAACGTGTAGATCGTACCGGCTTGGCTAGTAGAGGCTCTGTTACACACATAAGCACCACAACGGACATGAGGCCGAGTGCAGCGTTTCGCTACGGCAACATCGCCAGCCTCGCCAACACGAACAACGTGGCAATCACGAGATTCAAACGTTTCTGGCATGTCTCAATCGTGGCGAGAAGAAAAAGCGATAGGGGCACCGTTGTCTTGGCTTGCAGTCTATCAGGCCCCCCAACATTACCCGGATGAATAGGAAGACTCCAATCACGCCAACTAATTTGTGTCTTCCAGCGGCCCGGTACCGACAATTCGTTCTAGTGCGACTTAATTGCCTGTCGTGGTTCTTCTCCCGCTGTTGAGTGTGGCTTGCATGTTACCAGGTACCCTTGGTTCGGAAGACGGTATGTAAACTAGTGGAAGTCGTTTTTGACTACTGCTAGTATTAGTTCAATCTCAGGGCATGAGGACGTGCAGCAGGGCGTTCCGTGTCCTTGACGAAGCTCTAGCCCTAGCGTCTATACGATGGAGTACTAGGCTTTGCAAGGGACTGCGAAGCTCCTCTAGCCACCACAGAAATAAATAGACGAAGAGCCCACAGATACCTCGGGGTCAGTTGATCGGCTCTGTTCCAAACTTTGTCAAGATGGGTCGCTTCTCACTATTTGCTCCTCTGTTGTTGGCAGCCAATGGTGTTTTAGGCGCCAAATGGATCGGTGAAGTCAAGAAGGTAGATGGTGTTGACTATCAATGTAAGCAACTGCCGCTATTTGATCATCTCTAGGAAGCGTGCTGATCATTATGATATAGGCAAATGCTACTCTGACAACTCTTGCTGGCCGACCAACAAAGACTGGGAGAAGCTCAACAAGACTGTCTCCGGCGCATTGCAGCTCGCCATACCACCAGGCGCCGTTTGTTACAAGAACTTCGAGAACGGGACCAGCGTCTACGATGCAGCCAAGTGTGCGGATACTCAAGCTAATTGGGGCAACGAGCAGTGGCTGTATGATCAACTGTCCTAGGCGATATCATAGCCGATACTAACGTAGTGCCAGGACCGACCACCCTATCGCTGAACTGTGGCCACTCAAGACGAACAACACCTGCATGCCGACCGAGGATCCGTCAGCAACCTGCACAGGTGGTTTCTACGGAAAGTATGTCATCATGGCAACTACAAAGGATCAAATCCGGGATGGCGTGAAGTTTGCACGAGAGCGCAACCTTCGCCTGATCATCCGAAACACTGGTCACGACTTCATGTGAGAATACTTTATGCTTCTTAGACCGCGACGACACTGACAGATTGATAGGGGTCGTTCGACCGGATACGGCTCACTCATCATCAACACTCACAGCTTCAAGGATGTTAAATTCCTCAAGAAGTACACTGGGCCTGGTGATTGGGCAGGTAGTGCGGCTATTGTTGGGGCTGGTGTCCAGGGCCGTGAGCTATACCGTGAATGCTTTGCTCAGAGCCCCAAGGTGGTCATCGTTGGTGGAGAGTGCCCGGTACGTGTGCTAGCTCAAAATTTTGTAGTCATCACTAACGTGACTTAGACGGTCGGCTGGGCCGGAGGATACATTCAAGGAGGTGGACACGGCCCACTTACCGGAATCTACGGAATGGGCGCTGACAATGTCCTCTCGTTCGATGCCATCACCGCTGAGGGCAAATACGTGACCGCCAATGCCAAGGAGAACTCTGATCTCTTCTGGGCACTCAAGGGTGGCGGCCCTAGCTCCTACGCCGTCGTTGTTTCCATCACTGTCAAGACCTTCCCGGAGGTCCCTGTTGCTGGCACAATCCTGAACATCAACTCCACCCACACCAACGACACTGAGCTCTTCGCCAAGGGTGTTCACATCTTCCACAACCTGGCCAACCACTACAGTGAGCATGGCATGTTCGTATACTTTGAGCTTGGCCCTGGCCCTCAGCGTCTCCACATCGCCCCCTTTGTCGGCCCCAACATGAACAAGGAACAGCTAGAAAAGGTCCTCGCACCTCTATACGAGCAACTAGACGCTGCCAAGGTACCCTACGACACACACACCAGGGCCTTCCCCACATTCTTCGAGTTCTACATCGACATGTTCGAGGACGAGCCCCCGAACCAGCAATCCGTAGTTGGAGGCCGTCTGTTCACACAGTCTGACATCACCGCCCACGGCGACGAGATCGCGGACGCCCTCATCTACGCTGCTATGCCCGAGCCTACACAACTCGGCTTCAACGTTGGCCACATCGTCAACCCAGGTCATGCCTACCCCAAGGTCGACAACGCCATCCACCCGACCTGGCGCAACGCCAGCAGTTTCGTTATCACGAACGTCATACTAACGGGAACCGAGCCTTGGGACGTCAAGAAGGAGCGCGAGAACTTCAACACCAATGTTCTTGGTAAGAGACTGAGGGATGTTTCGCCCAACGGTGCTAGTTATGTCAACGAGGGTGATCTCAACGAGCCCAACTGGCAGGAAGCGTACTGGGGGAGCAACTATGCTAGGCTGTTGAAGATACGGCAGAAGTGGGATCCGGAGGGTGTCTTCTTCACGGAGACGACGCCTGGGACGGAGAACTGGAGTGTTATGGATTATGGGACGAAGCTTTGCAAGAAGTCTAGCAAGTAGATGTGAGCGTCTTTGTGTGTTGTTGTATGTTATTAGCGAGTAGTAGAAAAAAGCTTGTCGCAGGGTTGAAAATGCCATAATAACCAAATCATGACCCTGTATTTGCACTCGTATCGTGATGGTTCGATTGCAATTACTTTGAGATTGACTTTGGGTGGACAGGTTGTTCGGTGACGCCAATCCTGAACCAGAAGAGTGAGTGGTGACATGCGTGAGAGTGTAATGCATGTAATCTGATAGTGCTTATCAATGGTCGCATTGAATCGGTCTTTGCCTTGTCAACACCGCGCGTACTGTGAATGGCAGCATTTCAACCATCACACACAGACCCAACGGCGACAAAAACGCGCCTTGAAACGGTCGAAAGAATGTTCACGTAGCTCGAAGTGATGACCAGCGCGCATCTAGAAGCATTGACACGCCCAGCCATGTGCCTGGGTGTTTCGTGCCAACGTGGCGCGGTGATACAAAGCTGGGGAAGAGCGGTAGCGATGACGAAAGAGTCGCGTTCTGCGCTAGCCGACAGCGGGCTAGCAGTGTTCACCTTCACAAGCCAATGGATCTGGTGTCTCTGGTATCAGCCATCATCCCAATTGTTTGCGAACCCTTTGCTGTCTATCAACTGTTTGTGCATTCGACTCGAAGCTGGCACTACTTCCGCTCCTTGCGCAACCGCCGTACACAAGCCCATCGCTGTTCTTCGCCTCCGACATCCATCGCATTCCGAATCATCGCACCAGGCTCCTATTCACGACAACAGCCACTCCCAAGTCTACACCAGATCGCGCGGCCCATCTCGCCAAGCCACATGCTCCGCGCATGCCGAAATACCTCCAGAGCATTGTTTATGTCGATTGAATGCCTCCCGTGCTGAATCCCTTCTTACGGGCCTTCTTCCGTAGTGCACTCCCCAGCCAGTGCCAGCCAGCCCAGCACCACGTACGAGACATGCTAGTATACAAGGAGATACCAGGCTAACACCACTTGTCATAGGTTCTTCTTGTTCCGACTACCGAAGTCCTCCTCACATCGCGCGACAAAGAATCAAATACTTCGTACATCGACCTCAGCGGTTCCGAAGACTTCCTTGCAAGCCATGTGCTGCGCGTACCGGGTGGAGTGGGGCCGAACAATCATGTCAAGGACTCGGGGAGTTTCAGGGAAACGCGGGGGAAGGCGAAGCAGTTTACGACCGCAAACGGTCGGACGGTGATAGTCAAAGATGCTTTCATCTACAGCAATAAAGGTGCGCAGACACATGGCATATCAAGGAATGGCTTCTAGGTGCTGATCAAGAAACAGGTTTCAAGACACTCAACCAAGCGCAGCTATTGAGCGATACCATCTTCTATCCCGACTCCTTCGATGCGCAGCCCTGGCTCGTATACTTCATATCACGCCCCCTCATAGGGACTTTTGATGCGAATCCAATAATACCGGCTACAATACAACCGAGACAGGATGCAGGACCAGGGCCACGACCGGGACCAGGACCGTCGACTGCAGCGGGTCCATCTGGAGGTGCCAGCTCGTCCATGCCGCGGAAGAAGGAAGTCAAGTCCTTTAGCGACCTGTTGAACCATTTCCCCATGATCGCACGCCAGATGCAACCAGGATTGGAGAGGCTGTTCAAGGAGTTTGGCAAGGAGCTTGAGAAGCCCTTGCCAGCGACGCCATCACAGAGATCGCGGCGGTCATCGATGAGTTCACGGAGACGGGGATCAGTATCCTCAGCGGGAACTACACCTTTATCTCTACATAGCACCATGTCTCACGGTCCAAACGGCTTTGTCTCGAATTTGGAGATCAGCGACGAGGAGGATCAAATGCGGAGATCGCTAGAGACGGCAGTAACAGCGGCCATTGACCTCTTCCAGATGGTAGACAAGCAACAGCTATCGTTATTGGGCGCGACAACCGACTTGACTGGGCCCATTGTGGAGCGCATGATCGAGCGATACATAGCCGAGCAAGTACACCATACGATTCTCTTCCCACGAATACGAGAAGTGCGGCTCCTAGAAGACGCAGATCTCGAGCGCCGCACGCGACAGATGGTGGACATTGATATATCGCAGGTCGGAATCGATATCGGTCATGGTCGCAAAGGCAAGCAAGAGCTAGCGATACGACTTTCCAAAGCTGTCGATATGTTCAAGAAGATGGGTGTTGCGGGCAGTCCACAAGAGATGCTGGAAATCCTCCTTGGAGTACAGAAGCACATCACAATGCCGGATGAATCGCAAGCGCAGGCTATGACAAACGGAGAGCAAATTTCGGAGAAGCAAGACCATCTTCTCACCATCAACGCGGATACACTCGTCTCACTATTGCTTATAGTGGTGATAAGAGCGCCAGTACGGCATCTACAGGCACGACTGTCGTACATGCGCCACTTTATCTTCATTGATGATGTGGAAAGCGGAGAGATGGGCTATGCACTCAGCACATTCGAGGCGGTTCTTTCCTACCTGACTACAGATTCAGGCGGCCTGCGAAGAGCAAGTAGACGGAATCGGGCGTTGTGGCAGGCCACAAAATCTGGTGATCTTGCTACAATGCAAGGTATACTGGAGCCCGATAAATCGTTTCACGCAGATATGGACAGCTTCTCAGATGAGAGCGATACCCCACCAAGAAATCGTCAACTCAGATTTGCCGCAAGTTTGTCTGATTTACATTCTGTAGGAGGAACTACCCTGAACGGCGACGAGGAGTTTTCTTTGCGACGGCGAAGCCCATCTCGTGACAAGAGTGCGCATGAAGATGGTCCGCTGGCACACATCTTCCCCTTCCAGCGCGCTCAAACACCACCACTACCCGGCAGACCAAAGATGAAGAAGAGGGTCTCCATGGACACTAGGAGTATGTCGAGTGGCTCAGCACGATCGTTTCGATCTCGTACAACCCTGGATTCCCGGGTTAGCGCTATTGAAGGCGATGTTTCAATAGAGAAGCTCACCATGACACAAGGACCTGATGGCGAATCGGTGTTGATGATGGCTATCGAGAACACACAGGACAGAGCACTGCAGTATCTGCTCAGTCTCACCGAATACTACACTCCGTCCCACATCTTCGAGGATTACAATAATGAAGGCACCAATCTTCTAAGTGCAGCCATTCAACTCGGCCACGCTAAAACCACGGACACGATTCTCAACTATATCTTGGACAACAGCCCAAGCCCCCAGGCACTGGAGAATTACCTGTCGAAACCAGACGCGAAGGGTAGATGCGTGGCACACTATCTTTTCAACCAGCCGCGACTTATCGACCGCATTGGACATCTTCTGCCTTGGCGGCTGAAAGACAAGAATGGCCAAACACCTGTTTTTGCACTTTGTCGATCGTACGACCATGACGAGTACCACGACATGGTCGATAAGGCACTACTGGCCGCAACGCAGGAACAGGGTGATGGACAACCGCTTCATTTAGATGAGCACGTTGATAACAAGGGCAACAGCCTGCTACACATCATTACCGACCCTCAGCTAGCGGCAAAGCTGCTGTATCGCTGCGATTCGGATGCCAATGCGACAAATGATCGACAATTTACCCCACTCATGGTAGCCAGCAAATACGGTCGAACGGATATGGTACGGGTACTCTTCCAAGATCCCAGAGTGGACCTGTCTTACAGGGACGCTCGTGGTCTCACTGCTGTCGAGCTAGCCAAGGACGACGATGTTCGGAATCGTATCGACGACCTAGTGCTACTGTCAAACGAAGCTGGTCCGGATGGGCGCACGACTACTGTCGTTCGCTCTTTCTTTGTCGAAGATGGGACTGTACGCCTTGTGCTGAAATCTGGTGCGCCTAATGATAACAAGACCATCACCGTCACGACGTGTCGAAGGTCGTCACAAGACTTTGAGAATCTCGCGAAGTGGCTCGCACAAGAACACCCTGCATCCTGGCTCCCTGTCATCCACAACCTAGCGTCACCTTACTTGATCCCCTCCAGACCATCACGATCCATCTTGCGCGACATGCAACTCCGCCTCGACGCATTCCTCAAAATACTACTCCGCCACCCCACCTTCTCCACACACGAAATGGTCTGGGAATTCTTCCTTGTTCCAGACATCGACTCGACCATGCTGGCCGAACGCTCAGCCCGCAAAGCCGAACTCCGCGTAGAGCGCCTCCGCGAAGAATACGCGCCCATCTACGACGTCCGCGAGGTTGAACTCTTTGTCCAGCACATGCGGGAAAACATCCGGGCTCTGCACCACGCCAGCCGCTCCGTGCTGCGACGCGCGAACAAAGTGCGTTCAGCGGCTTCTGATCTCAACGATGCTGCGAAAATAGCAAATACCGCGCTCCATTCGCTTACCTTCTTACCGGAGAAACATTTAAAAGCACTAGATCGGTATACGCAATGCTTGAAGCAGAGTGACGCTAGCCCAATGTCCGGTTTCTACTACTCCATGCACGCCATTTCCAGCACTATAACCGCCATCCTGACCGCTTTATCACGGCCCTCCGTTCTCATCAACTCCATGTCCGCGACACAGAAAGCTATCGATCGGCACAACCTTTCCGTGCGCCGTTCGGATCGCTGGCCCCTCGGTCTTCTAGATGATGCGAGAAGTCGGGTTCAGCGCGATGCGCAGGACAAGATGGATAGGAGTAAAATTGAGCTGGAGGATTTAGGCCGTGAATTGAGGTACACACAGCAGGTTGTTGCGCAGGAGTTGGCGAGTTGGCAGGAGAATAGAGTGGAGACAGGACGTGCGGCCTTGAAAGAATTAGCGCGCAAGATGGTTGTGGTGGAAAGGGGGAGGTTGGAGAGTATGAGGAGGGCGGTTAGGGGGTTAGGTATTGGTGTCGAGAAAGGGGGTGTCGGGCGCGGGGAGCAGGTCAACGGTTTTGTCGTCAATGGTCTTGGAGACGGTCATGGTGCTTTGGGTGTTGTGGAGCCAGTTTCCACGGTTGAACAAGGCAGGTTCCACGACGTCACGGATGAAGATGTTGAAGAAGGTCCGGGTGCTGTGGAAGACCCGGAGGTTGAGGGTATGGTTCTGTCAAATGGTGAGGCTGCGGCTGAGGACGCACCGCCTGGGGATGAGCTGGCGCAGGAGTTGACTGCTGCAACGAATGGTGTGGAGGGGGAATGATGACGCTGTGCAGAGGGTGTAATGTGTCGGATCTCTGCGATATGTACATTCGATTCGAGATTTTTTCTTCTTCTTCTGCTTCTTCTTCTCTTTCGACTAACTTTTTTTCTACTGCGCTTTTCACTTCGGACTACTTCTACTACTACTACGGTTTAGATAGAGTGCTATGAGCGGATCAGGTAGACGGGTGTATGAGTGGGCTCAGCGAAGGCGTTTGCATTAGTGAGAAGCAACGGGATGGGAGTAGAGTTGTTGATAGTAATATCCATGATCATGTGTGTATATGTCATTGGCAGTGTCTTCCTGACTCGTAAGCCCCAATTGAACAACCTCAACAAATTGCAGTAGTGCCACTAAAGATCTACGCCAAACGTATCGCAGTTCCAATCATTAGCCTCGTTCTTTCCAACCCATATTAGTGCTAAACAGGGCATACCTCATCGCTTACCTACAGTAGTGCACATGATTACTCGTATCTGCGATACTTCTCATTCAGGAGCCTCTTTCTGCATATGAAGCTTATAAATTGCGGAAGGTCTGAGTGGTTTGTCGGTTATGGGTCATCGCAGTACCGGTTGTGCACATGACGCAATACTTGGTTCCTGCATCAATCTGGTAGTACTTCCGAACTCAACCATGGACGCTTCCACCATACCCCCGGTTCACACTGGCTCTATATTTCTTGCACCGCCGACCACAAAGGATACAACCTTCACGTTCTCCCTGCCTTCAACTTGCAGCAAAAGGCAGGTAACAGCACTGCTGTGAACAGAGTTGTTATGCTTCGCCATCTACATTTATTGGTAAACTGCTAACCTACAACATCAGCTCATAACTAGTACGGGTCGAAGCCAGTACGAGAACTCCGATCGCCGCCGCCTGAATCTTGTCGAGCTCGATACAGTCCTCGGCCTTTCTGCCGAAAACGCAACCCTGAACGTAACTGTCAAGAGAATAGGACAACAGGGCCAGGTCAACAGTAGATACGTCCAAGCTTCATCGAAACGTTCCGAACATTCTTACGCCCATACAAGGCAGGGTCCAAGTGGAACTTGGCGAGACTCACTGTTCGCACAAGCGACGACAGCACTCATGTCCGAATACGTGCAGGCGACCACACGATCGTCGAAGCGTCCACGGGTTGCGAATAATTTTGCGGAAGGATCTCAATCTGATAATGAAAGGACGGTCAGCCAATCTGTCGACATGAGCAAGCGCACATGGTCCCAAGACTCGATGATGTAAGCATACGAGCTCATAACCGAAGTCTTTCGCGAAGAAAAAGGTCTCTTCCGCTCGACTAAACTACCTGACCGTTTTGACCTCGGACCCTTCGAGGCCTTCCATAGGGTGCAAGATACCGCTCACACCATAGTTGAGAGGTTCCATTTCATAAAATACCTCCTCGAGGCAGTCAAATGGAGAATAAACATCCAGAAAGACTTCCTTATCGCCTTCGTCGACCTAATCAAGCATAACAAACTCATCCCGACTTGCGTAGATAACGCTATCAAGTTTCATACCGCCAACGCTGCGGTTCACAGGTTATCCGATGTCATACAATGCTTCCAAGTAGGAGCGGATTGTGGCCCTAGAGGAAGCATGAACCCTGCGTTCAGAGCAACATTGAAAGGGCGGCTCGACAGTGTCACTATCTAGTTCGCGACCGTGGTCCTCAGGTCGAACATCGACCCTAACGAAGTCCTTCATCACCTCATGACCAAGACCTACCTCGGAAACTTTGAGAAGAAGCACCAGGAGACCATCCCAATTGGAGACAAGGAAGCTTTCGAAGGATGAAGTAGAAAACCACCCCAACACAGTTCCCCAACTCTTCTTTTTGTTGCCCAACGGTGTCAAAGGAGACATGAAAGAGTGAGCCTTGAAGGCCAGAAAGAGATGGAGCAGCTGGAAGTGTGCTTATGAGACTGTATACGGACCAGGAAGCTGTATCCAGGACGATGAGGTCTTGGAAATCTTCGAGGGATACATTGATAACGAAGCGGACGTGTAAGAAGTCCGTGGAGATAATTCACAGGTGTACGAAAGAGTTTGGGTTGAGGCGGCTGATCGATGTCATGGGTGCGTGTTAGGGAAAATGTGGTGTGTTGCTTGACAGGAAGTTCAAAACAGAGGCTACGATGACCAGTCTCAAGGAAGATAATACGACAGTGTTTTCCGCCAGTATAGAACTGAGGGATTAAAGTGTGGGGACAGTGTGATTTCAAATTCTGATTATGTATATTCTACCTTATACAAGGGAGAATATAGAAAACCCTTCTACTACGTTGCCTACTACAACAACGCAAAACACAGATATTACACATAGATATAGATAACTTAGACGTCTACATTAGTATAAGATGTCTTTTGTTTCCTTATAATATATAGTTGTAATAGGCAACGTAGTAGAGGAAGTTTTAGTACCTGTTTAGTTTCTTCCTTGCATAGGGTAATTCAGTTCGATTTCTTTTACTCCTTGTGCTCCGTTCTACTCCGTTCAGACGGGATCCATCTCATGTTACAAAGTACAGGAGTTGAGTTGATGATTTTGCTAGCCATTCTCCTGTACAAGGCTGCAATGAGCGTGTGTTGTCGTTCCGGCTTATTGAAGCTGCTCAAGTCTTCAAAGAATTGCACTGCACGGACGGTCTTGGTTCCACCGGTTTCAACACTGTAACTTAACGCTCGCTCCATCCACTTATATGCGTTATCCACGTTCCTCATCTCTATTAGTACGACGCTCAGTTCAGCCATATATTCGATTGTGCTCCCTCTGAGTTCTGTCCATGTCCTGATTTGGCTCTTAACGTTGTCCAGAAGGATATCGTGGCTTTCCAAAAGCAGTCCTCGTGCTCTTAAGACTCGGCAGAGCCACAACTTGCAATTCAACGTTATTGAATGTTCGATTCCAAGCAGCTTTTCGGACATCTCTGTTGTCTTTCTTAACAAGGCCTCGCTGTCGGCGTACTTTCCTTGCTTGTAAAGTGTTATACC
This sequence comes from Alternaria atra, assembly GCF_907166805.1. NCBI lineage: Eukaryota > Fungi > Ascomycota > Dothideomycetes > Pleosporales > Pleosporaceae > Alternaria > Alternaria atra. Next base: position 4,100,473 of record NW_025091321.1, read on the forward strand.
AAGCCTACGACAGATAAGATATTTACGCCGACTGGACGAATGTGTAGCATTGGAGCTAAGTTCAAGTGCAACTCTCAACAGCTCCTCACTTTCTGAGTGTCTCTTTGCTGCGATGATCGAGCCGCAGAGTTGTTCTATAACCACTAGGGTGTCACCATGTTTAGGGCCGAAGGCGTTCAATCTAATTTGAACAAGCTCCCTTAGAAGTTCTTCCTCTCTCATCAGGTTCCCCAAATATCCGAAAGACCGGGCTAAGACACGAGCGGCTTCCTGGTACAAGACACCACCCGGATCCAATCTTCGTGCCCAGGTATGGACATGTTGAGCCATCTGATTAGCGTCTCGATACCTTCCAAGCTGAAAAATTGTTTTAGCGAGATTTATCCTGACCAAGATAACGTGAGGCGAGTGTTTTCCATGTCGTTGTTCTAATGCCGGGAGAATACGTTTGAACTGATGTTCAGCTTTATCGTAGTAGCCAAGTTTGCAGTAGGCAATCGCCAATCTCTTTTGCCGTGCCGTCGTTGCAGGACTCGACCCCAAAGCAGCACTCCCCAGCTTATTGATCATAATCATACATTCGTTCATCTCCTTGCGCCAGACGGTGTCGGAATTTGAGACTGGTAATACCTCAAGGCGCCTTCTTTGGTCCCTTGGGAACGGGTAAACCTCCAGTGAGAATGGATCTGGCTCAACTACTTTGGATGAGGGAAAGATCATGTCAGCAAAAGAGTATTTGAGCGCGCCAGTGGTGGTGCGCTTTTTCGAGCCATATTGATGAGACACAAACATGGTGGTGCCCTGTTCTGGCGTATCCTCCTCGCTGCCCTTTTGAGATACCGTTTCGCAGATCGCAGCCTGTTTGGCGACCCAAGGCACAAGTCGGCCATCAAAGCTGCAAATCTCTAGATCTTGCAAGGAGATGGTATCCATCGTAGGCGTAGATACCTCCACTACAGCTTGAGCCGGTGGGTTACACGAGATGTCTCTAGGGTCCATCTTCAGTGCCGAGAATAGACGAGTCAGTGTTTCGGTGTCGTGATCTGGAGATTCTAGTGCAATAGGCCATGCAGGGTCGAATCTTGACTCTTCGACACTGCCGAGACTCACATGTGCATTCTGTGGAGATTCTACTGGTTCGAATGAGCCCACTGAGAGCGTGCTCGAAGAGACATCAGGGTTTGTAGCTTTGACTGGAGTCACTGCCAATGGTGAATGATGGCGATTTTCTGCGTTACCACGACGTGCGAAGGATTTAGCTTGGTCGTCCGGTAGTGTCACGCACGACACAAACGCCATATCCGATGTGCCCTCACGCCTTACGGTACTCGGCAAGTTTGTCGAAGGAGTGTACGATGGAGCTGGCTGTCCGGTAATGTTCGAGGTCATATTCATCGCACTCAATACGTCCCTGGTATGTGTGCCTTTCTGCTCTTTATCTAGGATTCTTGGTCTCTTTTCCCAGCGTTCGCATTTGGCTGCAGTTATTCGAACACCATATACAGAAGCTTCTGCGTCTCTTAGGAGAGGATCTGCTTTCTTCAGGAATGCTTCTATCTCGTGCTGCTTTACGTTCTTCTTGAAGCCCGGATTCCAATCGGCAAACCGCTTGGTGAGCTGCTTTTGGCTGAGAGATTGTTAACTAAGCCATGCATCCGGGATAGAAAATGAAGAGTACCTAAGTATAAGGCCACGGCGTTCGCGTAGAGCCTTTCTGACGGTAGCCAAGGTCATATTCTCCTTGATGTACATTGTATGTAACAACGGCTTCAATTCCTCCCACTCAGCATCAGATAGTTGCCTTGCGTTACTATCTGGCTGATGCGATGACCCAGAAATAGGAAATGGCTGTGCTGCCGTACCATCTAGGCCCTGAATTGGTTGAGGTGGTGTGTGCCATAGGTCGGGCGAGTGTAGCAAGGCTGAACCGGGAATGCCATGACCGACATCGATGGGCACTACGCCGGAGGTTGTGCGATACATTATTGCAGTGGCTAATAGGTGACGATGATGATATGCTGCCTGGTGCGCGACCTGGAATTGATTGATTGTAGGAATGAGCAATGACGCTGACATCTGGAATACTCCAAAGTTATATCAGTACGGCTTGCGACCATCTTGGCCACAAGGGATCAAGCGATTGGCCGTCAACAAATTTCCTTGCATTAGCTGGGGGCTGAACATGGTTTGGCTGGCCTATCAGTGACTTCAAAATACTGCCTTGCATTAGCGCATATGTAACCCTATGGACATACAACTTGCACTTGATTTCTTTTGCGACACATTTACACTCAAAATATAATTTATTTACCGCATAAGTTTTGGCTAAACCCAACGCAAAGTTTCCTTGCATGAGCACTCGGTAAGTAAAGGTCGAAGTCGTAACGACAGGCCCGTCAAGGGGAATGAAAAGCTACCGTGCATAAGTGTTTGAATTGAATACCAATGACGATAAGAATATGATAGCTCATTGGGATGACAGGCTTCAATACCTAGGATCATGTTGTTTCATAGCCCTCGAAAAGAGAAATATCCCGCATGAGTTGGCTTCGGAGGCGTGAGAATACTGACTGAGTAACGACGTAGTCTATAGCGCACGCGAGATAGCTAAAACTTTGTGGAGATTGTAACCACAACTGACAAGGCTCGGCCAACTCAAACACATATCGCATAAATTGTCAATACTATCTTACGCACTTTTCTCGAAGCACCACTAGCTACCTACTCGCTTCATCGATCATCCAAACATTCTCCACCTCCTGATATGCTCAAGATCCAAGGGGCCATCCGAGAATTCGGCAGCAAATTACCATTATGGACCCGATGAGCATCACCGGGACTATCCTCGCTATCGTTCACCTCACTGACATATGCCTGGAGAAGGGTAACCAACATCTCGGTCCTTCTCGCCACACACCCGCTACACTCCTTAGCCTCGCGCAAGAGCTTTACTGCTTCTACGGTGCTATACAGAGTCTTAAGACCAACATCACGATAAATGAACACGATACAATCCGACTCACCTCGCTGGAGTGTCTGGAAGGACCACTTTCGGACTGCAAATTTGCTTTGTGCCTCGTGGAAAAGCGGCTGAACACCGATACATTCTGTCAGCGAAAGCTCATCGGGAAGCACTGCGACAAGAACCTGGATGATGCCGTCAACGTACTGAGAAAAGGTCGTGGTTTGTTCGAGGCTGTCTTATTAGCAGACCAAAGGTAGGATTCTCACGCGATATTCTCATACCTCAACAACCACACCCATCGCCACGAATGCACGAATAAACACGCATCGCTTAAACTGAAATTCAACAGGACCATCACCACTGCTATCGAGAGATACACCATCAATATAGCTGAAGACCTCAGAGATATTAAAAACAAGCTTGAAGATGATGGAGAGCACTTGCGAAGCCTCACTAAACAGCTCACTCTTCGCCTAGAAGCGGCTAACGAACGGGACAATGAGATGCTATCAACGCTACTGGGGATTGATGACAAGTTAATGAGAGAGCGTGAGGATAGGCGAGGGAAGACCCGGAGACAGAGATGGTTGGGATGGGTTGCCATCGCCGGCCAATCGGCTTTTCAGATCGCGATTCAGCTCGCGTTGACCAGCCTGCTTACAAGGAGGAACAAGATGTAATCCACAACTATGATCTCATTTCTTCTTTTTTTGCTCATAGAATATAGGTCAGAAGAGCTCTAGCTATTATCTTTCTTGTCTTGACGTCTTCGAAGTACCATTGCTCTTCTTCAATACAGACATTGCGATATTCCCATCTCTCTCTTGTGACTCCATGCTCGATCTCGTCTGGGGAGGTTTCTTTGAATGATGCAGCTCAAGCGACAACATGAACGAATCTCAGTGGATGAAGAACGTAGTATCAGGTCCGATGTTGGCAGCATCCCTTTGATGTTGTTCCATGAGATGAGGGATAAATGCGGCGCCACAATACTGTACGTGGTCGGATGCTTGTCCACTGAAATTGTCATTGTGGCTCGTAATGTCTAGCTGCCGAATCATGTACAGTACCTCTCCGCCGTAGAATGCGGCGACTTGGTCTCCTGGTTGGCATCCCGAATGCGCGTATCCAATGCGACCTCCTTTTGTGTTGAAGAAGGAATGCCCGCGCATGAACATCAAAAGCATATGCCAATAAACCTGCTTCTTAGGAGGATCTCCCCACCGCGCAGAGTACCAAGTTGTGAACATAGGCAACGTTTCACGGTATACGTTCTTTGCTTCCTCAGTGATTCGGCAATCCAAGACGAAGGCCATAATGAAGTCATCTGGTATATCAGTAACGCCTTCGCTTTTTCCATAGAAGACACGGCGAGTTAGGTCTAAACTTTCCATGTGGTAATCGACAGCGGTAGCATGAAGGGTCATATTCTCTTTCGAATCTGGGTCATACTGATCGTATTCCATGATATCAAGACAATTCTCATGATTAACGACCTCTTCAACGGTGTCCACCACAAAACCACGGACACGAAGCATGTCATCATGTCCTACAGTATTTATGGATATTTTGTCGTGTTGCTCAATTGCTCTTCCTCTTTCTTGGCTCTTTTCTTCACTACTCTCTTCGAACAAAGCCCAACGAAGGGTGGACAGTTGCTTGGCTACAGACAAATTCCACTGCCCATGCAAATTCCTGCGACAAGATGATTTTCCAGAGAGGTTCGGGCACCATGATGGCAAGTATGGAAGTCTAGATTCCAGAGTAGGCGGGATTTGCAACAGTTCGATCCCACCAGGTTCGTCCATCAGAGCTTTGGCAAACATGATCCACGTCTTCCAATATCTATTCCGACCTTGAGTACTGTAGTCAACTGCTGAGGTTATCTTGTCTCGAAAATCATTTTCCAAAAGTCCTACTATCGCCCAAACACGATCGACAGGCTCCTTCACATGTCGAGGACGTAAGCTATACAATTCGGTCACAACATCCCTGACTTTCATTCCGTCGACGCGCTCGTTCCTGTTATTAAAGTTTCGATAAAATTGGATGGCATAACAGGTACGGGCTGCGCTGATACTGCGTGTATCTCGTTCACCTGATTCGTTTATGATCAAGTCGGTGTTGTACCATCCATCCATGAGAAACTCTACGAAACCATCGAAGTCCATCCAGAAATCACCGCAGAGTAGTGTTGCGGTTTTGGGAAGGATGATCTCCTGGTATGTCCATAGACGCCTGAACCACTCATTATCGAGGAGCCGATCCAATCCTCTCCAAAATGCCTTTGCATGGCAAGGGAGCTCTTCCTTGATTGGGGCACGACAGTCAGGATCCGCAATATAACGCGTTATCCAAGGCCTTGATTTCTCCCTCACTTCCTGGAATTCCGCGAAGAAGACGTCAGTTTCTGGGGTCGCAGGACTCATCCATACGATTACAGCTGCCGCTCGAGAATAGATATTGTGCATCAATGGTACCTGAATGCTCTTCTCTTTCGGATCTTCTTGGTTGATGCATATTGCGTCTATCCAAAATTTTCGAATCGCTGTACTCCTCTGATATCGATGTAGGTAATGTAACATCTCGAGTGCGGTGGGTGTCACGATGAGAGGTTTGCCGTTGCATTTGACCGTAACCGAGGCTGGAGCACCTCCCCAGACATACGAGATTGCATCGTATTCGAGGTCTTCGGTGAGTGCGTACTGATCGATCCCTATCTCAATGGTCCCATCGGTACATTTCGTAGTGAGGAGGCGTATCCGATTTTGCCGAAGTGCCTGGTGGTGGTATGATGACCTCAAAAACTTCGGGTTTGAAGAGCGCTTCGCCATCGTTCATTCGGAAATTGTGATACTTCGCTGACTGGCGCGATCGTTGGAGTGAAAGGCGATGGCTTTTGGGGAAAGTGGGAAGATGTGACCGTCCGTAGGCAGCGACGGGTTTCAGAGATCGCATGCGCACCAACATGATCAGGCTGAGCAGGACAGCCTTGAGGTATAAGATTGTCAGCGTTCTGAATCTGAGCCTGCCGTCTTACAGGGATGCACGTCAAGGAGGAGCAGTGCAAGCCACGATACCCCACCATTGGTGTAGGCACATTGCGAAGGATGGGGAAAGCCAGCACATGAGCTTGGAAACACCGTTGTTGGAGGCCGAATGCAAAGGCTGAGCTCTGGCATTAGATGCGTTGGCTTATACTAGGGCATGTGAGTGGAATTCGTTGAGATGCGAGGCTCAGGATATCAGCCTTACGAAGTGCACATAATTAACGCCTTGGTATGCACAAGAGCAGGAAAGCGCGCATGAGTATCATGTATTACATATATATATATTCTTCATTACTTTTGATGCGCACTCCGACGCTATTACGATATAGCAAGATTGTTGGGTATCATGGAATCTAAATGCAAGCTGCCCATCTTCTCGTTTCCCTTCCCGGCTCTAAACCTTGATAGGATACTTCTCCCTAATCACCTTTCCATACCGGAATAACAGCGCCGGCACAGGAATAAACGCAACTGCCAGGAAGCCCAGCAAGCTGTTTCCCCAGCCCAGGCCTAATGACTTGTACATGGTTGGTCCAGCAAGTGGAAGCAGAGCACCGAAGAGACAACGCAAGGCCGTCATACCAGCGATGGCGGATGCGGCGAATTGAGGGAAGCAGTCGATCATGTATGTCTGGAGGGGTGCGAAGATACCCATGAGACCGAAACCAAAGGGGACGAGGGAGATGATCGGCACGATCCAATGTACACGGTTGTAGGAAGTCCAGCCATATCTGGTTATGTTAGTCTGGGTTATGCGCGTGAGGAGGAAGGACAACTTACATGAAGAAGGAGATCGGGATCAGCAATCCAAAGAAGACGCAGAGCGGTAAACGCATCTCGGGCTCGTAGACGCCCTTGTTCTTCTTCGCCAGTCGGATGATTGTCGCATCGCTTGTCTTGGCTACAAAAGCAATGCCCATGAAGTTACCGATGCCGATACCCAAATATGCCAAACCGGTGATTTCAGGAGACCAGCCGTAGGTTTGGATGAAGACGGGCGTGATGGTGGTAAAGAGGAGGAACAACAGGCCGAAGAGGAAGGACATGTAGAGTGAGCAGAGCAACACGATAGGCGACCTGGTGAGCATCTTGAGCGGGCGTGTGATACCGTTTCCGAGGATGGCGAGAGGACTGAGAACAGCCGCATCTTTCTCGTATGTCATGATGTTCTGAAGTTCTGGGCGGTTCAGCTCCTTTCGTAGACGGAGCGTCTTGCGGTTGAGCAGCACGGCATGGTACGTTTCGCGGTTGAAGACGAAGAGAGCCCCTGTCAAGAGACCGCCGACAATGAGTACGACCCACATGTCCCATCGCCAGCCGGCACGTTGCGCGATGAAGCCACCGCAAATAGGACCAAGAATGGGGCCGAAGAGGATGCCCATACTGTAGATCGAGACAGCTTTTCCACGCTGCGCAGGGACGAACATGTCAGCGATGACACCAGTGCCAATTGTCAGACATGCGCTGCCACCGACACCAGCGAGGAACCGCATGCCGATAAGGCCACCAAGGTTAGGTGCAAGCGCGCATCCGATAGTGAAGGCGCAGAAGAAGACATTGGAGCAGTTGAGCACAATGCATCTTCCATAGATCTCAGAGAGCGGACTTAGGAAGAGCGGGCCGAAGGCGAAGCCCAGGACGTAGACACTGACGGAGAAGGATCCAAGAAGCTGCGATGTGTTTCCGAAATCTGCGTTCACGAAAGGAATGCCGGGTGCGAAGATGGAAGAGGCAAGTGGACTGACGAAGGTGATGGCGGCGACTAATCCGAGGAGTGTGATCTTTCTTTTCGTTGGAAAGTTGCGCGGGTTGGCTGGATCGTCTTGCGAGTCCCAGCCGACGAGGTTGCTGTCGAGGTCGGACAGGGGGTACTTTTCCGGCGCGAGCTGATCTTTTTTCGTGCTCTTCCTCGACAGATGCTTTTCGAGACTTGCGCCGATTTCATCGTTCGTTTCCTGTGGTTGCTGAGCAATGTTAGTTCCTGCTCTGGATGTTCTCAAACTGATGATTGGTGATGATGGCGCAGTAGCCGACCACCCGATGCTCGGATAACTTAGCCTGAACGCCATTGATCACCTGCATTGTGCGCAACAGATGGCACGCTGACGTCAAGGTCTCCAGGCTGCGTAACAAAGTGTTCGAGTAGTGCTCGTGCAGTGTAGGACTGATATGCTTACCTTCCCTTCCGCGACTTCTTCCTCTTCCTTGTCAGGCCTCGCGTCGCCCTTTTCTAAATCTGGGATATGCGTATCTGAACTACTTCTCAAATGCTGGCGATACTCTTCTCGTGTGGATGAAGGCATGCTGTGCGGTAGTAGTAGTAGCTATCGCTACAATGTTTAGATGAGGTCTTCGTAGGCAAAGTTTTACTTTGATGATATCCCGTGCTTCTGGTGTTTGCGGCTATGATGGTCGCAGTCGTGTTAAGAACTGGTTTCAGACGATTGCAGCTGTGGTACCCAGAACATTGATTCAGGACTCAGGTCAGGTATATAGCAAAAGAGACCCCAGGCAGCTGAATTACGAAATGACTCCTCATCGATGCCCGTACCCTGAAGAGAGAGTCTGGCCCTTAACTCCGGGGTTTTCGGTTGCAACTAGGCCAGGAATGGGGGCATGATCTCGGTGAACGGCGTTAGCGAAAACGCGAGACAGCGACGCGGGGAAAAGCGCTCCGCTCCTTGCGTTCTTCACGAGGACCTCCACATTGGTTACTATTAGAATCGGGCACATTCTGCGAGGTCAGCGCATGATGTAGCACGATGACTTTGGTCTCTGCTTGCGAATGCGATGGTTGCGGTGTGTCGGTGTTCAACAAGTCCCGGGATTTCGTAAACAGGGGCGGGAACTAGACAACTAGACCCCTGCCAGCCTTATGAAAGCTTGAGTGGTGCGAAGCAACCCGCAGCCTCCTTTCAATCCTTACAGGTGGCATGACTCTCCAAAGGGCGTAAGGGATGATGATGGTGTGCATTCTCATGCATAAAGTCCGATTGCAGTTCCGACCTGAACGAGCCACCACCGCCTGACAGAGTTCCTTATGTCCATATGTCCGTCTCTTATTATCCTCTTGTATTAACAGCGGCTGCGGGTTCGTAAGGTATTTGCGAAGCTACAGGCAAGATGAATAGGGAAGCAAAGAATTTGACGAAAGATTAAAGATTGAAAGATTGAAAGATTGAAAGACTGAAAGAAACACGCACCATACCAATACTCTACCTTAGCATCTATCGTCAGCGATTGCAAATTGTTGCTGAGACGCACTGACAGTTGCAGGTACCTTCTCGTACCCACAGCCTCTACTCAGGCGCGCAGCAGTGCGCGACCATCGTCGCAATTCACAAATTTTGAAGGTTGAAGAGAGAAAGAGAAGAAGCGATCCTTTGCTGGGAGATGACATGTCGTTACTTTAAATTATCCGAGAACGGTGCTACTGCGGCCGCTGTATTTCGAGTGTTGTTCCATGATCGTTGGTGGCCATGTTCCAGGATGCTGACGACAGCTAAAAGCCAGCGCACAATACTCAGGCATGAGTATCGCGATTTTCCACGATTCTAAAGAGAATGTCCATTTGGAAAACGGGGGTCGCAAAGGTATATGCTTTCGGTCACCGACGCGGCTCTCCTCTCGGAACGACGCGGGTGGCCAGGGTCAGAGCCAGGCGAGAAACGCCGCGCGCAAACTCATCATTATTCAGTTCACGGCAATAGCCTGCTTGTACTACTAGACCTCGATTATTGTTGTTATAACAAACTGCGCAGACAGCATGCGAATTCCTGTCTCGCGAACAGACCAGTGGCGCTAGTGTCATCGTACTTGCTGAGTCTGTCCTGTGGTAGCGAACAGCACATCGACCCCGCGTCTCAACTCTTACCTTCTCCAAGACCACGCAAGGCACCTCGATTAGATCTGTCACGAAAGCATATTCTCTTCCTCCGAATCAGGGATCAAGGCGGATCCTACGGCACGGCACGGTCCTCCCAGCTCCCGCCGCCGATGGCTCGTTCTATACGAATGGATATACGAAAGAGGACAGCTCCATGTGAATACTTCGCACCTTATGCACGCACACGGTACCTATGGGTTCATTTTTATGCCACATACGTCTTTCCGTGGATACCAAAATGCGAAGTTACAATACGTCCTGTTTAGCGCAAGCTTGTGTTTGTGGGGAACAAACACCAAGATTTGGCATTGGCAGTAAGAGCGGAACAACTTACAAGACAAGCTGACGAATTAGATTAACCTTATGTAACACAGCAAAGATCAACGTTTGATAATTCTCAACCGGGACCCTGTCTCTGTTAGTGCATCGGGGCTGCCTGGGAGATCGACGGCGGCTTTGTTCGTGCTTACTACCTCCTGGCGGCTGAATGAGACAACGTCCGATGCTTCACGAACTACCACCGTATACCTAAACTGCTTTCGTGTCACCTTCAGGGGATTTCAAGCGGGCAAGTCGGGATGATGGGCCCCCATTGGTACTGCTTCGTTGCGAGGACGCCCAAAATTGCCAACCGTCCAGATTGGCTATGAAGCATGCTTGCGATCGAGCTATCCAGGGCGCAAGGCCCGAGTCTGAGGAAATCGGCAGTACCGAATTGCCAAACATGGCCGTAGACGTAAGGTAAGGCGCCTGTGGAGCCGGCCTCAACCAAGTCTTCCATGTACACATTCTGTCCAACGTACCTTTGGTATAGAGATGCATAGTACACTCGTTTCTCTATCTTGTGTTTGATGATACTCGGAGTGTGATCTTCGATGTGCAGTTAATGCTACGTCAAGTTATGGTCATATGATTTTAACATTTTCCTTACATACAATAGAGTGCATGGTAGCATTCTGCTCCGTTTGCTCGAAGTAAACATCGATCAAGAGATGGAATCTGTCTTGAAACAGTCATCATGTCCGTCATCTTACTCGTGTATATTCGTTTGGATATACTGCTTGGACCTTTTGCCGTACATGGATCGTTTCATCCGCGCCATTATTCCTCCTTGGTCCGCCTAGAAGACATGGGCGTACAGAATGTCTAGCAACGGCACGAAAACACAGGAACAGCATGAAAGCATAGCTCCGAGAGGCTGAACAGCAAACATACCACCAGCGCCAAAATAGTAAACAGACATCCATCCAGTACCCATTTTTTGCTAACCCACTTGAACGCCAAAGAGCTCATCATCCATGTCGTAAACCCAAACTCTATCCACTAAGAATGTCCTTCACACTCATACCTCTAGCCCCACTCCAGCTACGACGGTCCGTGTTCAACATCATCAAAGCCTCGGTAGCTTCCTGATCTTCACGATCAGCCTGTGGTTTCAATGCCGGCGACGTCAAAGCGAAATGAACAGAGCCATGCGAAGAACCAGGAGCAGCTACGGGACCAGTACTAGGAGGGCCGTTGTGAAAAGGGTTGCTGAAGTGCGTCGCCGACGGTGTATGGGCGCTGAAAGCAGGCGAAGGGTGGATCGAAGGCGAAGTTACTGTGGAGCGAACTGAAGCTGGTCCAAGCGAGTAGTGGTGTGGGTCGGACGGGCGCAACGCGGGGGAGGGGTTCGCCGAGTACTGCCCGCTGCGATCGTGGGGCATGATTGCTGGGGATGTGGTGGTCGAGTGGGTGTATACGCTTCTGTCAGATGGGTAGATGGCGGGTGAGGCTTGTGCGAGTGTGTATCTGGACTGGGTGGCTGGCTGTTCGACGTAGGTAGGTGAAACATCATCCTCCATTTCTTCGTCTCGGTCTTCGTCTTCATCGTCGTCGTCGTCGTGCATGCGTCGGACTGGTGGCGGGGGAAGCTCGGATGTTACAGATGATGGTGAGTCGCGTAGTGAATTGGCAGTCTTGAGGTTGGAGACGCACTGCTCGAGGTATCGCATGTATTCGATGGATGCCTTGGGTGTGTTAGTATGTCGAGGTGAAACTATATAGTAAGCCAAGGTACCTGTAAGATAGCCAGCTTGTGCATCTCTTGTCCCCTGCACGCCGGAATCATGTCTTTAAGAACGCCAAACTCCTCGTTCATCTTGGATCTCCTTCTTCGCTCGATAAGGCTGTGTGCCGTCTTCCTCGCAATCTTACGTCCCGCAGCAGTGGCGTTACCCGCCTGCTTCCTTTTGGTGCCATTAGTGGCAGCGGTCGTAGTCTTCGCATTCTGTGTTTGGGATGAGGTCTTGGGCGATTCTTGGGTGTCCTTGGGCTTCATTTGAATGATCTTGCGTGATCGAGTAGGGGGAGGAGGGAGAGAATAATCGTCCTTGGTGATGATGCTCTGCTGAGAGCGTTTGCGCGCATGACTAGGCTTAGATGTCGCGACTGGAGATGACGGGGATGGTGGCCGGTACGACGAATCTGAGGCATTTTCAGACGGACCAGAAGAGCTAGCTACACTTCCCCTACCACCCAAAGCTGCAGGTGGTAAGGTGAAGCTGGTCTCTAATTGAGGGGCATTGGCGCTGCTCTTGCCGGTAATGTCAGTCGACGGCTGGGGAGTCGGAGGGAGGTTTGGGCGAGGCATGATGGGAGTAAAGGCGCTCATAGAATGTCTTCAACCTCTGTCCAGCGCGTAATGCAAGTCAAAGGGCGACGGAGAAGGGATAAGAGGACGGTAGGAACAATGTATGGCGTGCATTATCAGCATTGGGGTGTCGCGTGGGCTCTTGTGTGTCGCAGCTCAGAGAGTGATCCCGTGGGTGTCCTGCGCTCCCATGATTGGCCGAATGAGTCCGGATACCTCAGTAGATGGCGCCGTCCATTGCGCCTCGAATGAGAACGTCACAACGGGAGCGTGGGCGTCGCGACCACTGTAGGCCTTCGCAAAGGTACAGCTCCTTGAACGGGTGGGCCGCCCTGGGAGGTGGAAGTAACCATAGCGAACGCTGTTGAGGTTCAAACGGAGCACGTGCTCGTCATTCTTCCCCTCCACCGGGCGTGTATACAGAAGCTGCTGGGTTTACCCACGGACATCGACTGAAACGGGCCGAAACTACTGTTGATATCGCATTAGGCGGTTTGTGTATTGATGAGGACGGTAGATCTCTGGCATGGAGATGTTGTCGCATGTGAAGATGGCAATACGCTATCGAACCCTTATTTTGCGGACTGCGAAGATGAGGCCCCACCATTACGAGAGCACTGTATAGCGGCTCCGTCATCTTTGAGATGCTGCAATGCACCTACTGAAAAGGACGGCATAGCGGATGAGTCGTTGTCGGTGAATATCAGGTACTATGCTGATTGCCTATCTCGGCTATCATTTGAGTATATATGAGACGGAGCGGTGGTAGTACTATCTCCCTATACTACATCTACACTTCGACCTCTGGAAAAGGTTGGGCTTGACGTCATCTAGAAGCGTTGAGTAGCTTCACCATAACCCTGCCGTCTTCAATGGCAGATCGAAGTTGCCTGTTTGGGTAAGCTCTCATCACAGCCAATGGGAGGGGACCGCATTCTTCAGTCCCCACATTTCAGTCGGGTGAGGTGTCCATGTTGATTTGCACCACGCGACGCAAGTCATTATCCTCCGACTGTCTAAGCCATAGTTGCTTCGTAAACCTCCTGCGTATCCTTCCTCACACGGGATCAACGAGCGCTATCATTTAAAGGATGTGACCTAGGATCGACGATCTGCTTTTCACGATCTGGAACCCTCTACCATCTGCCAGCCTTATGCATGTAATCTTCCACGAGAACATCTCAAGCATTTTAGCAGTAGTAAAAAAGATAAGGTAGCTTTCGTACTGTCGCCATGTAGAAAATAACGGGCTCGTACTTCCGTATAGCGTACCCTAAAGATATTTGTGGTGGGTTAAATACCTGCACATATAAATCGTAACCCACCGAGTACCCTCAGCATAGACTCTACTTATTAGGTGCAACTTATGTTTGTAAGAGAAGTGGAGTCTCACAGGCAGCTGCTAACCTTTTAGCTTACCCGTAGGTGAGACTCCTTACCGGCATGAACCTCAATAGCACCGCGTGACCTCGTGATTTGAGGAAGTACACACGACACATAACCACAAAGATCGCAGCACGAGCTCACATCACCAGCCCAGCTGATCGGACACTACTCGCGGCCCAAACAGGTTGCCTATTCCTATCGTTATCATCCAAATACGTCTCAACAATCTCCACAACTTCAGCTCACACGTTATGGCACATCCTTTCCGGCCCGCATCGCCTGCCGAGAAACTGCCTGCATACTACCAAGACACAGGGGACGACAATATCCGATACTGCTTCCGTGACTTCGACTCAGAGCGTAACTTTGATCTCTTCGACCGACAGACACGAGAACACAAAAGCAGCAACTTCTGTGTCGACTTTGGTGAAGACGATGCCTTTTGCGCTTTCGATCTCGACGCACAGGCGTACGACAAGTTGCTCAACTCGCCACGACCAACCGAGCTACATACGCGATGGATCAATATTTGGATGCCCTACAACCAGAAGGATCTGATCCGGACCTTGGCCTCACATTTCGACTTCACGCCACGACTGCTGGGGATGATGAAGAGCGACCCCGTGCCGCCGCGAAACAGCCCGTCATTGCGCACGAGGAAGAGCTCTTCAACGTTGAGATCGATGTTGTCACACGCATCGAGCAAGTCCAGCTCGATCAAGGAAAAGGCGAAACGGGCAAATGAAGCGGCTATGGACTCAGAGTCGAGTATCGGTATGACTGAAATGATGCAATCCACACAGCTAGAGCTGGTTAGAGATTTGAGTCATTACCAGCTGGTGAACGATGTGTGGCATTGGAGCACCGTGGATCAGGGCCGAAGATGTAAGTCACCGTAGCTTGCTAGTGGATATACAGGCTTCATGTTGAATGGTTGTCTTTGTGTTTGAGAAGTTCTACTGACGGGACGACAGACATGTGCATAGGCTACAACTCGCTACATAACGTTCGCAGCAAGGAAACGGATACCCAACGTCATATCGCGGATAGGAGCCGCGATATACCTCACGGCAAGCGTGTATGGAATTGGCTACTCCTATGTGAGGACAAAACCGTCATCTCAATCTCAGAAGACCCCTTCCCATTCGCCAACGGTCCGCTGAACAAAGACGACCTCAAAGTGCTCTTCACTGTTCGTCGCAATCTAGTCAATGTGTTCAGACAGCTGACCAAGGCACCAACGCCGCTTAGAGATGCGGCGCTCGCTCAACTACCCATCCGCCAACGCCTTGGTAGCAGTGACGAGGAAACAGCTCACCGTCCTACCGACGCCCCAGGCCTACTCTTCTACTATCTTTTCGAAGACTGGGGCGCAACCTTCGATCTCATCTCCCGTCGCGAACACGGCTACGCCGCTGAGCTAGATAGACTCCGGCAAGAAATGCTTCAAAAGGCCAACCTTACACACGTCGACCAGCTCCACCACATCGGCTGCCAACTCGCCGTCCTAAAGCGTGTATACCAAAGCTACGAATTGATCATCGAGCGCGTACTCAAGAAACAAGAGGCCACCTTGGCTTCCCTCAAAAACTCTCATATCCTGCCCGGCAACGCCTCACTCGTCTCCTCGCACCCCGTGATAAACGACTCACCTGGTCCTCTCGTCCCAGAAGCCGATAGCCTCCTCGGTGTAGCACTTAGTTCCGCTGCACGCGTCCGCTTCGAACGGCTCAAAGATCGTATCCTACTCTACGCCCTCAGCGAAATTCAAGAATGTCTCGATCAGAAAGAATCCCTTGTAATGATGAACTTCAACCTCATTGCCCTCAAGGAGTCGTTTAGCGTCGAGCGCCTCACATGGGTAACTCTCCTCCTCGCCAAAATAACCATTTTGTTCACGCCTGTGACACTCATGACGGGGTACTTTAGCATCCAGTTTAAAGAGATGGAATTTGAGATGAGGAGTTACTGGCAGGCTTTTGGTATCATTTTCGGGATCAGTGCCGCGCTGCTTGTGTTGTTTAGTTGGGTTAGTGGAACGTTTGAGGGGAAGATCATTACGAGGAGTTGGACTAGGGCGGTTTATGATGTTGGGAGGAGGTGGGTTGTGCATAGGCGGAAGAGGGGGAAGATGCTTTGAGAGTTGGGTTGGTATGGCATGGTGCTGAGCTGGGTGTTGGGTATCGGATGTTACTCGGCGACTGAGCAGATCTCTAGTGCGTCATGGAACAGCGAAACTGAGAGATTCTCGTGCTCAAGAATTGTGATGCTATGGTTTTGTGAGAACGTGAACGGGCTGTCTTCGGCATCGTGCGCTGACACTCCATAGCATTACGCACTACGCTACAGCGAACACCCAGCCAATTTACAATCTGATGCTGATCGCGCCAAAGCACCTGGGTCTTCCGTACGAGCTAGGGAAAAGCTAGGGCATAGAAGTGGCTTCAAAGTGCGCTTTGACATAACCCATTGTGGCGAAATTTCCAAGAGCCGCAAGATACGAAAAGAGAGAGAATACGAGAAAGCGAGGTGAACACGAAAACGACTCTTGATCAAGTTTCAACATCACATAAATATGGTGGTTTCCAACGCGTTTGAAAGCAGTCACATCAGTCGCTCGTTTGCTTCTTTCGCCGCTCAATGTTCACCATGTTGAGATACTTCACCCTCGCAGCTCCAGCTCTCGCAAGCGCAGCAGCGACTCCACCATTTTGTCGTTCAACACCTTCAGATACATCATGGCCTACAGCATCCGAATGGTCATCTCTCAACGACACAATCGGTGGGTCGTTGATACGTACCGTACCTGTTGCATCGTCCTGCTGGCCCGACAGCAACACCACCTTCACCTCCCCATCCTCACTATCCTGTCAAGAAGTCAACGACAAGTGGTCGAATGGAACCTGGCATTCCCAACAGCCCGAGTCGATTGATTACCAGCTGTATGCGAATAACTCTTGTCTGCCAGACGAGGTGAGCAGTTATTCGAAACAGCAGGGATGCAAAATAGGTGCTTTGCCGCAGTACATTGTCAATACGACTCAAGAGGCCGATGTGGCCGTTGCGATGAAGTGGGCTGCTGATCGCAATATTCGGATTGTTGTCAAGGGGACGGGTCATGACCTTAATGGGAGGTAAGTTGAAATTGCACTTGGACATTCGCGTATAGGAAGCTAACAACACTTGTGCAGATCGAGCGGTGCTTTCTCACTGTCTATCTGGACCCGCAGTTTCCGCAATCTAACTCGTGATACCGCCTGGAAGGTTGCCAATAGCTCTTCACCAGCGGAAGACGTCTTCATCGTCGGCAGCGGTCAGCAATGGGGTAATGTCCTCAAGTTTGCTACAAACCAAGGTCGAGTCGTAACAACAGGCCAGGACCCTAGTGTCGGTCTAGGCGGTTACATTCAAGGCGGTGGCCATGGTCCCCTAGCTTCAACCTACGGTCTTGCATCAGCCCAGGTCCGTCAAATGACCGTCGTAACGACAACCGGACGCGTCCTCATCGCCAACGAAGTCCAGAACCAAGACCTTTTCTGGGCACTCCGTGGCGGCGGTGCAGGACAATATGGCGTTGTAACCGAGTACGTGATCAAGCATCATCCGGCTCCGAGTAATGTCGTCATGGCAAGTGTCCAGATAAAACCAAAAGGAAGCACAAATGCCAGTATGGAAGCATCTTGGTCAGCAGTAGCCAGTTGGCTCAGTGCCTTACCCGACTTGATGGACGCCGGACTCGCAGGTGCCGCAACCGTAGCAGTGGGAAGTACCGCACCGAAATTCTTCCCAGACATCGAAGTCTCAAACGGTCCATTCACCGGCATCGGTCTCAACCAAGTTTTCTGGGCATTCAACACCACGCCCGCTGCCGTGGAAGCTCTCGTCCAGCCCATCTTAACAAGACTCATCGACTCGAATACCAACAACACCAGCACAAACACCTCCCTAATATCAACCTCGATGACAACATCAACACACGCCAACTACACATCTTTCTTCAGCGTCATATCCGGCGACAACGTCGCAGGCGGCGAGTCTCTAACATCATCCCGCCTCCTCGGCCGCGCCGAGCTCATTTCCACACCCCACCAACGTGTCGTCTCCTACCTGAAAACCGCAATGGCAAGCCAAAACACGACCGACCCTGGAAACTACGCCACAATCGGCCTCTCGGGCGGACCCGGTGTACACTCCACTCCCACTCAACACTGGGGCGCCCTCCACCCAGGCTGGCGACACGCATACCTGCATTTCATTGCCACGGGCGCCACTGTCAATTCAAAACTTGCTGGTTCTGCAAAAAAGGCACTGGAAGTAGGAGCAGAGTGGCACAAGGCCGTTAAAGAGCCCATGTGGGAGGAATGGGCTCCAGGGTCGGGTGCGTATATGAACGAGGCTAATCCTTTTGTTGCCGGATTCCAGAAGGTGTTTTATGGCGGGGGTGCTAATTACGCGGCGTTGAGGGCGGTCAAGAGGAAGTATGATCCTAGCGAGAGTTTGTTTGTGCTTGCTGGTGTGGAGACGGAGAAGTGGGAGTATGATCTTGACAGTGGGAAGCTGTGTAGATTCTAGAGAAGGAGGACGGAATAGTGGGAGGTTGGGGTTTTCGTGGATTTGCTAGATCGAGTGCATTTTAGAAGCTACGTTAATAGACTGTATTTTACCTTGGTTCTCTGTCGGTCAGCGGTGCAAGAGTATGCTCATACTGGATTGCTGATTGCATCTGGTGGTGGACGTGGTATGTATTATCCGGTTGATGAAAGAGAGTGGGTCGCAGCTAGTTGGCTAGCTTTACTGTGAGCCATGAAGGTAGACGGCGACAGCGGCCTGAAATAGGAGTCAGCTATTGCTAAGAGAATCAAAGTTAGTTGCAGAGAACACCATGTCTATGATAAAAATAACAAGACCATTTATGAAGTGTGACTGAAGTAAGGGGTTCATTTGGGTACTGCAAGATAAGCTCATCATGCTTTTATCCTACTTCCCTCCCTGCGCTCTCGTCCCAATATGAGCCACGGTGCTCTGGCGCCTAGCGTCTCCTTGTAGCCAGCAAGGAAGAAGTCTCATATGTCAAGATTGAAGTTCCTATGCATCTCATTTACTGGTTGACCTTCTTCGCCTCCTCCTGCAACTCCTTGATCTGCTGCTTGGTATCCTTGCCGGTCTCGGAACGATCGGCTTTGAGCTGTACTCCCCATTAGCCAATGCCCTCACAACTCATTGCAGCTTCTATCCTAGGGCAGAGAATTCAACTTACAGCGCTCTCACTGTCACTGGCAAGCTGCTCTTCCCAGTGTCCCTTTCCATCCTTCTGCTTGTTCAGCTGCTCCTGCTTCTTCTTCTCGACCTCCTCGGCACGGTTCTCGGAGTCTGCTCAATTGTGTTAGCTCCAATTCTCTTTCTTTCTGTATGTAGAAGTGGCACGCGTTCAGCTTCATGGTGCTGGATGTTGCGCCGAGGTTGACGGTGCGGACGTACGGAGAGTTGACTCCTTGCCAGCGGTGCGAGCTATTGACTGGGAGAAAGCCGCGCGCTGAACAAAGGCAAAGGGAGCGCGACGGGTCGCGAAGGCACGCATAGCGGACATGGCTGGTTTGGTAGGAGGTGTTTATGTGGAGGTGGGTGTTCGGTGTTTGCGGGGTTTCAGCGGTATGGCTCGAAGCTTGTAGCTGTAGGTATATTTCGTTGGTTGCGTGGAACTCAACAACAAGAAGCCAATTGAATTGATGATGTATTTCAAAAGTATAGACAAAGCTTGCAAACTGGGCAGATTGAACGATTTCAGAAGGAAGGGTTGGTTTGCTGGAGAAAACACACGTTCCTCGGCTAGTGGACGTGACTAGCTTCAACATCCGACGTCATACTTCCCCCGGCCGGCAATCACCATTACGACAATTGGCCGATTCCTGTCAACCACTCGACGGAGCCTCATTAGTCATGCACGTGCGACAACTAGAGGAGGCCTAGATTTTCAATATGCACTCTCCACAGCCCGCCCCCTCAACTCCAGCATACAGTACCAGTAGCCATCTAAAGTTTGGCGTCATCTGCTCTCATGCCACCTAGTTCGAAAACATCAGCCACATACCAGTGCCATGTTTCGGCCATAGCTTCACAGTCCCAATACCTGCTTGCCTTTCTTGTACCACTCGTATAACAAAGCGATGATGGAAATGCACAGACCAAAATCCGAAAATCCAATGGCTGTGTTTATTGCGCCTCGGTACCCCAATTTCACGTCGTCGGCGCCGCCGTGACTGACGTTGACTTCGACTGTGCCAGCCAACCCCAGATGTAGTGAGATGCTGTAGTTGATCACAGAGTTGATGAGACTGGCGGCTATTCCTTGCTGGTCGGCGGGAAGCGCATGCTGCCGAGGAACTCATCTTCATGCCTCATGGCATAGCAAGCATAGTGATGATCAGCTGACCCCATTGGATCTGGTCCGCCCGCCAAAAAGCAATGAGAAAGTTGCTTACGAGAAACGTCGCTATGGCCGGTCTCGTGATGATCGAGGGCCCTGGTGCATGAGTAGGCCAGTAGATATGAAATCCAAAGCATCAGAGATGGCGCAGGGTAATAGACATGGCACGGGCAGCAATGGAAGCTCATCGTGAATTTCCAGGACAAACTACTATGTGTTGAAAGACCAGATACCCAAGCTGGTCCAGTCGCCAAACAAAGCCAGGAACATGAGTACGTATACAAAGACCAGCCGTGTACCAACCCGCACGCGTGTGAAGATGATGGGCACCTAGATGTACCAGGCCGCAGACCTAGAGACAAGAGCTCACGACATGTACCACTCGAAACCAATGATGAGGAGACGCTTATAACCATAGGAATCTCCCAGTATGAAGGTACTGACGGCGAGACCGAAGCCTGCGATGAGCCATGGTAATTCGAGTTGACTCATGATGTTAAAATTATCGCTGACGACGCGAATGATGGATAGGATTAGCCGGTATTGGTTTCTGGATCATAACTAGGATATAGGAGAGTTGAAGTGGTGATACTCAATTTTGCTAGCACAGAGACGGGGTGTATGGGTGTAAAGCTGTGATTTTGACGAATATGATCTGTTGGAAGAGTGACATGTTCTGTACGCTAACAAAAGAGTTAAGCTACCTCTAATGAAGCACTGTCTGGAAGAGCGATGATTGTAGTGTCAATAAGCATAGTTGAGCGTTTGGAACGATCCAGGCTGGATGTTGGCTGTTGTGTTGAGTAGTTGTGGTGACGTGGGCATAGTACATATGATAAAGAAAAACGAGTTGAATATTGAGAAATGACAGATGGAGAGGGTTTTACAGCATGTTCTTCTACAACAAGTAACTAGATATAAAATAAAATACGGGATGTATCTTCTAACAGGGTAACAGTCGCAATATACCAAGTACATCTTAGCACTCAAAGTACCAAGAGCAGAACCAAATTCATTCGCTTAACGTAGTCAACGTCGTGTGTACGCCATGCTATATACGTCAAAAATCAGATCGATAAGGGCATAAGATCCATGACAATTTTCGACAACCAATACGCTTATTCTCTCACTCGATACTTACACCCCGATCCACCAAACCCAATCCGTATGCTAATACCAGCTTCCAAAACGTCTATTCTATGAATCCACCACATCAGCTTCTTAGTCCTTTTTACTACACTCCCATTCGCCCTCTTCCATCTCTTCTACCACACAACCATCCAGTACTTCACTGCCCAACCCACCTCTCCGCCGCCGCCAACCTCACGAAGAAGACAAAAAGAAAGCAAACACAGTCAGCCCACGTACGCTCACTCGATCCAGTCTTAGCAATAGCTCAGAAAACATAAACCACCCCAAGATGAGTACTACACTAACATTAGCATCCACCCACCGAGACTAGAAATGCAATCCATGCACTGCCTCCCTCGTGACATACTTTTTAGGGGATCAAGCTAACTTTATCGCAACTGGACCTAACCACACACATACACGCACGCACTAAGTCTATCAAGCTACATTCGAACCAATCACTCAGGCCACCAAAGAACAGGCCACAAGTCGGCACAGCTTCCCCCTGGGACTAGCCTGCATTCGTGCCCCGGGTCGTCCGTCCGTATGGGGTAGAGTGAGAAGGGGGAAGGAGTACCTGGCATGGCACGACCGAGCTGGGGGGGTTTGCCAAGTTAGTTTCGTTTGGTCCCTGGAAAGCTGAACAGTGATGGTGGCGTGGCGTGGCATGGCATGGCGTGCGGGGTCAGATGAGCTTTCTTTACCCCAGCTACGGTAGCGCGCAGTTGCAAAGGCAAGTCGAATTCACACAGCAAGTCAAGCACAAAACCGAGTGCGAAGATTTGGAGAGAAAACAATGAAGTAAGTTGCGTATATATTCCATTCCTAGGGATATTCACTGCCCCCGATGATCCCTACAAAGGGACTCGAGGCGTGTAGATATAAGAGGGAGAGAGTTCTCGCATGGAGAGCGATAAAACAAGAAAGAACATCCAAGAAGAAGATTCGCAAAACCACACACCACTACTCCCAGGAGTGTCGTCGTATAAATCCTCGTACAATTGGAAACCAAACCAAACCAAAAACACAATAAACAGAAAAAAGATATGAGATGAGAAGAGACACCAGCGCCCATGATTGCGTAGAATCATCCCAGCGTCGTCGTACAAACGACAATGGCGAAACGAACCCAAGACAACAAACACCCCGATTTGCTGTAACCCAACACAGCATGTACGCTTTAGACACCGTCGCTTTCGCAAGTATAGGCGCCCAAACAAATGGTATATACCGACACCGCTTGAAACCCGAGAGAGAACCAACCAGCGACATAGGAAATCTACCTTATTTTTTCAAGGTGTTTGAAAAAAGGATGATAAGATAGTAATAGCCAGAAATGCGAGACAGACCCAGAAAACACCGTTGTATGTGCAAACCGCCGTTAATGCGTTAGCGCTAGCGCTTGAAAAGCATGAGAACCAAAGCGCTTCTATCCGGAAATGATGTGTGTTTTTTGTTCACTGACAATTGCAACGCCGTCGCCCAGTTCAAGTGGTATACCCAAGATGTCGAAGAAGATATCGTAGATTTATACAGGTGGGGGAGAGCCGATAGTATGGACGTTATGATGCTCCGCGTGGATATCGATGAAGAAGAGGATTAGAGATCCAGGTAGCCCACTAGCCTAGCAACACAGACGCCGCAATGTTGACCGAATCAAAGACGCTTGGTAACTCGTGCCTGCAAGACTTTACCAGCGTCGCGACATGAACTGTTGCTGCATCTGTCGGTTGGGGGAGACAGAGGGAGGTGGGCTGGCAACAGCTCGTGTCGAGGGGTCAACAATGGGAATGGCATTGCGTGTGCGCTGGGCTAGTGGCTGGTGTAGCTTGGTTTGCGAGTTGTTCTGTTGGAAGCCAACAGGGGTGTACGGGTTGGGAGCCGAGGACAGGACAAAGGAGGGAGTTGGCTGCAGCTGGTGCTGGAGAGGCGACTGCTCGGGCGAACCGCTCGATAGTGAGGAGCGGTCTGAGCCGGAAGAGTGGATGGATTGCAACTGTTCATCGAGTGTCAGCGCCTGCTTGGGCGGATTCGATGACATGGACGGGTGGCAAATTGTGTCGACTTACATCATCCTCAGTGAGCAGGTGGAAGGGGCAGAACATCTCATCATCCTCGATGTCAAATGACCTGGCGGCCTCGAAGTCGCGCTTGTATGCGATGAGGGTAGGGGGCTCGACGTTGAATTCCTTGGGAGTGCGGACTTGGCGGAACTGCTTGTTGTGCTGCTGAGCCGAGATCCGGGGCGCCCTCCGCGATCGGCCGCCGTGATGGTTGTGCGAGTGAGCGTTGAGATGTTGGGGGTGGTGCTGCTGGGCACCGTAGTTGAAGAACTGCGACATGGCTGCGGGTTGTGGTGGTGTTGTATGGGGCGATTGTTGGGTGAGGAGGGGTCGTGTTGTAATCCGAGGAGCTCGACCACAACAAAGGCGAAACAAAGGGGTATAGGTCGGAATATAGCGGTTGTCGAGGATGCAGGGTGGATGCAAAGGTGAGTAGTCGAGGTGCGAGTGCGTAGAGTATTAACTAATGGTATTGCGATGCGAGGCTGAGAAGATGTGGTTGAGAACGCTGGTGCAGAAGTGCGAGGAACAAGAGGAGCGAAAGGGCTGGAGAAGAACAGGCTGGGTTGGAGAGTGTGTGGTGGCACGGGCCCATGGACCCACTTTATCGACACTGCGCCATTGGTCGGCTAGATCCCAAAAATCGCCACCACGCGCCCCCTTGTTCTCGATATGGTCTAGTCCAACATGGTAGCGTGCGCTAGAGCCCCTTCACGGTTCTGCTCTGCTGCATGGTGAAAGGCGCCGCCAGCGTGCGCAGACGGATCGCCTCCCGTGGGCATCGACATCCATCCATCGAGTATCAAGCAAGCCTGGTTCAATAGTCGGCCATGCTCATGGCGCACACTTAGTTCCCCTGATCGATGCCAATTTGATGGAGATGCGCGCGCAAAAAAGCAAACCCCAGGCGGCGGCGCATCGTCAAACAGCCCTTATGCGACACACGACGCTAACAGCTGCCAGCCCAGCGAGGCTGTGAGCTGGCTGGCAAGTGACCACCCACAGTGTCTGCGCCCTGACCGCTTCTTCCGCACCTCTACCGTCGCCAGGGGAATGCATGCTGGTTACCCGACCAGGTCATGTCCAGTTGTCCCAGTCGTCGGCAACGGCGGCCGCATCGCAAGTGGGAGTCCCGAAGCCCTCCTGGAGTGAGGCCTCGAGGGCTGCGCTTTGGAACGCTAACGCAGCTGTGCCTGCGACGGCCAGCAGCAGCTTGACACCGTGGTTGAGAGCCTGCCAGGATTCGCTCGTGGCGGCCGAGTCCCTGCCGACGGCGTCCGCGAATCGCTACCGTTCAGAGGCACTGCCCATGTTCTGGAATGCCACCAGCAGTGCGCACCCGGCTGCCCATGGGAAACTGTTGAGCACATGCTGCGAGACTACCACAACCACCATATGAGCTGCGCCATGCCATGTGAACACCCCCCTCTGGTCCACGCCGTTGCGCCTCCGATAGCCAACGTCTAAACGCCGACTGCCATGCGAGACGTCTTCCACCCGTCAGCGTTTCCGAGCATGCCCGGACCTCATCCTGTGTGACGTCCCGGCTGCTGGGATATGATACCATGGCCAATGAGACGAAGCCACCAAGTGAGACCAAAATAGCGCTTCTGCACTCGTTCTCCCCGGCCCGGACGCTCGACGGCCTGTCCAGTGATCGACAATCCTTAGCAGGTTCTGTCGTCACTCCATCTTCGTGTCATGTCGTGTTGTTGTGGTGCTCAATGACGGTCATCGCGAGCCTCTTCAGCCGACCACGATCATTCTCAAGTGCCGTGATGTCCACGCCCTCGCAAACATTCCTGCGACGGGCCAAGCTTTATCGCATGAAGAATCACCTTCAGCTCGAAACACGCTCATTTGATCGTCCCTCCCCCACCCCACCCCGTGGGATGAGCAAGTGGACGCGAGCCGAATTATAATATATTTCAAAGCAGGCCAAGTGCGGTACTGATGCACAGTTCGCAATGATGTTGTAGGGCTGCTTACTGCTTTAGAGTGCTGACCACCACGATAAGCACGCCGACAGCGGGGCCGGCAGTTTGTGGTGGCACAGTGGACGTTTGTTGGGGAACCTTGGAAACCTCATGCTGCGACTTCGTGGCGCATGCTTTCGTGATGGCTGAACAATGCCTGTCCCTGATGCTGTTTCGTCTAGTGCGAAGTCATCAGAAACACGACGCTGTCAAGTGTTTAACGTACTAAGAAGTTCGTTTTTTATATGTTGTACCCATCCTTGAAAACGTACCCTAAAGGTATACACTATTAGTTTTATTATAATTATTATTAAAGTTGTAATGTAGAAATCTACGTTTACCTTTAAAATACATTTTGCCTAGGTAGTGATCTAGTAGTACAACTTAAAAAGTACAAACTCCGTCATACGATACATTGCTATGAGATGGTACCGCCGAGCAGCCGACATTCGAATCCCATTCAGTATCCTCAGACAAACGTAAGGGTTCGGCTATAGACAGAATATTACTTATCCAGACCTCTCGCCTTGACAAATTTTGCAATCTGGTCTTTGCACGTCTTGTCGGTATACGTCTCCCAGACCTCATACAGCGATATAAGCTCCTGCGTGCACTCAACAACAGCCTCGATATCAACGCTACTCTCAGCAAGCCAGTCGACCAGTTTTTGTATTCTTGCCTGCATTCCCTGTCCACCACGCGCATTGCCCAGCGTTTGGAGCGCGTTGTTCATTCCGGCTGCATTGACTTGAGAGCCAATGGGTTTGAGAACGACTGCCAGAAACATGGCCGTAATGGCAATGACATGCGGTGCGTGAAGAAGCGGGAGGTCTGTAAGGTAGTGATCGTTGATGATCGACCATGCCAGGGCGTTCTCTTCCTGGGTCAGCTGGAATTGGGTCTGGAGTTCAGCGAGGCTGCGGTATGGATGATGGAGGATTAGTTGCGAGTTCATCTCAGAGATGAGTGTAAATTCGCACTCGCCAATCTTCGAGACGTCGTTGAACGATGTGTCTGTGGGTCTGTTAGATTCGTATTGTATGTCTGCATTCAATGACTTACCCCAGCAGTGACGTGCCTCTGCTAATACCATTCTGATGTGCTGTGGACACTCCTCCATCTTGCACGCTAGGTACAGCGCTGTTGCCAGCACGAGCGCTGGGTTCGTCCTTCGAATCTCGACCTTGGCATAGAACCGCCGCACGTACACTTGGGCGGTGGCCAGAGCTTGCTGTCGGATCCCTAGTGGTCTTGCCATCTTCGAGAGTTCTACCGCATGTCAGCCTGGATCTGATACAACACGTCACGTTACGTACGGTGGGAGAAGTAGATGCTAAGATGCCTCCGATCTGGCAGAGGGTATAGGTTGACCAGATTTCTTTCTGCATCTTCCATTCTCTTTCGTTCCAGTGCTAGCTCTTGCTTTGTAAAAGTCCAAAACTTCCGTTGGGTTGACTCCCAGTAGCTAGAAGACATGATGGGCCAAGTAGACTGACGACTGCGATACACCGGGATGTGGTAGGAAGCTAGAGTCAGTGAATCTTTGGAGCGACGGGTTTACTACGTTTTCTGCTCTTTAAATGATCTAATGGCCTTGTAGGATGTTGCCTTGGTGCCGAATGCGGTTTCAGCAGGCTGGAACTCCGATATCGTTTGACAAAGCAAGACGCCAGTGGACCAGTAAAGGCCGGGTACACGGCGACAAGGAAAATGTTCTTCAATGCATTATCGGCCGATATCTAGTCGTAAGATGAATGCACAGGACGTTGAAGCGTAGAAAGAGAGATGGGTGTTCAGGCTTAGTGTCCAATCAGGTGCGAGCGAATGTTAGGCTCCTGTCGTGGCTTCTGTCGGTGTTGCGGCATGTGAAGCTAGCCTCTTTCAGCCACCCTCTCCAAGCTTTGAGACTGACCTCATACCCCACGTCGAAGCCTACACGAGCCTGTGTCCTTCACAGTTAGCCATTCCTCTCGCAATTCACCTCGCCCGGTGTCGATAGTCGCCCTCCCGTGTGTGTCGCGACCCTCAGCCATGATAGACCGGAGATAGCAGGACGAAAATGGACACAAAGAGCGCAAGCGTTGCCGACGCCAGGGTGGACGAACTATGGTCAACTCTCGATACGCGCAAACAGGGCCACCTTGACCTCGCAGGCCTCAAGAAGGGACTGCGAAAGCTGGATCATCGTAAGGGAGGACATTGCGCGCAAAGTTCAGGTCGCTGACAATACGCCGTAGCCTTGAAAAATGCGGATCAGCTCCTGGACGAGGTTATGCACGCTGTAGATACCGATGGGAATGGGAGAATCACAGAACAGGGTGAGCTCCCTTTTTTGGACAAAACGGATTCTTCACTGACACGCTACCTTCCAGAATTCCGCAAATTCGTATACGAGACCGAAAAGGAGCTTCACCACCTATTCCAGACCATCGACTACAATCGCGACGGCAAAATTTCCAAAGATGAGCTGCGCTCAGCCTTGCGGACTGCCGGCCTCACTGTCCCTAACAGTAATCTCGACAAATTCTTTTCGGAAGTTGATACCAATAATGATGGAACCATCAGTTTTGAAGAATGGCGGTACGTACTCAGTCAATTTGGCCATCACAAGTCGATTTGTGCGTCAGAGTTTCGACTCTGGCATCATATCGTGGAAGGGCGAGCAGCTTGAGATTACATGGTTGTTGGATCTCCGTTTGGGCCATACCCATGAAACTGTCTCGAGATGTGCACAGGCATCGCGATGAACTTTCATGGTCTCATACTGACTGATGAAAGGGACTTTCTTCTATTCATTC
The DNA here is from genome assembly GCF_907166805.1 of Alternaria atra. NCBI lineage: Eukaryota > Fungi > Ascomycota > Dothideomycetes > Pleosporales > Pleosporaceae > Alternaria > Alternaria atra. Next base: position 4,128,784 of record NW_025091321.1, read on the forward strand.
CGGTCAGCGCACCATCCCTCCACGCCGTAATGTCCTATTTTTCCGCCACCATGAAGGTCAACCAAGAAGGCGACGTTCTTATCAGTGACGACACAGTCCAAGGCCTAGGTACTACACAGCGTTTTCTTCGTTTTTTCTTTGGTTCCCTTTTCATTGTAGCGCACACACCGCCCTACAATCCCCTTGCACTAGAACATAGCGCACCGCTCGAAACGGCTTCACCTACTTCGACACTTGCCTACCAAGGTGCCCTCCCGCCACGGTCTGAAGCCGAGAAGAGCAGCGCTTCTATTGAAGAGATACCGGCAAAAATTATAGAGAGCTTAGGAACCATGCTGATTGCTTGTGTTCCCAATCCAGGCTATTTCGTGGCGGGAGGCGTTGCAGGCATTGTTTCTCGCACCTCGACTGCTCCGCTCGATCGTTTGAAAGTCTACCTCATCGCTCAGACTAGTGTGGCCGAGGAAGCCGTCGTCGCCGCTAAGCATGGCAACATCGTCAAGGCTGCTATGAACGCTTGGAGGCCACTTGCGACCGCCACCAAAGAGCTATGGCAGGCTGGTGGTATGCGCAGTTTGTATGCTGGTGAGTCTCTGTTAGTGTTTCTCGTTGGCTGCCGCTGACAATCGGATAGGTAACGGCTTGAACGTCGTCAAAGTTATGCCAGAATCGGCCATCAAATTCGGCTCTTACGAGGCAAGTATTGTCAAGTAAACCAAACGCTTCCCCTAACTCGCGCAGGCTGCGAAACGCGTCTTTGCTAAGATAGAAGGGCACAATGACCCCGCCATAATACATTCATGGTCTAAATTCGTTTCCGGAGGTCTAGCAGGTAAAATATGCAAGATTGTCGTCAAGTCCATTACTCATTGTCTTAGGAATGGTCTCACAATTCGCCGTCTACCCCATCGATACCCTCAAGTTGTGAGTATAGTCAAGCTCTTTGTCTAAACCAAGCTAACCCGCTCCAGTCGCATGCAATGCGAGACGGTCTCCGGTGGCTTACACGGCAACCGTCTAATCTGGGCCACAGCAAAAAAGATGTGGAACTCCGGCGGAGTCGTCGCATACTACCGCGGTCTACCCATGGGCATCGTCGGCATATTCCCCTACGCAGCCCTCGATCTGGGCACTTTTGAGTACCTCAAACGCTACGTCGCCCGCCGCAACGCGAAACGACTTGGGTGCCATGAGCAGGATGCCGAACCAGGCGGCTTCATGACAGCAGCTATTGGCGGGTTTTCGGGCGCATTCGGAGCAAGTGCTGTCTACCCGTTGAATTTGTTGCGAACTCGATTACAGAGCCAGGGAACTGTTTTGCATCCGAGGACGTATACGGGTATTATGGATGTTACGAGACAGACTATTGCTGGGGAGGGGGTGAGAGGCCTGTTCAAGGGTCTTACGCCGAACTTGCTCAAGGTTGTGCCGGCTGTGTCGATCACATACGTCGTTTACGACAAGTCGAAAAAGGCACTCGACCTGCCGTGAGGGTAGGCAGAGTCTACATCACCAGGTTCTCGCCACGGTGGAAAGACGGGATTCACCATCTACCTACAATGCCGAACCCATTTGGTCAAACCTGGACCCTTGACTCCTCGACACCAAATTACAAGACTATCGGGCGGTTCTCTTCCCACTTTGCATATCCAAATACAGCGATACCCTTCAAGCTCCAAAACTTTCCTATCCTTCTTCTTTTGCATCATGCGTGGCGTTTGGGCGTCAGCGATTGCGTATCACCTGGCTTGGTGTACCTGACAGTACGGTGGTCCGGAATCGAGAGAGAGAGAGAGAGAGAGCCTATGATGTTGTGGCTATGTGTCGGCGCAGTATATGTGTGGTGTAGCTGTAGTAGCAATGATATCAAAAGAAGACGATAAACCGTTTTGTTGTAGAGCAATGTCAAAACCAACGACACGAGTGCGTTCGCCTGTCCTATCTCAAGAAAAAAAGCCAGATCTAATTCCCTCCCCGCCTCAAAATAACGCCCGTTTGTCTAGATCCATGGTATAACGCCCTCACCCTTGGCAACCTCCATTTCTGAACCATGTGATGCCGCCACTACTTTGTAATAACAATCAACAAGACCAAAATAATAATCAACACGACAATAACAGTCAAGCTCCAATTCTCCCTCGCTTTCCTCGAAAACCTATCTAGCCGGCCCCTCGCCCTCACAAACTGCGCTGCGTGTCTATCAACACCTTCTTCCACATCATCCAGCAACATGACTTGCCCGTCGAGCTCATCGCCAATCTGCATGGAGAGCTCGCGTTGGCGGCCGATACTCGAACTGAGCTGGTCAAGCTGGTCGTCTTGGTCGCGGATCACACGGTCGTGGTAGGCGTGGATTTGCTGGTTGTCGAGTGTGGAAACGTCGGGTGTGGAAGGGGAGGGGTCGTCGCGGTAGGGGAAGAGGGATGAGCGGTTGGGATCATCGTCTTCTGTGTCGTCGTTGTCGCTGAAGCGGACGGATTTGGAGGTTTGGCGGGTGGTGGTGGTGGTGGTAGATTTCTTCTTTTGGGCGGCGGCGAAGTCAGCGGTTAAGGAGGGGTCGTTGGGGGATGTTAGGGTTGGTGAGGTAGTGGTGGTAGTGGTGTTGGGTGTGAATTGCGAGGTTAGTTCTGAGAGCTGGGTGCGTAGGCGGGGAAGTTGTGATGTTATTGATCTGCAATCATACATTAGTTCAGAGCTTATTATTTATAGAAGGTTATAGGTGCTGGATTACTCGTCCGAGGTGTCTTGCACTTGCGACTCCAGCGACTCGATGCCGGAGCGCAATTGCTCTAGCGACCGCGAGATCTGGCTATCTTGGCTGTTGGAAGGGAGGTTGAGGGAGAGGGCGCGTTGGCGCTCGAGTAGTGAGAGTTTGATGTGGTCGGCTAGGAGGAAGAGCTGTGGGGGGTTGGTCGCCATGATGGCTGTGGTGGGTGAAGGTTGGATCTCAGGGCGGAGGTGTGGGTATGGGGATGGGATGGAACGGCAGGCGCAAACGAGGCGAGTAGGGAAGGCACGAGTAGACGGAGTATACGCGATGAATAAATTAAACGCGATTATGTACAAGGGCAATGCAGAACAGATACAAAGGACGTTGCAGCTACAAGCTCGCGCTCGGTGGAGATGGCAAGGCTGCTGCACTCGAGGAGCGGACCGCTGACGACAGGTCCACTCTGCCGTGGCTGGGGTATCATGCACAGCTGCACGGCCGTGTCTCGCTCTTGCGCAACCACGCAGCACGAAGACAAAAAGCTCGCATGCCCCCTTCCACTTCGGGACTATGTGCAGACCTGATCGCCCGATACAATCTTTGCTTCTGGCGCTCTGCAGCCTGTGAATGACTGGCAGGGCGACCATCCTCTCAACACCCCGCCCAAATCACTTGGATCGACACACCAAGAGGAGACCCGAGACAGCGCATCTCACCGCTGACTGCTCGACGGCGCACAAGGAGCTTGCTGCCCCGACTAGAGTGAATGCGACTCTCTTTTGATAAGAGGCTACCAGTCACGCCAACTCCCTCCAAGCGATTCCTCGACAGCCATGTCGTCTCCAAGTCCCATCCCACCTCCGAACGACCGACGCTCTTCACGCTCTTCCAGCAACGCCAACTGGGCAGGCTGGCCCGAGGAACATGACGATAGAATGATGGTCGGTGGCCCTCCCAGCAGCCCCTCGCCCCTGGCTGTCCGCGTGTCAAACTCACCGTCAACGAAGCGTCGTCACAGTCGAATCGTCAAAGTATCTCCCGAGTTCCAGAACCTCGAATACATCTCCACGCCCGATAGCAACCTCGTCTGCCTCATCTGCCACGCGCCCTTCGACAAGCCTGTCCAGCTTTCCTGCGAGCACTACTTTTGCCGCGAGTGTCTGGATCATGCGTGGGCGCCGCAGCCCAATGGCCGGCGGACATGTCCTACCTGTCGGCATGCTGTTGAAACCGACCAGGACATTCGCCCTGTGCCTAGGATTATCGAGACGATGCTGGACGAGCTTGTGGTAAAGTGTCCGAACACCAAAGCAGGCTGCAACTGGGTCGCCCAACGCGTCAACGTCCATGACCATGTCATGCTGTACTGCGAGTACACGCCAGTTGAGTGCTCTGCGACAGACTGTCGCTTGCAGATATCCCAGAAGGACTTCCACAAGGGCTGCTTGCATTACACCGTTAGCTGTGAGGATTGTCAAACTTCCCTCCTAAAGAAGGACCTTGAAGAGCACCAGCGAAGCCTTTGCGACAATCGCTTGACGACCTGCTCGCTATGTTCGACTGAAATTCTCCGTCTAGACCTCAAGCCCCACATCAACAACGACTGCCCTAAGCATGTCATACCATGCCAGGGTACAATCGTAGGATGCAAGTTCATTGCCGAGCGAGCCGAAGTCGTACTTCACGAAACAAGCTGTGCAATGGCAACCATGGCGCCCCACTTCCGCGAGCAGCAAGCCCGCATCGAGCGAAACGAAGCGCGAATGGAGCCCCTGACAAGGAAAGTCGGCATACTAGAAGACGGTCTCACAAACATCACAAACTACCTATATCCAGCAAACGAAAACGACGCCTCTTTCCCCGTTACCGATCCCCTGGATCCCAACGATGTCACCGACCCGCAAGCTCCTACACCAGACTTCCGTTTACCACCCGCTTCATTCCCACCAGTCCCACCTGGTGGTGGTAATGATAGCAACAACCCCGCCCAGCCACCGTTCGATTCCCAGGTTCACCACCTCCTCACACTACATGACTCTCTCCGCGAAGAAGTGACTCGCATCTCCAATGCCCTCACTGACCTCGACGGCCGCACCAACATGATGATCATTAATGAGAGTCAGCGATCCAAAGACGAAATGCTGCATGTTAATGCTGCTATTAGCAATATGCGCATGCATCTGCAATGGGTGGTTAGTGCGACACTTCAGCAACGGTCAAATGCCGCCGGTGCTGGGGGTTCCAGAACACCGGGCAGCACAACGGCCAATGCCAGTGCTAGTAACGCTACACGAGGAGGAGGAGGGGGTGGTGCGAGGCCGGGAGTGGGTGCGGGGGTGGTAGGGTTAGGAGGGTTTCGGAGGTTGAGTGATTCGAATAGGCAGGATACTAAGCTGTAGGGGAAGTGCGGGTTTTGGTGCCGAGTTGGTGAAGTGGGATGGACAGGACGATCGCAGGTTCGATCTATGATGGATATGTTTTTACGAAAAAATGGGTTCCGGGCGTTTGACTGCTTGGGTTCAGGATGGTGGTGGTAAGGGAAGTCCGAACATCTTTTTTTTCGAGACGGAGTCCGAAATTGGTGTGGGATTACGTTGATATACCCCTTCTTTTGTCTTCATGTGCTGCGGCACGGAAAGCTTTGTGCATTGTAGGCAATCAGTACATGGGAAGAGCGGAGAATGCAGAACAAAATACATATACTAAACGATACAACATAAACTTATCATACATATTCATTGCCATCATTTGTGAGAAGCCATCCTAGGACGTGAGAAGGCGTCGCTGCTGTTGGAGGATCATCGGTGACGTAATGCATATGTTTTATCAGGAACCTTGTAGATCTACGAGCCTCAAAATAATCCTGGCCGCCAAACTACCATCTCATTCGTGACCTGGACAACATCTAGGTGTGACTCTCTCGCCAATGTCTGGAAACACTAGTTCCGACATTTTAATTGTGAGTTTCCACCTGTTCCACCAACTCAGTTTTGGCTTGCTTGCGCGTCTGGCGTCTGCGTAAACATGTGCACACGTTCCATCTGCAAAAGAAGCAAGGACGAAAAGATAAGAGCAAGGGAGAAATGTTGAGAACCTGAGAAAGAAGAAGGAATCCAGGAACAATTACTAATAATTACAAAAGGCAGGTGCAATAGCAGCTTTCACAGTGGACCTCCTCGTCTACCCGCTTGACACAATAAAAACACGCATCCAAAGCCCACAATATGCAAAGCTTTATACGGATACCCGGACGGGCAAGATCGATCCCAAGTTATTCCGCGGTGTATATCAGGGCATTGGGAGTGTGATTATTGCTACGTTGCCTAGTTGTGAGTACTATTCCTTCGTTTCCTTCTAGGCTTCTGGGTTTGGATGAAATCGGTCATTTAGGTCGAGTCTGAGACGGCGGATAATTGGAATAATTGGTGGTGCTATGGTGTCCTGAAGCAAGAGTAAGGGGTCTAGTGATTGACGGCTTTGGAGAAAGAAGCAGAACAAGAAACGTATCATATGAAGAGAAGGGAGGGAACATGCAAGAGAGAGAAAGAGGCAAGAAGAATATCTACTAACACAACACTCAGCAGGAGCATTCTTCACAACCTACGAACACACAAAATCGCTATTCACCCGCTGGAACACGTCTTTCACGTCGCCCAATGGTATCCTACCCATAGCCTTTGTCCATGCGTCCGCCTCTTCCTTGGCCGAATTGGTATCATGCGCTATCCTCACCCCCGCAGAAGTCATCAAGCAAAACGCGCAAATGGTTTCTTCCTCCTCTAGTTCATCTTCTTCATCAGCATCAACAAATGCAACACTTCAGACCCTCCAGCGCTTCCGATCAAACCCCCTCGCCCTCTGGCGCGGCTACACTGCGCTAGCAGGTCGTAACCTACCCTTTACAGCTATGCAATTCCCGCTTTTTGAGCGGCTGAAACAGGGGATTAAGAGTTATAGGGATGAGCGGGGGTTAACGAGGGGAGGCATCGTGGAAATGGGTTTTATTACTGCGATTAGTGCGGGGAGTGCAGGGGCGGTCAGTGCGGTTATTACCACACCGATTGATGTTGTTAAGACAAGGGTTATGCTCGCTGCTGGAGATAGTGGTGGTGGTGATTCCAATACTAGCAATAGTAAGGAGATGCAAGACGGTGGTAAGGGGAAGGGAGCGAAGAATGGGTTGGTCGATGCGTTTGGCAAAGATACCGTTAAGAATGTGGCGAATAGTGTAAATGGCAGGAAGAGTAGCTGGGCGGTTGGCAAAGAGATTGTGGAAGAGAAGGGGATCAAGGGGCTTTGGAGGGGTGGTGCCTTGAGGGGTGTATGGACGTTTATTGGGGCGGGGTTGTATCTGGGGGCGTATGAGAGTGGGAGGGTTTGGCTTGCGAGCAGGAGAGGAGAGAAGGTTGATGAGGATGAACTGTTCTGAGTGGATGATGAGCAGATAGAGGATGTAGAAGATGGAGCAGTAGTGGGATAATATGACTAGGTAATGGGTTGTATTGCTATCTAGCAGCTCAAATAAAGCCATTTGCGCATGTCGTGACTGGAGACTATTCTCAAGACTTTTCAGCTCCGCTTTTCAAGACGCCAATGTGCGAGTGGAGGGCTTACCCCATGTGAGAGAATCTTGAAAGGCAAAGTCAGCACTATTACCCAAAATTATTGTTCACGCGAGCGTTATCAAACTCACCCCAGCGCGCAGCCATCTTCTCTTACAACTTGAGCAACAATGTCTCCAAGCCATGCCGACCGAATCGTCGTCAAAGAAAGCAGTCGATCTCCAAACTGTGGAATTCTGCGTGGTGTACAGAATGAGGTGAACTCCGTAGGTATTACAGCGTTCATCGGTAACGACATCGAAGACGGAGTCGCTCGGGTATAAGTCCCCATACACGGCGCGAACGAGACCTATAAGGCAGTTCATTATTGGTTTCCAAGAATGCAAGAGCATCTAGGTGGTAGATGCTTACACAAGATCTGCTCTTCCATCTCGTTCTCCTACATGATGGTCTCATATCTGGACATGGCCATCGCGATGAGAATGCTCGGTGTTGACTTTGACGTGATGTTTCGTAGATTTGCAAATGTGGGAAGTAGAAGACTTAGAGCTATTGCACGAAAGGCTTTTATTTACTGTGCAAGCCGCGATTTCACACTCGCCTTCACCTCCCAGCTTCTAGCCAGAGCTTGTTAATATTGGGCAACAGGAAAGGCTCACTAGCCCCAAAATCGCGAATTTGTTATGCTGGAAGATTCTTGTGAGGAAAAGTCGAAGGGTTCACAGTCGGCCTGCCTGCTATTGATGAGCACTTGCAGTGTTAGTGTCAAGGCGATACCCGAGTATGGTCTGTCACCTTGAGATAGGCTTACTGAATTCGGCGATAGCAGGCTACTCTTCATCTCCTTAGTAGCATTTTAGATTATGCAACCACTCCTGACGTTCCTTATCGAGTTAGTTGAATCCTTCTCGTAGTCGTAGACCTTCTTGTTAGTAAAATCATTGATGTCCTCTCCACCCAAGAGACGAGAACTAGCGGTACTCACTCAGGCAGTGTCGTATTCAAGGCCTAGAAGTCTATCAATGAGAGCGGCCGGATTCATACACATCATGTCAGCAGAGTATTCAGACCCTCGGACATAGGCGAATCCCTCTAGGTAGGCATGAGTGACGTCCGTTTGTTAATGCTCGCTGTCAAGCCTAGCTAACAATACGTACTATCTTGCATCATAATTAGTAGTTCACTAATCATACACTTTGACCCTATACGTTACGTACCTGGGTATATCTTATACGTTCAAATGTACGTCTTATTACCGTCTGAGTTAAGGGCAGTACCCTAACGAAAATCGCCCATGTGATAGAGGTGCCGGTACTTCCGGTCTCCTATCATGGAGACTCATATGAACAGCATTGGTCTTGAGTCAGATCGTAGCCATCTTGGTCAATTCGACGACTACTACGGCAGGTACTTGTGTTAGCCAGACCCTTCCCTATACTACCCGACCACAACCCATCTCACTCATTCGATCGGCAACAAATTCAGCACGAATCGGAAAAACTTGTAGTTGCTCATCTTGTTGGATTAATTGATGTTCAATCTATAACAAGCCCGAAACGCCGAAAGGACGTACCCCATGTTTCAGATCCGGCTAGTTCGCCTAACTGCGGACGCTCCCGAGGTCATTCAACAACATAGACTATGCAACCATGCAGCGCAATTGTACACTGGCATCGGCCTGTGGCCTGACTAGGCGCGTTTCAATAGTTTTGCGTCATCTTGAACTGCTCTCACGCCAGATCGCCCTCTTTGATTGGCGGAACCCACCATGCCTTGTTTGTGTGAGGGGTGCATAAGTAGGCCCTGTTCGTGGACTAAATCGTTCCGAAGATGAGCTAGATCTTGACATCGACAAGCCTCGCCAATGTTGCTTGAATCACGCCTTGAACTTGATCTGCCAAGAGATGCAATGAGCTTCTTTGAACTGTTTAAGAAGCCAGGAATCTGCACGCAATGAGCAAGTATCTGATACCAACATTCTCATCTCATTAGCGAAATGAAGAATTCAATCTTTGCCAGTCTCGCACTTCTTGCCTCCTCTGCTGCTGCTCAGCTAGGCTCTCCTGTCGGCTATGCTTCTCAGAATGGCGGCACTACGGGTGGAAAAGGCGGTACCACCACTACCGTAACGTCCTTGCCTGAATTCACTGCTGCTGTCGGCAAGAAAACAGACACCACGGCCAAGGTCATCTATATCAAGGGCGCGATCACTGGTTCCGCAAAGGTCAACATCGGCTCCAACAAGTCCATTATCGGCACTGATTCCAGCGCCTCTCTTACTGGCGTAGGTCTTTACGTCGACAAGTCCAAGAACGTCGTCATCCAGAACCTGAAGATCTCCAAGGTTCTGGCTGCGAATGGCGACGCGATCGGCATCCAAGCATCTACCAACGTCTGGGTTGACCATGTTGATGTATCTTCCGACATCGACCACGACAAGGATTACTACGATGGCCTTATCGACGTCACGCATGCTTCGGACTGGGTCACTATCTCCAACAGTTATATCCATGACCATTACAAGGCGTCTCTAGTTGGGCACTCCGACAGCAACGGCGCCGAAGACACGGGCCATCTGCACGTAACCTATGCCAACAACTACTGGAACAACATCAGTTCGCGCACTCCCTCCATTCGCTTCGGAACCGGCCACATTGTCAACAGTAAGTTGTTGCTCTCCCATAATATCTTGCCCCACTAATCTTACCAGGTTACTACAACGGCGTCTTCACCAACGGCATCAACACCCGTCAAGGTGCCCAGGTCTTAGTTGAAAGCACTGTGTTCGAGAACACCGCCGAGGACATTGGCTGGTACGATGGAAAGGTGACAGGCTACGCTGTTGTCAACGATGTCAGCCTTGGGTCCGGAACGAATACTGCGCCAAAGGGTACTTTGACCTCGGTTCCGTACTCATATACTAAGCTTGGGAGTGCGAATGTTAAGGCATCGGTTCAGGCGAATGCAGGTAATAAGCTTACCTTCTAGGTGAATTTGTTACGCGGAAAGCGTAGGATAAGCAGGCGTGTTGTTGTCGGTGCGATGACCTCTTTGTGATTTTTGGATTACACTACGCTCGTTAATAATTGTATCAACGTAGCGCTTCGCTATTCTGGAATCTTGCATTGAGTACTTGCCGTATGATTGATCCTCCTAGAATTTAGATGTCCCAAGATCAGTACACGGACTTAACCTAGCGGAAGAGTGGTCGAGTCAAATCTCGATTGACTGCCAACTTCGCAGTTACCCTCTGCAGCTTACGGAGAAGGAACAGCAACATCAGATAAATCCTGTCTAGCTAGAACCAGGACATAAAGTGAAAAGAAATCGCCTTAGCTACAACATGAGAGCAGCGTAGAGGGTTTTTACTTCAATTGGAAATCTTGTGGATTCGCATCGAGTTCATGAGGGTACCATCTTATAAGCTAACAAAGATCAGACAGCGCAAACTGTCCCTGGAAAGCCTCACGAGCACACGCTCAGGCCGTGGCCCGAACCTTAACCGCACCAGCTTTAGATGTCTTCAACGTACTCGACTTGACCTTAGTGGATGAGCTCGTCATCTTAGGCACTTTGGTCGTCACTGTACCAGAAACCACCGCTCCAGCGGCACTACAGGGGAAATCCAGGCTCCCCATACTTGCAATATTCGTGCAGAAGTACTGTGAACTCCCGCTCGTCCCTACAAGTCGCGTGCCCGAAGCCGTAATGTCCTGACACAAATCGCTGCACACCAGCGTAACAACCTCCTTGCTCTTGCCGCCCGTGCCCGTCACGTTGATATAGTGCACGTCGCTGATACTGACTTTTGACGGGTAGCTTGCGCATGTGCTGGCGGAGGTTTAGTAGCATTGGTCGATCACAATGGGCAGATCGACGTTCGACACGGTGAAGTCTTGAAAGGTGATGTTTTTGACATAGCCATTTCCTCCGCCTTTTGTTGACGTGGCACTGGCGCTGCCGCCAAAGGCTTTGATACGGGCACCGTTCTCGGCATTCACCATGGTTACGTTTTTGACGAGGACATTGGCGACAATGTCTTGCACGCCAGCGTATTGGCCGAGAGAGCCAACGGAGATACCATGGGAACCTTGGCAGTAGAGGTTCTCGACAAGCGCATTGGTGGTGTTGGGCTTAAAGCTGACGCAGTCATCTCCGTTGATGATGTTGCTGTTCAGAATGTTGACGTTATCGCTCCGGTAGATGTCCCAACCATCTGTGTTTTGTGCTTGCTTGCCATTCGATTGGATAGAATGAAGGTTGATATTGTTGAAGGTAACATTGCGGGACCCGTACACCAAGTTGTGCCAGAATGGACTTTGAACTTGTTTAATATTCTCAACAAGGACGTTCTGGGCGTTGTAGATTACCCACGGAATTGGACCCGTCTTTCCAGCCTGACGACGTGATGTTAGCAAGGGATCAGGTTGCTACGATCAGGGGTTGCATACGTTGTACCAGGTATCACTGTTGCCAGAGTACGTTCCTCCGCCATAGATATGGATGTTGCTTCCACCAATGGTCCATGCGGTATACGCTTCTTGATAGTTCAACTGGAAGCCATTCGAGGCCCAGTAGCTGATATCCGCTGACAGGTTGATAGTGCCAGTCAATTCGATCGCAACGTCGCGGAGATTTGTAGTCTGCAAAAGAGAGCCAATGGTGTAAGTCTTGTCGAGCACCACTGTCCCGCCGTTATTGCATGATGTCAAGGCAGCTTTGATGGCTGCAGAGTCATCACTAGTTCCACCGGGAACTAGGCAGACAGCGGCAAAGCCTGTGCCAACCAGTGATGCCGCAATTAGCGCACTCCGAACCATGTTTCTGGGGTGATCTGCAAGGTAATGGCTGGGCAGTAGCTGGGCAAAAGCTTGTGTCCTTAAATGTCACGGACAAGATGAGGTATTGATACTGTTTTCCGAAACGCATGGAATCCGTCCGCTTCTTTGTTCGGACCGGCTGCGATGATTCGTGGAGATCATGCAAGCTAGTTTTCCCGCAGTCAAATTAATTTACGAAGCGGAGTGATGCGTCTCATCTGATGCTCGGTAGATGGATAATTAGCTACATAGAACAAATGGCGTTCCGAAAAGTCGTCATGCACTTTCGGGCACAAGTTGTCCAATAAGTCATGCCGAGTGCAGAATGATGAAATAACCCTAACACATGAGAGATCGTAGTCGAGAACCCACACGCTAGACTTCTGTAGCCAGAGCTGCGAACTGACATCTCATCTTTACCTTTATCTCTACTTTGATCTTACCCAGTCCGTATCTGCTAGGCTCATGACGTGATCACAGACATCAAGCGCAAAGAGCCAAGTCAAGAAGGAGAGGGAGAAGGAGAAGGAGAAGGAGAAGGAGAAGGAGAAGGAGAAGGAGAAGGAGAAGGAGAAGGAGAAGGAGAAGGAGATACGCGAATTTCATTCTTACCCTCACCTTGACTTTGGTGCTACACGTTCGGTATTTGCCAAGATTCGATAACGTGCTTACAAACGAAACGATTAGGTGCAAAGTTGCCAGATTTATGATGGAAGACTCGTGCTGGCATCCAAAATCTCAGTACAGAGGAACCTCGTTCCGCACCTGGATCACTCATTTTCACCCTGTTTCAGATCTTACCCGCCTTTACCTGCCTGAATACCAGAACTCATCCAATTCTCCCAAGAACAAGCACTTCAATACGAACAAACCTACTAACCTACGATGGCCGCTGCCACTACTCCCAATAGCAAGGTTCCAGTTTCTAACCTCAACATTCCACCCCGAAGATTGCGGCAACATCAGCATAATCGACACTATCAGCCGCATGAGCACCCTCTCACCCATGTTCATTCAGAGCCCCTTCTCCGAGAACGATGTATTGCTGCAGACTTTGTTTCGATGTAGGCTTGAAGCAACGACGCAACAGAGCCGTCCTCTAACTCTCCGGCCTGATCTCTTAATTCATATGCTTCATCTAGCGGCATATGTAGTCGCTTCCAGTGCCGTTCTGCGAGCAGCAACCTCAAAGCCTTAGTGTCTCTCTGTGCCATGGCAAAGTTTATTGGTTTCTCTGATAGACCCCAGCTCGTGGCTTTGTTGATGTTTATCAGCTTATCACCAACAAGAACTTCAGCGACGAGATACTGACGTTTCCTGATAGCATGAATTAATGGCGTAGTCCCGAGGAAACGCTCTGAGATTTCAAGGCGAGTGGGTGCCTCACAGTAATGAGGCCAGTACTTATCGCAAATTTTCTTGAGAGCTGGGTGAACGATGCCCTGCGACTTTCCGGTTACATCATGATAATCAGAGAGGATATTCTCGTACAGGCCTAGCAAGTACCTGATTGCATGGATACGGCCAGTCTCGATAGCCCATTGAAACAGATAGCGAAGCCACAAGACTTCCGGATTGGTTTCCATAGACTTCGAGCCCATTATCGACCCCTCCGTTGTATAAGAGAGATCATCGTGTAGAAGACCCAGAAGATCCATGACGTTCTGTGTCCCAGGTGGTTGGAGTGAGAGCCAGAGTAGACCAATTGCCTCTCCAACAGTCGAAACGCATTCTGTGTCCTGTTTGAGTTTTCTGAATAGAGTTTCTGAAATAGTGCACGACATAATTGGAAGATCTGAGAAGTGTTGCAAAGCATACGTTCTCGCGTAGTGTTGGAAGTAGTATACATCGATGTTTGGCCGTGGGCGAGGCTTCAATTCTTGTGCTAGAGTCTTAGAAGCATCAAAGTTAGAATTTTTCCCCGATCCCATGAGCAAGGCTATAGCCTGAGCACCTTTGCTCATACTAGCCGCAGCTTTGATGATATGGGAGGGTGCTGATCCTACGTCGAGTCCCGGGAGGCGAATAGCAAGTTCCGTCCCAAAGATACTGTAATCGAGGTAGGTGACGATAATTGATGATATCAGTGTTTGTGAGTCTTCCATTGTGAAATAAATCTCTTGGTCCTTGGTTGGAATTGTGCCGTCGTCTTGGAGCAAGAACTGGTTCACACTCGGATGCACAGTATGTATTGTATGGTCCTCTTCGTCGATAGTGATGAGACAGCCACAGGTTGCAAGTGCTGGGTATATACTATTGACAAGTTTGGAATGGTCCCATGTAGTATTACCGGGGGTTACACTAAGTGCCACTCGCATCTCGTCCGCTGTGAGTGGCCGTCTCGCAGTCATGATGAGCTTGAATATATCTGACCGTAAGGACCGACCCGGTCTTTTCGCTTGCTGCAATATACGATTATAGATTTCGGAGAGATCTTGTGGCAGGTTGGCGAGCGCATCTCGAATGTCGTGATCAGTTTGCATTGCGCAAAGCGACTGAATCTGTAGAACAACCCATAAAAACATACCCTTTGAGCCTTGCAAGAGCGCATGTTGAATCTCCAGGATAATGGCAGGATCTCCTAAAGCCAGGGAGTTATTCATTATAGCAAGTTTCAGTTGCGCTGTAATGAACGGTTCAATGTCCGGGGTATTATCGGGAAGCCTAACGACTTTTGCTGTAGGAAACTCTGTAGCAATAGGCTGTATCTCTGCTTCCGGTTCCAATCGGTGGGAAACACAGATGTGCATGATGAATTGTCTTCTCATAGCTTCCAGATGTTCTGTGACCTTTTTCTTTTCTTCGGAAGAACACAGATCCAAGCCGTCAAGGACAATATATATAGAGTAATTACGAGGGACAGCGTGACGCATGAGACCGAGAAGCTGGGATATACGAGAAGGGTCTCCGACCTCAGATTCATTGAAGAATTGCGAAAGGGGGGTGATTATCTGACGTACAAGTGCACCTATCACCGTCCTTGCGATCAAACTATCAGGAAGATCGTGTCGGCAGAAGAAATATGCAAGTCCATTAACGCCGGGGTCGATTCGCAAACTGAGATCGTCAACGATATTCGCAAGCGATACGGATTTTCCATATCCAAGTTTGGCGACCAGAACAAGTGTCTCGGAGTCTGGTGCCGCTATCCATTGGCTATACTCAGGTATTTGTGTATACAAGGACGTGTTGCCAGCTTTCCGGATCTGTCTCCATGTCGTTTCGTAGTCATGGGTTGAGCAGTGATTGAGGATGTTTCGGAAAGCAATCTGCTCTCGCTGTTGTGAAGCGCTCTTGGAGCTTAAGTTCATCAGGGCTCTGAAGCGTGAGTTACTCTCAGCTTCTGTCTCGATCCTTCGTGCAACGAGTGTTCCAATTTCCACTTGAATACTTTTGGACCAGGCCAGAAGACTTGACCGTGTTTCTTTGATGTCGGTGTCATTGAGCGACGCTGCAAACTTTCCTAGGAAGGACTTTTGAGCGTAAAGCTGAAAATGATGACAAATTTGAACTACCACGACGAAGTATTCTGTGATATATGTTTGTAACGCTTTTGAGCGAGGATACAGTAGTGCCAAATCCGAGTGCTGTTGGGACGTTTGGCCAGCTTCCATAAGGAGGAGAGACAAACTTTCGATGTACGACGAACGGTTGGTAGTGGCCTAGAGTCATTGTACTGTTAGCAAGGCAACTCCAGCGTGTCTCCTCTCATACCTTGATGATGGAACACAAGTTGGACCAGCCTGTAGAAACGATACATGAAAGAAGTACTGACCAACAAGCAGGTGCGCAACACCGACCATACACCACAAGCGATGACGCTCTGTGAGCTACCCACGACAACGTCACCAAGAGCGGCAAACTGTTGCGCACCATGGAGGAATTTGGTGAAACGAGGTCCGAAGCACCGCCCTCCCGCCTTTTGTGAAATGTCAATCTCTGCTGTGACCCTCATAACATCCTGTGTACTCGGGGGGGACTTAAGCGACTGTGTCCGCTGGTTCCGGAACGCGACCTTTTGTCCGTCGGAAAGGCAAGCCTCGAATTGAGAAACAGCCTGAGCTAGTCGAATCTCTGGCTTTAAAGGAGCAGCGGTGAACAGGGTGAGGGACATGGGGAAAGCAGGACACGTGCAGGAAATTGGAGCATGTGGCCACGAGGAGGGTTAGGAGAAGCAGAGACAATCTGATGAGCCGCTGAGCGCGTTGACGGTTGATGATTGAACGATAAAGATAGGAGACGCCGTCGCATTTACCTGCTGATTTCGATGTAGCCGTGCATCTGACCTTTCTAGGCGCGAGGCAGCGACCTTGTCATTCAGCCCCTACCTGCACGGAGGTGCTGCGTAGCCAGAGTAGCAGGGTGGGGTAAGCACAGCCTTGCATAATATGCTTCGCCATGCTCACGAGCTGAGTACACTGAGTGTACATGCACGAAGGCAGGAACCCAAGAACCTGCTGGTAGGCAACTTGGAAGACTGCGTAGGTGAACTCGTTGACGAAAGAGTTTTTTTAATGCGATGCACGATGTATATTCTGACCTAGTGTGAGGAATGTCGTAAGTCTGCCTGTGATTCAGCCTTAGTCTTGGAACTTGGTGGCTTGTCGGTAGACGCCTCTCGGGCAAGCTTGAGGTGCATTATCGATAAGCTCAGGGCACGTACAACCCTGACCCATGTTTTCCGAACCATCGTCGCATTTATACAGAAACTCCTACTACTACGGCAAATCAGTCGTCTTCTGCCAGAGCGCAGTTACTCGTATCCCCAACCCCTTCATCCCCCACTACCCACGATGTACGAATGCCAAACTCCTCCGCATGCGCGTCCACGCTCTCCAGTCCATCCACCATAAGTTCCACAGGCTCCTCGTCTTTCTCGTCCTCATCATCATCGTCAAGGCCCAGCATCTCGCCTTCCTCCCGTCGATGTCTGATCTCCCCTTTAGCTGACACCTTGATTCTCTGCATGCGGAATGCAAGCACAAAAGGTTCCTTGTCTCCAATATTCTGCGTCATATTACGACCCTTCTCTACCCCTATATCCGGACCAGTTTGAACAGGCACACCCACTGGTGTAGCATCAACACCAAGATGGAGATGTATGCTTTTGTTACGCGCATAGGTCACTGTACCCTTAGCGCCATAAGCGATCTTTATGCCCGTGATCATGTATAGCTTTGTGTCGTATAGCCAATTTCTGTTGTCTCGAATGTACTCCTTAACGGACGTGATTTCAAGACTCTTCTTGATGTACTCCGTGGTTGGTTCGAAGAACAACGTCCTTATCGTGTCGCAATTCCAACTCTCCGTTGTTCCATTGGAGATTTGCATGTTGATATCTCCGCCGACGCCGAGGATTTGCATGAGGAAAGAGGCCCAGATGCCGATGCTGTATGTTTTGGTATGATCGAACGCCAACCCATGGTCTTTCGATTCAGGGCCTACGATGATATTATCGATTGGAAGTGGATTTCGATTGAGAGGCTGGTCTGCGAAACGCGGTTGTTCGATGATGTTACCTAGTCTTATGAGAGTCTCGGGTGGCGTGTCACGCGTGGGCGCTAGAAAGTACTGTAACATGGTGCGGTGGATGCAGGTTTCTGGATAGGAGCAGCTTCATGTTAATATCCGCAATTTATACGTGTTGCTGCTCGGTCCCTGGGTTATTTTAGCAATAGTGTACCGAATGTGAAGGTGGGCAGGCTGGGCGCGGCTGAGATGCAGGCTGAAGCCACCACGACCCAAACCCTCAGTTCGACTGCGGACTGGCCTGCTATTCATTCGACCAGAAAGATTGTCGCCATTTTACCAAGCCTTCTGGCTTTTGACGAATTAGCATCTCATCTTGTTTGCTTACATTATTGGATTCATGACACGAGAGACTATCAATAGCCCAACCATAAACTGCCCACACTGTATCAGATGGTCTTGATAGGGGGCCTCTATTAGACTTTCACGTTGCTATTTCCGCTGTCTATGAACATGTTATATCTCTTGTTGGATGCTTCCAACTTGCGCTTTCGATATTCAAGATAACAACACATTTGTCACTACTGTTCGTCTAAATCTTTTCTCCTCTTCACCATGGCAAGCTCTGACAAAACTATTAGCCATCGGGTGTACACTAGCCATGCGTTGATTGCTCAAGTATCTTTCCAGCGTGATAGCGCTCCTCATACAACTTCATCCCATAAGCGCTCTAGAGATAATCATTTTCTATACTCTATTTTGCATGACATTAAAAGGCGTGCTTGCTGGAAACGTTGTTTGTCGCATGCTGGGAAAAAGCAAAGCTCGGGAACGCGGTGGGGTGATCAAAAGATGCCTACGTCTATCCCTATTGAACACTCCTCTTGCCCATCGCCAAACGGCAAGCGACGTTGCAAGAGAGGGTCCTGGACCAGTTTTTAAGCAAACGGCGAACCTTCAAGTCAGTATACCACCATGTTATTCAAGAAAACCAGCTGACGCCTAGACAGTAGCGCCGATAAATGGTTTTACGAGCTTGAAACCAGAACGCTGCCCATCTTTAGACGGCGAAGGAAGGATACCCACATTATAATTGAGCCCTACCCCAAGGCAGTCCGCATTGCGATCTTGGACGTCGGCATAGACCGCGAGTGCTCGTTCAGAGGTCAGATTAAAAAAGGCAGAAGTTTCATACAAGGCGAAAAGCATGGAGATTACCAGAGAGATGAGACAGGCCACGGCACGGTGGTCGCGTACCAGGTCGCTCGCGTGTGCCCAAATGCCGAGACATACATCGCTCGCATAGCCAAAAGCACGAATGGCAAAATAGTGCCAGATAGGCATGCTATAGTCCAGGCGTTGAAATGGGCTAGCGAAGAATGGAAAGTCGACATTATCAACATGTCTTTCGGATGGAAATCACAGAACGATGAAGATGGAATCGAGGATGCCTTGAATGTTATCGGAAACATGAGGTCTGTTCTAGTGTTTGCCTCTTCGACCAATGATGGAGCGTTAGATGATATGCTCTTCCCGGCTCGACATCGCGACGTCATTGCGGTAGACGCTGTTGACGGCTTGGGCAAACCATTCAACATTACTGGATTGACGGACAGTGGCCAGAGGCAGGAACGCTTCTCCGCTCCTGGTCTTAATGTCCTCTCGGCAGGGGGTAAAAGAGTAACAGGCAGTTCCTACGCTTCCCCGGTTGTCGCTGGTATCGCGGGTTTGGTATTAGAGGCATTTCGACGGGAAATGCCGAAACCTGAAGCAAGTGTACACAAACGCCTAGGAACTAGAGAGGCTATGGAACGTATTTTGAAGTTGTTATCAAAGCAGGTGGAAGGTTTCAATTTTCTGACGCCCTGGATTGAGCTTCATGAGGACGGCTTTTTCGAGACGTTCCTTTTCTGTACTGATGTCATACTGGGACCTCTGAGAATGTACGAAAGATGCGGTGCTTCGTACTTGGACAGGAGCAAGCGGAGGATAGAACCTTGAGCTCAAATTGCTGTCTAACTAGATTCTAGCTTTATTCATTAAATTTGTGCTTTGGTGTGCGGTGCAATTGTGATAAGTGTTGTATACCTGAAAAGAACGAAGTGGATTTACGGAGAAGTCGATTGCTTCGAGACAAAATCATTGCCAGGGAATAGAAGCATCCCGGCGAGCACATGCTCAAATTGGATAGAAACGACAGTCGGCACACTCAGACATTCAAAGTCAGTTTGGGTTGGCATGAACGCCATGAAAGTAGTACTAGCAGGCATGTAGGAAGGTACACACTATCGATAAGCCTCGCGCACGTACCACCGCGACCCTGTTTTCCAACCCGGCCCGGCGCAAACCATCATCGCTTTCGCAATCCAAACATTTCTGCCTCTTTCCACATACCAAATCACCACTCCCACATCCCAAACCACACCTCACTTCACCCACCCCGAATACCACACACACCAACTACCAAAATGTCATCCTATCAACCCCAGCAAACAAACACCGACGCGACCGCCGCCAGCGCCATCGACGCAACCGCGCGCACCGTCCACTACAAGTGTGGCGACTGCGACATGGATGTTCCGTTGAAGAGGGGAGAGCCGATCAGATGCAGGAACTGTGGACATCGTGTGCTTTACAAGCAGAGAACTAACCGGTAAGTGGACTTTCTAGGCAGATAGAGCATGGGGTTCAGCACCAGAAGAGTGCGATAAGAAAAATGTGGGAGGTCAGCACCGGAAGCAGGAAAGAGAAGAAACGGAAGAGGGAGAGCGAAGAGGGAATCTGCACGACCTGAGCGCATGCAATAAGTCAAAACAGAATGACGAAGAAAAGAGGAAGAAAAACGGAGTTCTCAAGCGCGCAGAAGCACAGAGACGAATCCAGATAGCACATTTTCTACACGAGAGAACCCACTAACATCTTCACCTAGTATGGTTCAATTCGAAGCCCGATGAACGCTCGCACCTCTTCCCCCCAAACTACCCAAAGAACAAGACGAGCGGCGAAATAAACAGCAACAACAACGAATGAGCGGGCGAGACAGCGATTACAAGGAGAAAGTCAAGCGATTATCTTTACATGGATGACATGCGACATACGGCAAATAGGCAAGATCATCGACACGGGAATTTCACACACCTACACACATACGATGGCGATATCTGCACATGGGCAAAACACCAAGCATAAAGTCGGCGCATGGATTTAGGCTATCAGCATAAGGAGTTTGATTGGGATATCAGATCTGTTCAGGTTGACTGTTGTTTAATTGCGTGGTGTGGAATGAACCTCAGTTTTCAACGGGCTCTCTTTTTTTTTCTCTCTCTCTCTCTCTCTCTCTCTCTCTACCCACATGAACTCTCTACCCACTTGAAAATGGAAATCTTCAAAAACAACAACAACAAACTCATTTGCAAAACGAAAGCTTCTACCCAAAGTATTTGCACTGGAGAAACATTTGATTGATTCCTTTCTTTCTTATCCACATTTGTGAACCCCTCTAATGCCATCTTGAAAACTCCAGCACAACTGGGGGAAACTTCAAACCCAGCCGGTATAAAGTGACATTTGCGCGGCAGTAGCGGCCCGAAATTCGTTGTTAGCATATGGGGTTTTAAAGTGATTTGATGGTTCTTGTCTCTCTGTGCCAGCCAGGGCATATATTCCAGTCCCCCCGTCGGATTTCTTTCGAACGATCAAGGGAATGTAACAATCGAGACAGAGTGGAAAGGGATAGAGAAATCTCATTGCCCCCTAGGCATTCCGACCATCCCCTTCCCCTTTCCCTTTCCCTTTCTCTTGCCAGCACCCTTGACCACTCCACTTTATCCCCAACCAGCTTCTCAGCGCACATCTACGACCCCCTAAACGCATCAAACCGCTTATACGTGTATCCGATAAACGGCAAACTAGTCGCATACTCATCCTCGTTCGCCGCCTGTGCCGCCTGCGCGCGATGTGCCGCACTAGTATCCTGCTGATCAATCTCATCAATCGGGAAGTACTGAGTATCAACGTTGCTCTGCAGTTTAGGTTCAAACGGCGCGCGGATACGACGGAGACCGTCCCAGGCGACACCGCGGAAGAATGGGTGTTGTTTGATTTCGTTGGCGCCACCGATGCGGCCGAGGCGGTGTTCAGCGTCGCATATGAGACTGTGTTGACGTTAGTATTCAGGTTTCATCAGGAGGGTCAAGTGGGAAGGGGGGAATGAGAAAGGGAGGCATACCGTCGAACAAAGTCCTCGGCTTCGGCACCGAGTTGCTGGTCAGGAGGGAAATGCAAGTTACGCGGCCAGTCGACAATCTTGCGGTAAGTGTCGTGAGGCTCCTCGGCGCAGAACGGTGGCCAGCCGATCAGACACTCGAACATGATTGTACCCACCGACCACCAATCACAGCTGTAGTCGTAACCTTGGCCGCTGAAGATCTCAGGCGCAATGTAGTCGGGCGTACCGACGGTTGAGTAAGCGAGCTGTCGACGGGACTTGCGCCATGTGTTGATTTGGGTGCGGTTGCTGACGGTTAGTTGAATCTGGTCTAGGTTCATCGATTGTCGGTTGTCGCGGTTCGATTTGTGTGCGCCACCTGCGAGTAGCTTCTTGTAGTATCCGGCATCGTGCTCCTTGTGGAAGCCCGTGGATAGACCGAAATCCGTCAACTTGATGTGGCCGCCTCGGTCGAGAAGGATGTTATCAGGTTTGATGTCACTGCGAAGAGTCAGAATATGTACCTGAGTTTATTACTAGACACGTACCGGTGTATAAAACCAAGCTTGTGAACAGCTTCTATCGCAAGCGTAATCTCGGCCATGTAGAAGCGCGTGATGTCTTCGGTGAAGATTTCGTACTTGATCAGCATGGTCATCAAGTCACCACCTGGCAAGAACTCCATAAGCATGTAGAGGAAGGTGTTGTCCTGGAATGTTGTGTGCAGCTTGACAACCCATGGACTGTCGGACTCGGCGAGAATGTCACGTTCTGACCGTACGTGGGCCAGCTGGTCTTTCTTGAACTGTGGTGTGTCAGTAGAGTACCGAAAGTACGAATTGTTTCAAGGCCTACCATCTCCTGCTTGACAAGCGATTTGAGCGCATAGATCTTGCCGTCGTTGCGCCGTTGGACAAGCTTGACCTCTCCGAAAGCACCCTTGCCGATAATCTTCAGTGTCGAGAAGTTGTCTGGCTTCTCCTTTGTCCGCAAGAAGCGCAGGTATTCGACTTCGGCACGGCGCATGCTGTCCTCTTTGGATCGTTTTCGGCTGTCGGAGAAAGAGGGCTCTTTCATAATGGCGTCAAGTTCGAGAGCTCTACAGGGAAGTTAGTCGTGTCAGGGAAAGAAGTGGATGATGCCACCTTTGATTCCGGTCGCGTGCCCGCTGAACACTGTCTTTGAAGAAGGTGTTGATGAGACTCTTGGAGACCATGGCCTGCTTGTCTACATTCTCCGAGTACTTGGTGGGGTTTCGTTGCGGCGCCTCTTCATCATACAGCGAGGGACCTTGTCGGGGCCCTGAGCTGCCACCTTGGCTTCCATAGCCATAGCCTCCTCTGTTGTCTGCTGTGCGAGGGCGCCCGGGGTTGGGCGAGCCTTGTCGGCCGTATGGGCTTCCAGAGCGACCACTGCCCCCAAGGTGCTGGTGCGACAGTTGTTGGGCGAGGCCATTGGCACTCTGATCGAAGCGCTGGCTACCTGGCGCCTGGAGGTTGCCCTGCTGCCCTTGGTATTGTGCTTGCTGGTAGGGGTTCATGAAGTAGCCTCCGCCTCCATTGTAGCCATTGCCCTGCTGGGCGCCCCAAACCTCTTGCTGGCCGGCTTGGTTGGGGTATACAGGTTGCGGGAATGTCGAGGGCGTCGTTGGGAATGCTCTGCCGGCTTCCTGCTGGTACTGGTTGTTTCGGTCACCGCCACCGAGGCCAAAGTTGAGCTGCAGGCGGTTGCCCTGCTGGTTGTTGTTCATCGTGGGCGACGCAATCGCTTCGGAGGGGAAGTCGGTGTGGTGTTGGGTGTTGGGCGTTGGATGTCAATAGCGGAAGGGACTGCGAGTCTGGGCGGTGGAGACAGGTAGGTTAAGCGCAAGGACAAAGCCGCACTCTCACGGACTTCCTAGCACTGCAGAGGAATCTTCAGTGCAGCGCTGGCAAGGAGAAGGAGGTGCTGGGGAGGGCCGCAGTAGCTCGGTCAGGGATAACTTTAGGGTGCAGGGACCACCGCGGGCGGGGAACTGTGCCAGCAACTCGATACGTTTCAGACACACCCGGCCGGTGGAAAGTCCAAGATGGCTATTCACTTTTGCTTGTGCCGCCTGCCCGAATCAAGTCGGTACCGCGCGGGTCCGACAGACTGTCACGCTGTTGTTGTGCGTCTGCACCCCCGGACTCGAGTACATGAACCTATCGATAGTGAGCCTCACCGACAGTCCAACCAAGACATGAACGCATCGGGGTACACAAACAAAACACACGCAGTCACGCGAAGAAACAGCGTGGTTCGTTCAGTGCTATGATGAAGCTGTGCAACATCGGTTAAAATGTTCTCAATAGTCACATGTGAAGTAACACGCCCAACCATCATCTATCATACCCGACCGCACCAACACTCGCACTCAGACAGGAGAAAGTAAGAGCACATGCTGGGTACTTTGGATTGAACATGTTTTTCATACTCTGCATCTTCTCAACACTCGCACATAACACGACCATTGAATAACATCAACCATCATCCATTGAACCATTATAGTACAACCAACTACCATGCATCCGCTAAGCGAGTGTGCATCTCCACCCATCCAATACGAGGTCAGTTCCTCGACTCTCAACAAGTCCAACATGTCCGCAACATATATGCAGGACCAAGTACCGCCAATCAAACGTTACACCAACGCTATAACGCTGTAATACCACCTCTCGGGGTATAAAACAATTGACGACAAAAACGCTGTCAGTCAAACAAAAAAAAAGGACTCATTTAGCCCGGAGACCAGACCAGATCAAGAAGAAAATAGGTTATACTAAGACAATATGTGAAGAGGTGAAAAGAAGTGTAAGTGTAGTATGCGTCGGATCGTGAGGCCCATCATGGGTAAATGCGGTAACCGAGGGGGGTAAAACGCCGAAGATGTAAGTGAAACCAGATATCCCCCAAGGAACGATATCGCGGGGTATCGAGAAGAAGGCTTGCCGAAGAGGAAAGGGTATTATGTATAAGGTATCGTCGATCAGGATCGTTACGCGCTTGTAGCCATCAGCGCCTTGACTTTCTCGCGCTCGGCGACAATCTCAGCTTGGAGTTTGCGTGTCTGGCGCATAGCCTCGTCCCTAGAAAAAGAGAATTAGTATATGTGTTTGATGTGTTGGTGGTTCGGTGGACGTACCTCTCAAACTGAAGATCAGCAACCTCCATCTGCGCCATGTTCATTCTGCCAACAACTTCCTCCATCTCATGATCTGCATCTCTAAGCGCCCTCTCAAGCTCCTCCACCCTCTTCTCAAGGGACTCCGTCTTGGTGGCTTCGGCGAGGCTCATAGCGGGTCCGCTTGACGTCACGTCGAGACGAGGAGACCTTTGTGAGAAGACGGGAGAACTCGGGAGTCTAGGTGAGAAGGCCGAAGGGCTAAGCAGTCCAGATTTGACGCGGCGGAGATGGTTGGTGTGGCTCTCCTTGATGGCTTGGACCTCGTCTTCGTGGCGCGCAACAGCTTCTTCCGACGACTGCTGCGCGAGCATGACTTTGTCCTCGGCAGCCTTAAGGCGCTTCTCTAGCTGGATAATCTGCTCCGTTGACCTGCGTTGGTCCTGCTCGCCGCGCATGATGGCGTCTGTAAGACGACTCCGCAGAGCGCTGTTGGCAGTGAGTTGCTGCTGGATCTTATCAGAGAGCTCGTCCATGCGCGTGGCTGCAGCGAACAGCTCTTTGCTAAGCTCCTGTTCCTTGCCCAAGTGCTCGATCTCAGACTGTTGGAGAGCACGAGCCTGTTTGCGGTACTGCTCGGCTTCGTTCTGGGCGTAATCCCGTTCTGCCTCTGCATCTGATATGCTCTGCTTCAACAGGTCCAAAGTTCTTTCAGCTTCGGCACCGGCAGCGCCGAGTGAATCTCCATCGCTCGACTCGAGCTGCTTAACGCGAGCAAGCGAGAGAGCATGAGTGGTTCGTAACTCATTATAGGCCTTGTCCAAGGCCAAGGGTTCGTTTTCTAGCCTGATTTCGGGTATCGAAATATCATGTTCACGGAGTAACTCGCGGAGAGAACCAGTCTCTTGCTGTGCACGATCTAGGTCCATCCGTAGTCCACCAAGACCCTTCTCGCATTGCCATTTTTGTTCAAGTGCTTCATCGGCTCGGCGACGTAGGTTGTTGACTTCCTGTCGAAGGCCTGTGACTTCCTTGTGGAAGGCAGTTCGGCGGGGTGTAAGATTCAGAGCGGCATCCCTTTCTGCCTCTACCTCTTTGATGCGGCGCTGGAATTCCTTCTGCTGCAGTTCTTGTCGTTGTAATAAATGTTTTAATGCCTTGTGGAGCGCGTCTCGCTGCTCTTCCAGCTCTTTCATTGGATTGGTGACTGTTGGTGCACCAACTGGTGATATATCACCCGATCGGTCCTTGACCGAGTTGGACCTTGATAGCGAGCCCCTCTTTGAGTTGAGGCCAGCGGAACTGCGGGCTAATGAGTTGGAGCGGGTCAAACCGACGCGCAGATTTGGGAGAGGCGCAAGATCTGCGGCGTCTTCAGCGATAGACTGAATTCGAACAGGTTGTGGCGCTTGTTGCTGTAGCATTCGTGCCTTGAGGAGCGACTCGTTCTCCGTCCGTAGGTTTTGTATCTCTTGTTGCATGCGCGTAGTCTCATACACGAGCTTTTCTGTATCAGCGGCATCGCCTTCGAGCACTTCCAGTCGCGCCCTGAGTTGCGGTACCACTTCGTCTCGCAGATTGTCAGCCTCATTGCGATGCTTCTCTAGTTCGTCGCGGAGCGCCGTGAGGAGATCCTCAAAGTTCTCCTTGACCTGCCTCTCTTCAGCCAAGCGCCTCTTCGCGTCCTCAAGTGACATGGAGAGCTCTTTGACCTTGGGCGTTTCGACCATCGATCCTGCTCTCGACTTGTCGGTGACTTGGTCTTCGAGTTGTTGCACTTGCTCTTCTAGGTCTCGTCGGCGTCGCAGCTCTTCTTGTAAGCGCTCTGCCATGCGCACTTTCAACGACGCGCGCTCCTGCTCTGCCTTCCTCCGCTGCATCTCCACTTCTTCGAGTTTGGCTTCGGGATCGCTGATGGGAAAGCGGATGGAGCTTGTACCAGAGTCTGAGTAGTAGTCGCTAGTCCTTCGGTTGTCGGACATGGCAGTATTGCTTTCGGCTTTCCAGCGTTCGACCTCATCTTCTAGTTCCATCTCTCTCTGGATAGAGGCAGCAAGCTCGGAGCTCACCTCACGCAGCTCGCGCTCCAGCTCTTCTACGTGAGCGTTCATCTGGGGCGAGGACGATAGAAGTGGAGTTCCCGGCACGTTGAAGTAGGAGCCGAGTGAATTGGCTGCTGGAATGTCCAGGCCGTTGGGTTTCGTCTTGGAGGGCATGGACTGTTTGTAGCGTGGGGATTCGGGCGTTGAATGTTCTGAGAATGCGGTAGCCGGTGACTCGGGTCCGTTCTGAGGACGCGAGTTCCAGCCAAAGAAGGAAGTGAACCCTCCTCCGCTTGGTGATTTGGGCTTTGTATTCTGTCTTGTGAGTGAAGGGTCCTCGGGACCGTAGTTGTAGTCGTCCATGAAGTCTTCCGTTACACCGTTAAGGTCGAGTTTGAGGTCTGGTGGTTGCGGATTGTTATTGTACAAGGGCATATTAGGCATAGTAGGAGATCGAGCGTGTGCTCCCCGGATACCAAAAGCTTTTAGAGCCTCGGTCCTGCTCTGTCGTTGGGGGGTGATGCCGCTGGCCGATCGATCATGCCGCGCGGCAGATGGGATAGATGGGAGAGGTTTGTTGGAACTTCGCTTTGCGACGACGAGGGAGCTTGCACGAGACGACTGAGAGAATGGGCGGGGCGCGGCTGCCGTCAGAGGCGTCCTTCCATGTGGGTTGCTTGGTTGTTGTCAGTGAGTTGTTGTCGAAGGGGAGGCGCGTGTCGGGAGAAGAAGCACTCACTCGTCGAGGTTCCGGGGCAGGAAGAGGTCCTCGTCACTCAACGGCGGCGACAGGATGTTATCGGGGGCGCGTCCTTTTTCAATAGGGAGATCAGAGGCCCTATCAAGTGCGGCAGCTGATGGGTTCTTAGATTGTTGATCGGCAGTAAATCGACCAACTACGGGGGAGTTTGCAGGTAGGGGCTTCCTGCGGACCGGGGATTGGACGGCGACAGGCACAGCTTGGGAGGACTGGGAACGAAAAGCAGCAAAAGACGATATGGCAATTGAGGCCAGGGACGAGCCCTTTTGGCGAGGCGGCGAGGCGTTGTTGGGAGGCTGCGCGCCCTCGGGGGACGCTTGGACTGCTTGCATTATCTCGTATTATCCCCCCGCGATAGACATGGCTTGCACAAATGATGAGCGCAAAGAGAGGTGGAGAGTCGACCCAAAGTCGGTTGTTCGAAAAAGGGGACCCGCCTAGCGAGGCCAAGTACATGTGCCGGCGAAGGGAGCGCTTTGGGGTTGATGAGCAGATCGCAGCGCTGGAATTGGTCGAATCGAGGCGCTCACCCACGCTGACCTGGCCGTGATGGGCGGTTCGCGCTGTTCGAGTGGAGCGAGCCGCGCCAGGGGGCTGCGTCCGGCGCTGCAGGTACACTTTTTAGCCGGCCAATCAGCGCCGTGGATTAAGGAGAGGCTCAAGAGATCTATCGTGGAGGGTGCGTTGCTGTGTGTGATTCGAGGGCGTTGTCGCCTTCAAAGTGTGGGTAATGATGGGTGTTGATGTCCCACAGTCTCGCGCGCTCCGGTTGACGGTTGACGTTGACGCTGGTTGGCATGCTGGCCCGCAATGCCTGAGGACGTGAAACACTCCGCGAGGCGCCAGCATAGCTGCACCACAAAAGTCGGTCCCAACTCACCACCATGTGCATAATGAAGGCAACCCTGCAGTGTGACACCCGCAACGGGTGGCTTGCATTCACCTTTATTTTGGCATCGCGCAATCTTCCGACAACTACGGAAGAGGCCAAATCAGGAGGTCATCACGCTAGGGCATCCGTCTTGAGATGTGGCTGATGCTCGCCAGCCGCGAACGACGGACAGTGCTCACAGCAACGAGTCGTGGAGACGAGTCCAGCCTCTCGGCCTATGCTAACGGTGAGGGCAGTTCCCTTGGACATGACGAGGCCCCTGAGATGCAATCTTAGATTTATAGCCGCGGGCGCATATCTCGCGGCCTGACTAGCATGTGCCTGTATGGCCTTGACTCTCAGGCATGCTTCCGACTTCCGACGCCGCATAACTATCGTGCCATGGCAATTTGGCAATTCCAGACGTGCCGACGCCACGACAATTGGTGCATGGTCTGATATTAGTAGTTATTCTTATACTCCATGGTGGATCGCTCATCGCCAACCACCGACCCGGCCCTCGTCCCATCGCTCCTTGCGTTCTGCTCGAAGGTAGGCAATCTTTCGGCCTTCTCTCAACCGCCTCACAAAGTCCGTCACCTCTCGGTCACTAGCAACGGCATCCCCACCGCCAAAGCCTTCGCCTTCGAGAAAGCTCTCTTCCAGTCCTCGGCATAGGGCCTCTTGCTCACCTACTGACGCACTTAGTCGTTGATACAGGGCTGGAGGACTGAATTCTCGAAGAGCTTCGTCCTGTTCAGCCTGCTTTGCTTTCCACTGGCGTTCCAGAGCACGAAGTGCTAGTAGACGCGACTGTGTTCCATCACGCTGATGCTGGACATGTGCTTCCAGCTGTTTGAGTGATTCCGCCAAGCCTACATTCTGTGCAAGAAGCGCCTGGAGGGGGGCGATAGATGCAGGTAGTGATGAATGTGTTGTTTCAGGGCTGTGGACTATAGCATGTTGTAGTTCTGACGTCTGAAGCACATGATGCAAGTCCTTGGTCCTACTTGTACCTTAGTGGTGCACTTATCAACAACGCAGAGTAGGCATACGGTTTGTCCTTGAGCACGTCAGGTAGCCAGCCATCATCCGGCGGTTGGATAGTCGGCTGCTCTGATCCTATCTGTGAATACTGCTGCTGTGCATGTGGATTTTGTTGCTGATCTCCCGAGTACGATGATTGACCTGGTGGGGGTGG
Source organism: Alternaria atra (assembly GCF_907166805.1). Lineage (NCBI taxonomy): Eukaryota > Fungi > Ascomycota > Dothideomycetes > Pleosporales > Pleosporaceae > Alternaria > Alternaria atra. Next base: position 4,158,568 of record NW_025091321.1, read on the forward strand.
GGGCAATGGAGGCCCCTGTGATGGAGTTGCATTCCCACTCGAACGTCCTGGCTTTGGCGGAGGCGGTGGAGGTGTCGATGCATCGTACTGGTAGAAATTCTGAGAGTGGCGTGGGGACGAATAGGCCATGATAGAGTGTGATGTTGAAGTGCGACGGAGCGATTGCATGTGACGGTGTTGGGTAGTGCTAGCGCGTCGAGGTACAAGATCTAATCTTATCTCATCTAGACCCCTGCATTGAGGCCACAGCAGCATCAACCAACTCTGGGGCACTTTCAAGCTGTGGACACGTCCAAACGCGCCTGCTCATACTTCTGCCTACACACTTTCTTTGTCGCCCTCCAGATACCTGCTGTACCTCTATCTTCTTCACCACCCACCACCATAACTGCTCTACAACCAAAATGGCAAGCATATCCCCATCAGCGCGCCCAACCTGTATCCCGCTAACTTGCGACTTCCGCTCCAGGCCAACGTTATAGCGAATTCGGGCCACGATGACATGATTGTACGTTCTACACACACGCCTCATACACACTCGCCTCTATCCCCATCGCACATTCATACCTTTTCACACCGCCAATCAGCGCAATGGCAACCACCAGCCTAGCCATGTTCGATGCTGATGAAGTGCAGCATGACGCCGTGTTGGATTACTATGGCAGGCGGCTCGCGACATGCTCTTCAGACAAGACCATCAAGATCTTCGAAGTCGAGGGCGAGAAGCACACACTAGTTGAGACACTCAGAGGGTACGTCACTCGACACCAATTGCAGCAACAATTACCTTGAATGTGCCAACTTTAGACGGGACTCGACGTTGACTTTTATAGACACGAAGGTGCTGTCTGGAGCGTAGCGTGGGCACACCCAAAGTACGGCAACATCCTCGCCTCCTCGTCCTACGATGGCAAAGTCCTCATCTGGCGCGAACAGTCCGGCAGCTGGCAAAAGATATACGAAGTCGCTCTACACACCGCCTCGGTCAACCTAGTCGCATGGGCACCTCACGAAGCAGGCTGCCTCCTTGCCTGCGCATCAACGGATAGCAACGTCTCGGTACTCGAATTCAAGGATAACAACTGGACACATCAGATCTTCCCGGCTCATGGTACAGGAGTTAACAGTGTCTCGTGGGCACCTGCATTCGCGCCGGGACAGGTCATGAGCGCAAGCGGAAACCAGGCTGGTGCTGCAAAACGACTAGTCACTGGAGGTAGCGACTGCCAGGTCAAGGTCTGGGATTTCAGCCCCGAGAGCGGCAGCTGGAACGCAACACTGCTGTAAGTCATGTTGTCTTATATTGACCGCTATTGGAGCCATTTCACTAACATTGTACCCCAATATCTAGTGGTATCCATGGCGATTGGGTACGCGACGTCGCATGGTCTCCTACTGTCCTCGCCAAGTCATACATCGCCTCCGCTTCCCAGGACAAGACTGTCTCCATTTGGACATCCTCCGATCTACGCGAGTGGAAACGCACTCAGATTGACGTCGACGCCGCCGCGTGGCGCGTGAGCTGGAGTTTGAGCGGCAATGCCCTGGCGATCAGCACTGGTGACAACAGGGTTAGCCTATGGAAGGAGAGACTGAGCGGCGGATGGGAATGCGTCAAGACGATTGAGGAGTAGAACATTATCACTCGGCCGAAATCCCCTTGCTGCTGGAAGCGACATCCTGTACGGTTTAGTCGTAGACTTCGCCCGCTGTGGTGGGAGTATGATGAGTTCAATGGCGATGATAACGGGCCGGAGATTACTAAGAAGGGTTATTATCGGAATGGCTTTGAAGGAAGATTGTGGTACGATGGAAGTTGTTGGTCATAGAGTGTGGTATGAGGAGATGGCTTTGATGCGGATGGGTAGTGTGAGATAATAGTCTCCAATCGAATTTTCCAATCATAACCAATAGTGTATTTTCAAACCTATGTTCTAAGTATCATCATGCCTCTTACGTTGATGTTGCTTGTCTCCTTCGCTATACCTCAGCGCTGCAGACGCTACCACTACCCGACCGACAACATCTAGCAGAGTCAAATGCACTAAAGAGGCCGTGATACTCTCCCTCCACATGCCATACTTGTACTAATCTTCGTAAGCTCAATCGAGAAGCAGTGAGTAACCGCGAGACCAATACCCAAATCCTGAGTAAGATCGTTCCTGCACCGAGTGGCCGAGTGGTTAAGGCGCCAGATCATGAGATGCTGTTTTCGACGGTTTTTCCAAAGTTGCCTGATACGGCATGTGAGACGGGCGCTAACTTTCAGCCTCATTAGAACTGACGACATCTAGATTTACATGCGATATTCTTGATCTTTACAACCACGTTGCTCGTCCGAAACCCGTTCGTCTTGGAAATCTCTCAAACAGCTAGATTTTTCGGGCATGCCTGTGTAATTTCGACCTTGCATATATCTCTTCATCACTCCTGTACCTTGTTGCCTAGGCGCTAGCCTCCTGCAGGCTGATTGCCCAACACCTCGCCAATAAGGCCCGAGTACGACCAACAAGTAGAGTTCTTCAAAAGAGATATATATCATGGCGACAGCGGAAGTTTACAACGGGTCGCCTTCTTCGCAACCTCCTCCAGACACCGATAGCCGTGTACAAATGGACGACTTACGCAAGCTCTCCAAGGGTGCTTCGGGACGCAACCTCAACAACCAATCTCTTGGCCCGTCTATGCTTAGTAGCCGGGGTCCTACAATATCACCATCACCACCCGCATATCAAATGTCTCCAGTTCCAACAATGTCAGGCATTCCAACAAGATCAACACCATCGAATCAAACCAACCAAACAGCTTTCACCCCAGCTCAACTCGAAGCCCAAGCGATTCTCACACACCTCCTCACACACCTCTCCCAACCCCCTCCTCCAGAAGAAATCCACGTCAAAACTGATCCCTATGCCAAATATCGCCCCTGGATCTCCCACCACAGCATCCCCACCCTAACCTCCACCATCTTCTCGCTCATCCGCCCCCAAGTCTGGCACATCCTTTCCTCTCGTCTCTCCCTCGATACCCTCAAATCCCTAGGCGGCGATCTCCGGCTCGAAGGCCGAGCCATCTATCTCAATGGCATTCTGGGAACAGACAAAAGGTTGAGAATCTACGTGGGGCAAACGGGGAATTTAAGACAGAGGGTAGGACAGCATTTGAACTTTAGGTATCGGAGAGATCATCCGAGTTTGCATTATTGGGCATTGGAGTGGAGTGTGTATAACGTTTTTGGCGTTCTTGCCGTGGTGCTGCCTAGTGGAGGTGGGAATGGAGGAGGAGGTGGGGTGGTGGTGGCTGGGATGGAGAGACTGGATTTGGTGATGAATGTTTTGGAAATGTGGATGTGTCTTGTTTTTCGGTCGTTACCGACTGATACACTGCAGGAATGGTTACCTAGTAGTTTGCTTGTTGATGATAGAAAGAGGTTGGTAGCGAAAGAAGGTGTGGTGGGTGGATTGAATGTTGCGAGCCCACTTGATCAGGGGACCGACGTCAAACAGATGCCATTCGTGGATCTTAGTGGTGAAGAAGACTCTATTATACAGAGTTATTTGCAGGAGGTGCAAAGAAGGAAAGGCGGTCGGGTGGGTAGTCTGGATACTAAAGAAGAGAGAAAGATGAAGGATGTAGAGGTGGAGGTGGATGAAGAAGAAAGGGCGCTGAGGAAGAAGATGTATGCGGAGAAGGCAAGGGCATGTAGTAGTAGGAGGAGGGATACGGATATTGTTATTCCGCAGTGGATTTTCCTTGGGGTCGTGGCGGTGGGGGTCGGGGTTTTGTTGTTCAGGAGTAGTGGAGGGCCGGGGGGTAGCGGACGGTGGAGGTAGTGAGGATAGGGGCGTGGAATTACTGGATTAGATGATTGATTTATCCAAAGACATGACATCCATCTGACGCGTGGAACGAGAGTTTCGTTGCAAAAGCTCGGGCTCAGGGTGAGCTCGACATCGATTGACAGTATCGCACATGTATCGCCTGAAAATAACAACTTCGAACTAACCCAAGCTGCAGAGTTCGTCTAATGGAATAGCGACTGTGTTGTAGAACTCGATCGCAGTTACCGGCCCTCTCAAGTTTAAGCACCAATGAACCGCGTTCTTGTATTTCGTGCCCATGCGATACGCGACCTCTTCATCAATACGTAAGTTGACCCTTCTGTGAAGTTCCTTCGCCTCCAACTCATAGAATTGTCGCATGTCTGGCGACAAAGCAATCAGTGGTGCCTTTTCGGGCTTGTATCTTGCAGCCAGCAAGGCCATCAGAGGAGACCAGATCGCAATCTCAAACAGCACCAAACCCAAGGAGTAGATGTCGTAATGGACCTGATATCCAGAGGCTGCTTCACCCTGATACAATGGATGCCGATATATGGCTGCTTCTAGGTCATGGAGAACTTTTCCGCGGTCAATCGTCTGGGCCTCAGTGTGCTGACGCGAGTAGCCGAAGCCTTGAACCAAGGCGGTTTCGATCTGTCGGAACCCAACTAGAGCCTTCGTGGAGTAGGCTTGCGGAAATATGATGTTGTTACTGTTAATGCTCTTGTGCATCCAGTCGCTGCCATAGAGCCTAGCAAAGGTATATACTATACGCTTGGCTAGCTTGTATCGTGTCTCGAGCGCAGGCTTGAAGGAGGAATGGAAGAGCTTTCGCAAAGACAGGGGCTCGCTTGCGATCATTTCTGGAGTATCGAGCGGACTTAGTGGGAAACGGAAGACGATCCACCAGCAGTGGCGATCTGGATCATCTGTGTATCCAACTGCTTGCAGAGTTTGAAGATGGCGTTGGTTACCAGTTTTGCCCAAAAGCGAGACTAGTTTGCGAATTCGCTCTTGCAGAAGATCTTTGTCCTCTTCTGAGATATTTGGATCATAGTCCTTCTTCTCATAAAGGTATGCAACCTCAGGATTGTCATGACCAGGCTTGAGGAAACGCGTTTTAGCCAGGTCTCCAGGAGTCATATCACGGAGACTCCAATCACCCGTTTGAGATTGACTTCTTGGTAAGGATGGTGCGTTTTGCAGTGATATGACCTTGCATTGTGCTAGATACGCGACGTCTACCTCTGAGAAGCTCTCCTCATACGGTGAAGCATTCTGCAGCAGTGAGAGCCGCTCCATGTCGGATGTCTCTTGGACGATCTGGAAATTAAAGCGCGTTCCTTCCTGCTGTACTTCTTTCCGCTGGTTCTCGAAGATAAGCTTTTGCAGCCCATTCACGTGTTTTTCTAGTGTGTCGACAAAGTGCTCGAATTTCTCTTTGTCGCGGATAGCCCAACGCAGACGTCTTGCAACACTGTTCTGTTTCTGGCTGGTGGAATGCTCTTCTGATTGCTCGGCTTGGATCAACGCTACCAAGTTCCTCTCTGGGTTTGAGCTCCTCAATACACGGTGTAAACTTCGCCTCATCTGCACCGCCATAGCGGTCGCTTTTTTAGGTTCTGAGTTAGCAGCGTCCCTGCATTCCAGACCATACTTATTCTCCTGTTGCTGGAGACCGGTAACGAGTGCCTCGATGCGCTGTAACGTTCTCACAATGAGCTCGTTCAACGGGTGCAAAGCTGGCACAAGCTCGCCCTCGGCGAGCCCAACGCTTGTAGCCCATATGTTCAGATGAGCCTTTGCTGTCTCGATCCGAATTACTAGATCTTCCGTGTCTTCGTCGAAGCGGACCGTTTCGTCTAGTATCTTCATTCCCTCTGCAACTGCCTTGAACACGATAGGTGCAATAGCGAGCGCAACCCCAGCTACTTCGGCCATAATTGATGGATAAGAAAATTAGAGCATGATACAGCAGAGAAAGGCACTCTGCCTTGATGGAAGAATGAGAGCCATGCTTTGATACATTAGCGAATCTGCATTAGCGCTGCGTTATCATTGGTCGCGAAAGCGGAAAGAGCAGGTTATGTATGAAGGAACTAGTCACATTTCTAGCATTGGCCGATCCACCAATCCAATCACAACACGCACACCACCAACATGCTTATGAAAACGATGCGGCTTACGGTCCAAAAGGATATACGAGCTCCGTCCCGCTGCACCCGTCACTCAAATATAATATTGACAGCTGAAACGTGCATGCACTCCCATCCGCGTTGACGAATGCCACTGCGAGTCTCCGCGCCCGACCTCGGTGGTGAAAGTTAAGAAGCTCGCCTTTCCGATGGCGTGCGACAACGAACATCACGCTCTCTGTTCGTTTTTGCTTACCAAGGTAGCGACTGAGACTCGCATGCGCTGTCCTCTATAACCTCTACATGCGAACTACTGCGAGCTCATCTACTCTCGCCGGCCTCGGTGCTGAACTTCAAACCGATTTGCAATGGATGAATTTGAATGGGTCAAGTCATTTGCGGAGTCTAGCTATGGTACAATTAGCGATACTTTTTCGCTACCGGTAGAAACAGAGAATTTGGAACCGTTGCCTCCAACGACTTCGCGGGGTTCTTTCGCGTCATTCGTCTGCCATGTCACTAATCTGGAGCGTCAGCTGCGTTCGTTTTCACCCATTGTTCTTGATAATTCTTCAACCGTCAGAGTTACGGGCAAGATACTAGGTCAGGGGAAGACATTTATGGTCAAGCATGCTCAATGGATTCGAGATGAAAAGGAGCCACCTCTCGAAGTCGCCTTGAAGGAGATCATCCCAGACCTTAAAGCGTCAAATGAGAGCCCAAGGTACCGCTCCCGGCAAGCTTAGTACGTTCAGCTGACTCAATCGTGAAGTTTTTCTTCTGGCTCTAGCCGCCTGGCACAGAACGACTGGAAAGAGATCTTGTTTGAGATTCGAGCTCTCCTTCACGAACCTATTCGATATCATCCCAATCTTATCCGACTGCTGGGCATCCAATGGGGAATCTCGCCGATTTCAGAATCCACTTACCCCGTGCTGATTATGGAGTATGCATCGCTTGGTACCTTCGCAGCCTTGCAGGCATCTTCTGAGCCATTGCCGTTTTCAGTCAAGCAGAAGCTGTGCTACGACGTTGGGCGGGGGTTGTCCGCGCTCCACGCATGCGGAATTGTGCATGGAGATATGAAACATGAAAACGTGCTTATTGTCCCGGCCAAGGAACCACTCGACAGTATTCCATATACTGCGAAACTCGCCGATTTCGGTGGTGCCGTCATGGATATGACTCCTTGGGAATCTCGAAAGATGGAAACCTGGACGTGGCCCTTTCAAGCGCCAGAAATCACGAATGACCAGCGTCTCTCGAAGGATGAAATGATACTCACTGACGTCTACTCTTTTGGCTTACTAGTTTGGAGGGCGTTTGAGGACGGCGAGGGTTTTGTGTCGCTTCCTGGAGCAGCACAGGATGCAATTGACGAAGATAAGCGCAACTTAAGCGCTTCAAAAGCATCTCAAAGCTTCACTTCTACTGCTGTCGCTAGTATCCGCGACTATGCTAGCATAAGAGGAATATCGGAGCGCTGTGTAGATACAATTACGTATACCATCCTCCACACCATCCGACTGAAACCACAGGATCGGGATCTTGTCAAAGCCCAAGCAGCATTGCGAGGCTTGAAGTACGATCAGCGTGTCACTTGAAGACCTGATACTGACGGAATACAGTCCTGGTCACATTCCCAAATATTTGGATTTCATCAAGAAGATGAACGAGAAACTAGCAGCCAGTGAGGCTGGGAGACAACCTGTAGGTCAGCCTTCACTTGCTGCATCGTCGCTTATCGGTGTCTAGGGAAAACATGGAATTACCCGAGATAGTGCTGCATTGTTTCTTGGGCGATATGGTAATGACGTAGACTTTCAGGATAACATGTATAGACCTGCTGTGCTATGGCATGCATTCTTTGGCTGACGGCTTTCAGGCCAGGCTTTCGACCTCGACTGAACGAGCCTAATCCCGAAAAACTTTTGTTTGAGCCAGAGAGATTAAAAACGATCTTGACTTGGGACCAACAACGGCAGATGTTGGACGAAATGAAAGCCGCTGCTGACAGTGTTGCAAGTTCACTTGGGGGCTTTTTCGAAATGAACAAAACTGTCGCTGCGTTCTACGTGTTTCAGAGTTGCCTACTGGAATTTGGCACGACATTCAACGCCAACGAGGCCGTACAGTGGCTGTTGAAAGCCTCTTCCAACGACGACAGCCACGAGGATGCAGATTACTTGTCGCAGGCCTGGCTGTGGCGGATCTCACGCGCGCTCGACGTCAGTGTCGACCTCGCTCCAGAGAGACTTGAGTCCCTCCTACAGGTCTCCGTGATGCGAGGTCACTGGTGCTGTCTCCAAGACATACTTGAGCTCGTTAACAGTAATACTGGGTCAATTCAACAGCAGTGGTGGGGCAAATTTCAGCAGTTTCGTAACATCTTGCTTTCGCAAATGGGTGCCGTTGGAATGGGCTACTTCTACCGGCCGCATATGACACGACCCTGGAATACAGTCAACATGAGAGATACCAAGGACCTTGATGAGAACATCGCCGCTATTCTAGGCGAAAGCTACAACTCCTGCCTAAAACTGCTCAATCTTCAGTCTCCAGGGTCGTCAACGCGACAAGGCCACGACGGAGGAAAAACCGCCTTTGATCGAATTTATGTCAATATACGAGGACACGGTCCGTTGCACTATGCCGCCGCAAGCGGTTTTCTTGATGCTCTGCGCTACATGATCGCAAGATATGAGTGCGATGTGGATCTGCCAAATCAGCATGTGGACGAGACCCCTCTAGTATGCGCCTGCTCTGGTGGGAAACTCGAATGCGCTTTGCTATTGCTCCATAATGGGGCTGATCCAAACGGATGTTGGCATGGGCAAGAAGGACCGCTACACTGGCTTTGTAGCTTTCTGCCCGACGAGATGGAGACTATCGCATCCGCACTAGTCACGGTAGGGGCTGATATCGAACTTCGTTCTGGCGGAATGCGCGCAGACGTTCGTGGTATACGAGCTGATTGGGAGCATCTTTTTGAAACCAGAACAACGCCACTTGGAAGGGCAGTGCTCATGAACAATCTCGAGGCAGTCAAGGTGCTTCTGAAATTAGGGGCTGATCCTCTAAAGAAGAGTGCTAACGCACATCCGGCTGAGTATAAAGGACTGCAGAATATGGCAACGATGATCGACATATCCTCGCCTTTTGAGATTGCTGCTGCCTTGACTCTTCCAGATATTCTTGCCGAATTCATCAAGCATATCGATGGTCCCAGTGGAACACCTCGACAAAAGCTCCTGGACGTGTCCTCCGTTATTAATCTAGCACGTGGCAAGAAAATCACCCAGTTTGACCCATTGTCGTTGCAAAGTCGTCTCGTTCGTCACGGACCCAAATGGAAAAGCAATCTTCTGGGTACTTGGGTAATACTGCATGTTCGCGCACTTCCTTTTCAGGGTGAGATGCCCGCCGAGGAGCTCCAAAAAGAACGTAGTAGGACACTGTGCAATGAGGTGGCTCTTGGAAACCTAGACATTGTAGAGTGCCTCCTAGAACTTGGGTATAGCGCTAGCGGAACTTCGGATCATCGGCCCCTGCACAAGGCTATCGAGTTAAATCACGAGGACATGTTCAAACTCCTCATACGTTACCGGGCGGATACTTCTGTTACAGCGATAACGCCCGTTGGCAGTATTTCCTTGCTCCATGTTTGCGCGTCGCGACCACGCCAGTCACGTCCAGGGAGAGCCATCGCCGATGCTCTCATCAAAGCTGGTGTGCCAATCGAGAGCACGGATAGACGTGTCAGACCACCCCTTGCAATGGCAGTACTGAACCAAAACTTTGACGTCGCTCGGGCGTTAGTCGAGAATAACGCTGATGTCAATGCGGTCTATCCACTCCAAGTTCCCAGTTTCAACGGGCCGGAGACCAAATCAGTCAGCGTTCTTGTGGAAATTCTGTCTCAACATACGAATCGCACCCTCGAATCGCTAAGGTTTCTTTTCGGCAAGCGTGAGGGTGGTCCAACCCAGCGACCTGCGTTCTACGTTGATCTGACTAGCAAACTGACTATTCTACACCTTCTTGCTGGTAGTCCCAACTACACGCAAATCGGTCAGATAACGCCCAAGATTCTCAATCTTTGTCTGGAAACCTACTCGGACTATGAGCTCATCAATTCAAGGCACCCGCTTCTTGGTACTGCGCTATATTACGCTGCTGCGACTGGACATAAGGCTATGGTAGAGCGGCTTCTGCAATATGGTGCAGATGAGACGCATTCTGCGGGTCCTGATGTTGATGATTCAGTGCAAACTCTATTCAGACCAAGAGACTCTTGGACGCCGCTTTGGGCTGCGACACTACGATTTGACGAAGAGTTGAAGAAGGGAGTGGTTTTTCCACCAGCTGGACCATCCGGCGCATGGCTAAACTCGAATGTCATACAGAATCTTGAAAAGAATGTGGCTTTCTTATCCCTTAACAACAAGGACGCGTTGGCTAAACAGGCCATCGAGCAACTTTGGAAGAAGAAGGAGTCGCTCCAGGCTGGATTTCGCACATCTCGGATGGAGAGGGCCATTGCGAAAAGAGCGAGGAAGGTCGGAGAAGAATCTCCTGTTGATCTTGGGATACTTTCTGGGAAACCCGGGGAGAATGACGAGAAGAGCATACGGGAGGTATGCACAGGCATTGAAGATGATTGGAAGACCGGGGAAGTCCAGGCGATCCTTGAGGGTCTTGGGCTCTAAGAGAGCAGATCCAGCGCCTAGAACTGCCGAGATCTAGAACACAACGTGGATAGAAAATCAATCCGGGGACGGCTGGGGAAGTAATGCCTCGGGCCTTTGCAAGGAATTTTGGGCTTCGAAGTTTTTCCGAGCCTCGGATCATGAGGTTTCCAGGTCACAACGATCAAGGTTAAGCGACACTGCGAGTAATGTTCCATGTCGACGGGCCTAAAAGGTTCAAGATCAACATGCAACATCGCAGGTCAATTACTATTCTCGTCAATCTACTTTGTCAAGCACGTGAGAATAGGGCTTACTAGAACTGTGCCGTCCTTCAGGGTTGTACAAAGCTATGTCAATTTGGGTAAAACAGCCTCCAGTCTTACCAATTCGAGTACCCCCAAAGGGTCGATTGTCCATCAGAGATCTGGAATCGTCTAGATGCTATGCAGCCATGCTACCAGATCCAGCGAGATCGAGTTCATTTCCTGACTTGGAGATTCCCATGGCTGGCTGAGAAACGCACTGCCGTGACCCTGACACCTCAAGCCTTGCTTCTCCAGGCGACGAACAAACCCTTGTGGCTTGACGTACTAACTTAACGAGTAATAAGAGCAGGAAGGTAGCTGTCGAATTGGTGCAATTGAAGTTTAGCTCACCTTTCTACTGCAGCATTTCGATAGTATCGGCTTCACCGACCTCAATATCCTGAGGAGACTGCAACTTCTAGAACGAAGGGGAAGAATGAGGAAAGAATGGTCCAGCCCGACGAGATTTCTATAAGACTCTACTCGATGTCGTCTCACTGCGTTATCCAGTCAACATTGAACAGCATCTCCTCTGTCGAGCTTCCATCATATCCAGGATCTCGCCATGCACTTCAACAAAGTAGCTGGGCTCACCTTGAGCGTCGCCATCCCCGCTTCCGGCCTCTCGATTCCCCGAGATGCAGCTCCTGAGCCTGCTTCTGGAGTAGTCTCCAAGATATTCTGCGATGTTGTGCGTGGTCTTGTCACTGTCGCAAAACAGCAACCCCAGGCAACTCCGTTCTGTTCTTCCTACCTCAAGATTCCTGTAGTCACCAAGACTTCCACGATCACTTCTTTTACTGCGTAAGATAGCACCATCCCTCTTTACCATTATTTCGTTGCTCACAAATGCAGAACCATCACGAAAACATCCACAATCACCTCAGGATCAACCACGACCACTGATGCAACGAACACGATCACAACAATTGCAACTGGAACCGAGACGGCCTCCGCCACCATCACAGAAACGACAACGACAACAGAAACCATCTCCACTGTCTCCTACTTCCCCACTATCACCGCATGTGCATCTCCACGAGCTGTGCAAAAGCGGGCTGCTGCTGCCCCTATCAAGAAGCCTTCATGCTTCGGCAACTACATCGAAGGCCAGGCCCTTAGCTCAGCATGCAAATGCCTCTCCGTACCTACCTTAAGTACAACCACGACGACGACCTTGAGCATTCCCACGACTACCACAACTTCAGTCACAGTAAGCCTTTAAGCAGCTCCACCAACCTCTTTTTCCAGTTACTAACCAATGATCGCTCTATCAGGTACCCCTAACGATTTTTGCAACTGCAACAGCAACGGAAACCGGTACCGCAACGGATACCATTACGAACACAGCCACAGAGACGTCCACAATTACTGAGCGGACAACGGTCTACACCGCAACGTCTCCCGTCATCGCCATCCCCACATTCACCGTCTACGCTATCGGAGGCCCTAATAGCGGCAACCCGATAGCCGACGCAGGAGTGTATATACCCAATACAGTAGGCGACCAGAGGGGATTATCGCCAGTGCTGCAGTTCACCACAGTGAACAACAACGTTCTCAAAGTTCTCAATGGACCAAATGCGGGCTCTACAGCTGCAACAAACCCCAATGCAGGTGGTAGTGGAGCTTACGTTCTCTTTGGCTCCACTGCGAGTGGCCTACTTGATACCACCTGCCAAGTCACTGCCAACAGCGACGGTACGTGTCCACTATCTTGCCAGGCGAGCAGAGGTACTACTAGCTATGATTGTGGGACTTACTGGAGGATTGGTAGCGATGCTGATGTTGGGAATTGCAACCGATTTACCCCCTATGCCGTCGGTGGCTAGATGGTAGATGTGGTAGTTGTATTAGTGCTTGACTAGAGGGACAACAAACCGCCCGCTTATAGACAAATCGATGCTTAGAAACTGTATTGAGGTAAAGAACACAAAATTACTTCACCTATTGCTCGTTCTTCTTCCCAGCGGCCTCGTTTCAGCAAGTGTTCCGAACCCCGCGTGACCTGTACCTGCTCCCCCTTCGTCTACCAGCTCTCCATACCGAATCTTCATGCTTAACAACTCCTCTCTAACACTCTCTTCTTCCTCGTCTTCCTTGTCTTTCTCAATCAGCCTTTCCATTTCAGTGCGCCCCGTATTCGTAGTCACAATCTGTAAGAACCCCCCATCCGTCGCCGGTACACCATTCGCCATAAGCGACCAAATTCCAATACCAACGAACGCTAGAGCAAAGCTGAGAGATAAGGCGTATGGAATGATTAACTTGATCGGGCTAGAGAAATGGTACGTAGTGCGATACTCGGTGATGTTGACTGGATAAGGGACACGCCACGTATCAAGAGTAAGTGCGGAGATGCTCACGTTGGTAAGGAAATCGTTGAGCATGCCTTCGCTCAAGTCCAGATCTCGACGTGGGTCAAAATCCTCCTGCCATATCCAGTTGTAATCCGATCCGAATTCCACTGCATCATCGATTTCTGTATTGTATATGGATGTGACGTTGTATCGCTGTGTGTTGAATGCCGACCATTCAATAATCGTGTCGTCTGCAAATAATAAATCAGCCAAGAGAACATGACTTTCATAAGGGTAAAAGACATCTCCGAGGACATACTCTGCTTGATAGTGCTGTTCGATAACGGGACTAGAGTTCCATTCCACTGAGTATAGTTCCAGTTTTCAGCCTCACCCATAAAACCCTCCCATGTGTATTGCAGACTTAGAAGGGAGGCATCCATCGGCACATACATATCCCAGTTTGTAAGACGGTCCCTTGTCTGAGAATCCCACTCGACATACTCCGGAGTGTCCACGGGGACATCAGAGGCATTCGGCCATGGCTTGCCTGTTCCGTACGGGAATCTGTATACGCTCTGAGTGATATTAGGCATTGGCTGTACGTCGTTGATAACGTGACTGATGTGTCGCACCCCTCGAGTGTATGAGACGTTTAGATGCATAAGTACCGAGAAGGGTTCACAGATTAGGCTTTCTGTGCTTACGGCATATTCATACATCAATGAATTGTTATTGAATCCGTACATTCCGGGATACCGTATCTTGCTGATGTTGAACACTGGTAGTGGATCCGCCCAGGAAGCTTTATTATCCCAGATGATTGCGAACACGGGTGCTGAGCTAGGGATCTTGCTAATATAAGTCCAGTTCTGTGTCTCTTTTTTGCAATCCAGCTGTAGGGTTCGGTACTCTAGAGCGTAGCTTATGTTCTCACTTTTGGGTGATGGAAAGTCAAGTATCTCCCCACTTAGTAAAACTAGTTTTGCTAGGCTGAGAAGTGGCCTCGAAGGCTGTCTAGATGATCCGTCAGCGAATTCAACGAGGTGCAATGATTCATTTACTCACACGTAGTCGTAGTTTACTGTACCATCTAGACCGTCGTTTTTCAGCCCTGAATCTCGTGGCATGGAAGCCCTATACAGATACGCGAGACTGGAAACCGAGGTATGATTAGGATAAAGAAGGTTGAGATTATCCGGAGGTGGTAGATTCATGACCGAAAGACTGACGTTCCGAATCGAGGTATAGGGTCGAGAAGTAACGGTCAACGAAGACGGTGGATAAATCACTGCTAGCGGCAACAGCCAAACGAACACAGCCATCGAGAATAAAAAAGGCGTCTCTTTCACGATCTTAACCTAATGTAGGTGTACGAAGTCAGTATATAACCCACATACAGTCCGTATATAGAAGTTACCCACCCTAGCTAGCTCAAGGGGGTTCGAGCGAATATGGAACAGCTGCTCTATTTGAGCTATCCGGAGGAGTCTTCGCCGAAAGATCATCCATAAGTGTTGTGTAAATGAGAGGCCTACGCTGGCGACTAGGCATGCTTTGAACAACGTTGTAATGAGTAGGGAGATGGCGATGACTTCGGATTGTTCGAGTAGGCGATTCTCGGCGAAGGTACCGTTGAGGTGGACGTAAAAGATCGCATGAGCAACGGCGAGTAGTACAGCTAACTGATATGAGGTTGTTGCTCTCCATAGTAGGGGGCTCATACACGTACCAGTAACAAAAAACACAACGATAAGAGCAATAGTAGCTCGCCGACGAGTCCAAGTTGATGTTAGCCATGGTGGTTTGGAGATGCTCGTGCTAGTTTGCGTTACTGAAGATCCAGGGGTGGGCGCGATTGATTCTCTGCCACTAGCAGGTATAAGTTGTGTTGACTGCTGGACATTGTGATCTTTACCACGCGCTGTGTGATCGTCGTCTTCGCTCATTCTGTTCAATTTCCAAGACAATGATTTCTACAAACAACAGGATGGAATAATGAAAGAATCAATACAAATTGGGAATCTCGATGCTTTAGCGTATTGAAGTCCACCATCAGCCTCGTGCGGCCCCCAACACGCCACCACCAGAGGACGGCGGGGTAGTTCTTGGCAGCAGATACATATTCAACAATACTGAGACATGACGTCTTATGATAGGAGGGAAAACAAAGAAAAAGCAAGCCTATCCCCCACGCATACTATCTTGGGCTGCCTCAACCTCAACCTCAACCTCAGCCTTGTCTACACAGCAGTACGCTGATTACGATGCGAGTAGTATGCGCGCCTAGCAATAGCCCCATTGACACACTTGGTACCACTGGCCACAGGCTGCATAATCGCCTTGCCAAAGTTGCAGGTACCGAATTGCATGCCATCGGCTGAGCACACGGTGGCACCGTCAGAGCTACATTCTTCTCCACCTGAACCTGTAATTGGACCTACAGGAGAGGGTACGACGGACGGCTGTGGTTGAGCTGCAGGAGATTGGCCGGTTGGTCGAAGTGCTGCGGACGGAGCGACAACGGAACCGGTGGGAATAATAGCGGATCCTGCACCTGGAGCGAATACGCCGTCAGTCTTGGAGGGTAGAGGTTGCATGGGCGCGGTGACAGTCTTGATAGTGCGGAAGGTGGATGAGACGGCGGCTACAGAGGAGGGTGTGACTACAGATTGAGAAGCTGGTGGAGTCGGAGGAGGGCTGGCGGAAGCCGAGCCAGCGGCTGATGAAGCACCAGTGCCAGTGCCGGCATCGACGTTGCCACTACCACCACCAGCACCACCCGTATTCGGCTGAGAAGCCGAGCCAGAACAGAGATCCGCAAAGGGACCTGTTCCAGCAGACATGACGTATTTTCCGGGGTTTTCAAACGTAAAGTCTTTGCTCTCGACGCTTGTGCCGCAGGATGCAGAGACTCCGATATTTGCAACCGCCATGTCAGGAAGAGCCTCGAAACCAGCTGTATCGTTGGAGCTTCCAGAAACGGTGATGGGCGCGCAGTTCATGTACATCTCCCTGTTTCCAATCTTGTTGAACCATGTCCACGCTGTAGTCATGACTCCATTGGGAAGCTCAGCAGGAACAATGAACTTGAAGGCATTATCGGTACTGGGACCGTTCTCGTCGAGATTACCCTTGGCAGAAACAGGACAGCCACCTTCGATGGAGTAGATGACTTTCCACTTGGATTCCTTTGTGGGCTCCTTGTCGGTGGTTACGCTCATTTGGCAGGAGCCGCCGCCGTGGACAGCTGTGCCGGTGAAGGATAGGGTCTGCTCGGAACCTACGGGCCAGTTGTTCATGGTTTTGACGGTGTATGGTACGGCTTTGCAGGGGAAGTCGGAACCGGAGGCGTCGAGAGGAGAGTTGTTGGGATTGCCGTAGGGTACAGGATTCGCCATGATTATATGCGCGTTTGCGTGGAGCGGCGCCATGGCCAGCATGGTCACCGCGGCGACAAGGATCGACTTGATGGACATGATGTTCCCTAGACCAGCTGAGGAATGTGTGTTGGTATTCGAAATGGTGTACCGGAGGTGTGTGATCGAAGACGGTGCTGTTGTGAACTTGTCGCAAGTAATGATCGGAAGTATTAGTTGGGAATACTTCGATGGTTGCGTGGTTGATATGCTTGTCTTGTTTGTGATTTCGGTGAGTTGGGTAGGAAGAATATCAGAAAAGTCTTTAGTAGTCGCAACGCTAGGAGTAAAGAGAGTGTTGTGGTATGATAATGTAATAGCTCCGCCAGTGAGCAATATTACAATAGCTTCACAATGGAAAAGAGCGTGGATAGAAAGAGTGTGGGTATGAATATAAGAAGATGTAAGAAGATGAAGGTGAATGTGGACGATAGCAGCATTGAAGGCTCTTTAAGGGATGAACGCGAAGCGCTGTTATGTGACCGGGGTCAGTTAATGGTGACAGCGGTTAGTCAACGATTCTTGGCGGTTATTTAACGGGGACAGCGGTTAGTTGAAACGGTGACGGCGGGTAGTTCATGAAGACTGCGCAGGGCTCGACGGTTATGAATAGCCATCGGTACCATCCGTCCTCTACCTTGCCCATGTCATGAAACCACTTGCGCTACGTGCAATATAGAGAATCCATGGTTGATCCTTAAGCGGTAGAAGGATACCGAGGGGCGAACAACAACAGGGAACGATCAGGCTCCGACGTCGTGGGCGCCACTGATCATGTAAAGAAGGCATGGCTCGCATCTGAATTTCCATCTCTTTTTTTACCTACAGTGTATTCTACAATAGACAAGTAGAGAACTTGTGCGACGGAAGGCCTCTGGACATTTCGAAGTCTTGCTTGCTGATGTATTGGCACGGAGGGCAGGTTCTTCAAGCGCGGAAGATGCCATTATTTACGAAAGGGCCTCGGATAGTCGCGGCGATTGCTGCATTGATGGTATCGAAGAGTGCAATAGTCACATCATGAAGTGGAGCATGCGAGGTGAAGGGGAAAGAGCCCTAGTGACTTGTGTATTAGCGGGTCTTGGCAACACTAGCCGCTTCGCAACCGCGAAAGCATTCCATCGCCAGTCAGGGACGCGCAAGAGTATTCGCAATTCGAACGGTTTTCACTATCGGACGTAGGAGTAGGGGCAATCGCGAACCGATAAACTTTCTGACGGACCCCGTGCCCCTGTCGCCGCATACAGTGCACCCACCGATATCGCGACGCGTTTAGTGTTCGCGAGCTCTGCTGAGCTTCCTCACATCTCCTACACGAACCATCGACCGTGTCAACAGCCATGTTTACGAGTACGGGAAAGACGGCGCCACCACAGGCTTTCATGTCCAGTTATGCGCCGCGATTACGGAGCCACGGAAACTCGCTCATATCGCCCATTGTGCCGCCCTCGAATACCCTGCCTGCGCCGCGCGTGACAAAACGCGGAACTGCCGTTGCCAGCTATGCGGAAGATGCCTACGATGATGACGACTTTGAGGATAGCGATCGACCGCGACGGGCGACGGGTCTGCGCAGCGTGCAAAAGATGGACGTGGCCAGCGCAGACCATACGGCGCAAATAGCAGCTTTGGGCCAGGAGCTCACTGCGCCTGTCGACATACAAGGGATATGGCGAGACTGGATGGGCAGGCCGAAGCGCACACTGTGAGTGGCATGGTGGCAGCGTTTAGCGATGGCATGCAGACGGCTAACACACTGCAGTACAGAAAAACAAGTGCAGACGCAGTCAGTCTTGCCCGTCACGTTGATACCGATTCGAATAGACATGGACATCCAGGCTTTCCGCCCTGATGCGCCGCTGCCAACACCTTCCAACGCTCGAGAATTTGGTATCAACGAGAACCTACCCGCGTACAAACAGCCCGACGTCACTCCTGCGTATAGGCTGAAGGACTCGTTCCTTTGGAACCTGCACGAGGCTTTGACGACGCCTGACCAGTTTGCAAAGCAGTTCGTCGATGAACTAGATCTGCCAAACGATCGAAAGCCCCTCATAATCTCCCAAATCGCAAACCAGATTCGGCAGCAGCTAGAAGAATACGCCGGTGTTGCGCTACATCCCCTCTTCCATTCCGCAAACGCGCCCGCTATCCAAGGAACGAATGCAAAGACTGCTCTACCTGCGACATCTCGAGACGGCACTTCCACACCCCGAGTACCAGCCACCAACGGCGCGTCGACGCCTATGACCAACGGCGTATCGCATACAAACGGCACGCAGACACCAGCGGGCATTCCAAATGGCATCAGCGCGACCGCGACTGCCCTGCCTTCCGAAGAGCTCCACAACCCTGATGACACCTACCGGTGCATCGTCACGCTCAACATCAACCTCATGAACCGACTATACACAGACAAGTTCGAATGGTCGCTATTGCACCCGCCCGGGTTCGCAGAGATGTTTGCCAAAACGACGTGCGCAGATCTAGGCTTATCAGGGGAGTGGGTGAACGCCATGACACACAGCATCTATGAAGCAGTCCTGCGACTAAAGAAGGAAGCTTGTGAAAATGGCGGACTAGTTGGTGACGGCGAAATCGACAACGACGCTGTCGAGCCAACAATCGGCGCGGGCTGGAGATACGACCAAGAGCACCTTTGCGATGAATGGGAACCGAAAGTGGAAATCCTATCACCAGAAGAGATTGAGAAGCGTGAAGGCGACCGCGAGAGGCAGATCCGCAGACTACGCAGAGAGACTGCGCGCTTCTCCTCGACAGCGAATATGACTGGCACTCCCGCCAACGAGTTCTTCAACAACATCGAAGGACAAGAGAATATGGGTCGCGGCGAGCGCAGCAAGAAGAAGAGGCGGTTCAGAAGTTTGAGTCCGGTTGGAAGAGGCACGCCTGGCGCTGGAGGAGGATCCGGCTATGGCGGGCAGGATGGAGGGCTACAAGAAGGGTATGTAACTTTCTCATTATTGAACACGAGGATTGGGAATATCGGAACTGACAACAACTACAGGGAGCGACAAACATGGCGCTGCGCACACTGCTGGGTCTGGGGAACTGCCGTCTGGGCCGTCCGCGACGGACCAAAAGGCCCGCGTACCCTTTGCAATAACTGCGGTTACCTCTACGAACGAGACAAGAAACTTCCGCCTTGGTCGGAAAATCTGTTCTATCATGAACGGCCGCAACATGAGGTTCAACAATATCGACCGCAACGATGAGAGTAGACTTCGAGACATCTTGACAGGGCTTTACTTCATCGGTAGTGAGAGCACAATCTTGGCCGCGATTATTGCACTGGCGATTTGCCTTGTGTCCCGTCTTTCAGTGCAGGGGTGGTGCTTGAACACCCGACTATGGGTATTTGATATTCTGGAGCATTTTCTGCAGCGTGGCGTCTTGGGCTTGTCCTGTCATCATGGCAGGCTTGTAAAACACGTAACTTTCTCGTCCTCAAATTTCGGACATGGTGGCCTATTGGCTGGTGTCAGGTATCGGGTTGGAGGACCATTGCTATGATGTGGTTTGCCAGACACGGGTATGTATCTGCCTTGTAGAGTGCGAACTCGAAAACAACTGTCTCAGCCAACAACATACGGCGTTGCTGCTACTGCCTATATGTTGTATACTACGTGCCGGGGGTTTACAATATGATTGGCACATCACAGATAAGTTTTACCAGCTAGCAGTGCATATTGTGTTCATATTGTTCTTTCTCTCCTTCCTAGCGCCCTGTCAAACGCGTTGGGGACGCGTCACTTTGGTATTGCATGGGACCAATCATATATTCTACGTCGACGCTGGGTATCTGAACTGAGGATTCTGGGAACAGAATGCCGGATCAGCGGCTCGAAGGGCGCGTAGAAGATGGATGTGGTGGCTTGTCTAAGTGTAGTATGGGACGAGTGCAGGTTGTAACTTGAGGTTTTTACGAAGGATTTTCCGGGTAATAGCAAGCCTTGAGTCTTTGTCTGAGTACGCCATATCAGATTTGCTAGACGCTGTTTTCTGTTTCAAAATACGAGCGCTGTTGGTTGTATCAAGAAGGTTCTCATATATATTCTAATTATGAAACACTTGAGAGCACCATGGTGCCTTCGAGGCTGATTCTATTGTCTCGGTGCGAGCCTTCTTCCTATTGTGCACCAAAACTGTCACCCATCATTCATGTGCCCAGTCATCCACGCCAGCTATTGCATTATCGATTCTATCCAACACACACTGTCTCAGTACCCAACGCTTCTCACACCCCAGCATGACACCTCACGTGCATGTGGCGTGGGAGCAAACGTCTTGGTGTTGATTGGTATGATGGTCTTGCGCAAGACATTGCTTGTTATTGTGCCTTGTTGAATGTGACATCAGAAATGAGGAATGGAGGAGTCAGCATACGTTGCACGGGTGTGTACAGGCGGCGCACAAAATCCGTGCTCAGTGCTACAGTGTCTACCAATTAAACCCAGCCTAGTACAGCAGGTGTACAAACTTGATGCTATTGTCAGTGCAGGTGCCGTCGTACATTGGCGCTTAGCGCCTCTCCCAATCAGCCATCATCCATCGACCCACATTCCTACCTACATGCCATACTACCTAGTGATTGGACCACATTGATGTGTCCTCCACCTTCTTATTCGTAGGACGATCATACTATCCATCCAATGCTGGCGCACCACAGCAAAGACGGCCGAAATCAGTCTAGCGCATCTTTATTGTGACAATAGCAACAATGGCCGTACCAGAGGCCCGAGATCCGAAGTCTTCTCTACCGGTAACGGCTAGCTATTTTACGAGGTGTGTCAGTGTGGCGCGTGGGTGTTTAGGGAGGTATGCGAGCTGGTTCTTCTTATTGTGTTAGGTATTGTGTTGGGTGTTTCAGGTGAAGTGGTGACTAGTGGGCGGCGTGCGGAAGGATATGGGTGTATATATAGGTGACATGCCATTATTCATAGTTATACGAGATTTACTGAGTCTAGTGTTGAGGGTTGGCTGTTCGTAGTTCCTGAATCCTTTCGTGTAAAAGGGCATCTTTTGCTGACTTACGCTAGATTTGTCTTACAAACAGCGACAAGAATAACAACAACGGGCCAACGTCATCCGCAATATTACTACATCATCATATCACGGCCCATATACTGATTTTACATCTCATCCTACTCCTCTTCGTGGTCACGCAACAATCCACCGGCAAAGTGTTTAACCACGAACATTTTGCCAGTGCGGGTACCGAACTCGCATGATCACCGCCCAATCCGTCACATCAACATCACGCCACAACCCCACGATCACGATACCCCACAAGAAAGATTCGTAACAAATCGGGAGGGTATCGCTTGGCCCTTGTTATATGTCATGGACCCATTTCGCGAAGACACAGCAATAAATCTTGCAAAAGTAGCATCAACACTAAACAACGATTCATCATCATCATCTCCAACAACCAACAGACTATCCACCCTATATCCCAACAACGAAACATTAAACTCGCCTTCACCTTCCTCCTCAATATCGGGAGAGCATATACCAACAGTAGCACCACCCGCATACCACACAATCATAGACACCAATATGCCCATGCCCGACATAATGTCTCCCTACGACCCCCTACCACAAGAAGGGCGAGACTCCGATGACCTCAACAGTCAAGAAACGTGCGACGACGACACACCCGAAATCACCATAAACGCCGCCACCCAGATCCGAGGCCATGGAAACATAATTTCCATTGCGCAAATGGATAGCGTACGGATAGCGAATCTGATTTCCAGTATACTTACCGGGGACGACACCACCCCTTCTACTACTACTACTACTACTTCTTCATCCCCGTCCGCCAACTCCAACTCCGACGACAACGCTGCAACTGCTCGTCCGCCAACGCCAACAAGTCCAAGGGCTCAGAGGGAGTGTACGTCGACGACGCAAGTGCGAGGCATAAAACGCTGGTCTAACATCAACATCACGGTGAACTGCGGCGCTACCATTATTGGGGATAGGAATATCGTTGGACCGGGGTTGGGTGATATTGCGAGGCAGATGCAGATTGCGCAGAGGAATCAGGCGGCTCTACTTGCTCAACAGCGAGCGGCAGCCATGGCAGCAGGGCAGGCGCAGAAAATGGCGTCGCCACAGAATGGTGCAGTGATGTCTGGTGGAGTGTTCTTTTCGGGGAGGCCGATGGGAGAGGGAGCTGGGATGGCTGGCGTGGGCGTGGGCGTTGCGACGCCCCCAATGAGTCGCAGTTCTAGTTTGAATAGTGAGGTGGGAGGGAGGAAGAGGAAAGCAGGGGGTGATGATAGTGGGGAGGGGGCTGTGGGGAAGAGGCGTTGGTGATGGTTGTGATAACGATATAGGCAAGTCGGGTGGCTTCTCTCGATTCGAGGATCATGTTTTATTTTTCGTGTTTGTTGTCGCAGGGGCGGTCCGAGCCTTCTGGAGTCTACGTTGGCGTTGTTGTATACCAAATGGGAATGGGTAACGAGTTATGAGGTATACAGGGTTGGGGTTCTTTTTGTTGGTTGATACCCTAGGTAGTCGAATGATAGTCGTTGGTCCATATACTGCTGTTTGTTCCTTTTGCACCAGATCAGCTATTCTCAAGTCGAACTTGTGTACTGCAAGGGCGATAGTCATTCATATGTCAATGATCATCGCGGCTAAAAGTGTATCACCTTCGCCGGACTGACCAGAAGAGACCGCTGTTGGCTACGAGGAGACTAGAAGAATAGAGAGGGCTGCTTGCGAGACCATGTAACAGTGGCGACATGTCAATGATGCAGCGGCAGATGATGAATGGCTTCGTGTTCAGCCGCTTAAAACGTTAGAGGCCGCCGTCGGGGGTCGGGGGTGTCGGAGTTAGCCTTCCGCGCGAGCTTGGTGCTTGATGCTTCGTGTCCTTTTCAAGGCGCCTATGGATGTGGATGCAGCCATGAAGTGGTGATGATCAAGGCATGTGTTTTGAGATTAGATTAGACAAGATATATAGAAGGTTCGACTGGAATAGTGAATTGCATATAGGAAGTATAATCATCCGCCGTCGTATGCATCCTGCCCGCCGCAGCGCCTCAACTCACCCCTGCTTAGCGGCATCCCAAACGGGGAAGCACTCCTAAGCTCACTACCACATGCTCGCACCTTCACTCTGCCTCCTCCAGCAATTCCTCTTTCTCTCGCCCTACATTGCTAGCTTCGACACACCGAGTCGATGCGGGAGTGTAGCACGTGAATTCAACACGATCCTCCTCCAACACTGCGCCGCCAGTGTCAAGTGTGCGATTTGGTGGTTGCACTCGACGGTTGAGTAGCTCCCGAAGCGGTTCAACACCTTTACCTGGCCTCTTCTCGCAACGCAACGCCATCGAAGCCGTCGAGCAAAGCAGCCTGTGCGACGCGTCTACTCACCACATTACGACGCCCAAGCTCAGGCAAAACTAATTACCTGTAAGCCCCTTTTGTCGACTGCTCCTTGCTCCGCCTCCCTGCACTCCGTCATGCTGCTCTCGCCATTTGGCTTCCCACCTTCCTGCCACTTTGCACTCGAACCATTGCCTGACATCAGACATTTGTAATAGTCAATCCCACATATACCACCAACTGCATCTTCGAGACGTGCATACCACACTTCTTACATCATGGAGCCGTGGATGAGCTGGGCCGTGTTCCTGGCCATTGGAGGCGCCGTCTACTGGTACTACATGCATCAAGGCAATACCGCTGTTGCGCGAGGACGATCGACCACTGGCAAGCCCACTACCAACTCCCTCAAGGAGGCGGTCAATTGGGACAGCTCGGAGAAGAAGCCCAAGGCCGCACAGAAGTCTGCAAAGCCCAAGGCGCCTCGCAAGTCAGTCAAGACGGCTGTTGAAGATGCCGGCAACAAAGCTGCCGCTACGCTGTCGCAAGCCGCCCCCAAGCAGGCTGCCGATGAGGAAGTCGCACCGCCCGCCGCCTACACGAACAAGGCCCCAAGCGGCAAGGATGTCTCTGACATGCTCGGTGAGCGACCCGTCTCCCCTGCTGTCATGAGCATCAAGCCCTCGGAGAAGCCAGCCAAGTCGGTCAAGGCCCAGACACAAAAGGCAGAGGTCGCGACCGAATCCAAGAAGCAGCGCCAGAACAGGAAGAAGGTCGAAGAGGCCAAGGCGGCGCGTGAGGAAGAGGAGAAGGCGCGCAAGGCTCTTGAGGAGAAGCAGCGTCGCGTCGCTCGTGAGGCTCGTGGTGAGCCGGCCAAGAATGGTCTTGGACAGAGCAAGCCCCCTGCCTCGAACCCTTGGACCGAGGTGCCCTCTCGTGGTGCTGTTCAGCCTCCCAAGCCCGCTTCGACTGGTCAACTCCTCGACACCTTCGAGGCTCCCGTCCAGACTGCTACTAAAACCACTGCCCCTACCAGCGGCGCTGCTAAGACTTCTACCCCTCTCAACAGCCTCCCCTCTGAGGAAGAGCAGATGAGACTGGCTATGGAGGACTCGGCCTGGACCACGGTTCCCAAGGGCGGCAAGACGAAGCGCAAGACCGTGAACGAGGAACTCGCTGAAGAGCTCAATAACGTCACCGAGACGAAGCCGCAGCAGTCCGCCAAGCCAGTTCGTCCAACGGAGACCATCAAGGAGAACAAGAACCCCAGCTCTCGGTACCAGATCCTTGCCGAAGAGTTCAACCCCAAGACTGGCGACGACGCCGATGACTGGGCGGTCATGTGAAGTTCACAAACGTCGCGAAGCCAACAGCTCGTCTCAGGACCTCGGGTGCATTCACGTACCCTGGACAACGATACACCTTTCGAATCTTGGTCAACCCCATGACCTTGGCGTCAATCCAACAATTGACAATGTGCATCACGATGGTATCATATTTGGCATGACGGATGGGCACAACTCAATATGACGGTGGAATTGTCCTTGTAAGCATGGGTATGGCTGGAACATTGGATGGGTTCCTTCCTCTACTTTGCTATCCAGGTAATGGAAAAGCATCGGCGTATGGGGTTGTTGCATCTGATCTTATTGCAAAGGTATCTCTAGCATTCTCGTCTTGTACTTCAATACTACACCCAAAAATGAAATTGGTACCCAACGCTGACCAATCGTGTCGTGTTGGTGAAAGCTATAAATACAATCGTGCTCCACCTGATGGCCAAGTGCCCGTGCCAAGTGGTGAGATAGCTAGTCAGAATTGGTTCGGAAGTATTTCGTACCGACTCATATTTCTGACGCCATGAGTACGAGTGTATGTTTTGAGAAATCTGGCCTCTAAGTGGTAACTCTTAGTAGGTTGCGTGAACCGAGGGACGAGCGCGACAGCAACCCTGGGAAAACAGCACACACGGCGCGACGCAATATCTCGTGCATTCTATCTATATAACAACAGCCGTCACGCGCCAACTAAACTAGACAACTATCCCACTCCTGCAATTTATACTAGCCTGCAACAGAAGGAGTTATAGTGAGACTACAAGGTAACGCGCAATAGGTCTAGTCGCGCTGACATAATCTGACGTTTCCGAAGTTCAATCGCGTGAAGGACACCTGTTCGGAGCAGCGCAGCGAGACCCCCAATCACCTTTCTTACAACTTCGCCGCCCACCCTCTTTTTCTTCACTTCTCTACTACACAACTGCACCAGCCATGGCGCAGATACGCGGCACAGCTGGCTACCATCTGGGCAACCAAAGCCCATTCGGCAACTCGGGGCGCAACGACGAGAGCAGAAATGACCCCAGTCCGCTCGATCAATTGAGGGCGCAGACAAGCAAGCTCGAGGACATGCTGGACACTGTCGCCGACCCCATCAAGCCGTGAGTTACAATGCCGCTTGTTTTGTGCTACACCAGCAATGGGTCACACAACGCTCGGCCGCTCGAGAGAGAAACTTGGCTAACGAGTGAATGTGATTCTTAGTTACCTACCTGGCATCGGCCGCTTCCTCATCGTCGTTACTTTCCTCGAAGATGCCCTAAGAATCGTTACACAATGGACTGATCAGCTCACATACCTACACGACTACCGCCACAGTACGTCCCGCCCCCTCACCAATACCCCCTCACACAAGCGCGTGGTCAACATTTGCTAACGTGGTCTATCCATATTTTCAGTCTGGAACGGAGTCACACACCTCTTTCTCATCACCAACATCATCTTCATGATCGTCTGCTCGTTTGGTGTCATCTTCCGCAAATACTCTGAATACAGCGTCGCGGGCCTCATGGCCGTCGTCGTTTTACAAGGAATCGGTTACGGGCTTGTCTTCGACCTCAACTTCTTCCTGCGCAACCTGTCTGTCATGGGCGGTCTGCTTATGGTATTGTCTGACTCCTGGGTCCGCAAGAAGTTCGCGCCTGCTGGCCTACCCCAACTCGACGAGAAGGATAAGAAGATGTACTTCCAGCTTGCTGGTCGTGTCTTGCTCATCTTCCTCTTTGTCGGATTCGTTTTCCGTGGTGACTGGGGCTTCTGGAGAATCATTGCTAGTCTTTTGGGACTTGTGGCTTGTGTCATGGTTGTTGTTGGTTTCAAGGCCAAGTTCTCGGCCATTATGCTGGTGCTTATTCTCAGCGTCTTCAATCTCTATGTCAACAACTGGTGGACACTGCACCCGCACCACCCCCACAAGGACTTTGCCAAGTACGACTTCTTCCAAATCCTTTCCATTGTTGGCGGCCTCCTCTTGCTGGTCAACATGGGCCCCGGTCAATTTTCCGTCGACGAGAAGAAGAAGGTCTACTAGACGTGAATCTATGTTCACGCATTACGACACGTGCCCACGATGGCAGCGAAACGGTCACCTGTATATTCGTTATATAAACGTTTATGTTCTTGCGATGGCGGTTTGGAACCACTCACAGACCAGACAATTGGGAGTTGGGAAGAAGGAGAGATGGGTTCAAGTCCCCGGCCTAGGATGTGTTTCTGCCAGGCACTGGGTTAAGGCAAACGTTGTTAGAAATACGGTCCATCCGGCGTTCTAGTCATACGCGATCGGGTCATGGATCGCTTGTTTATGGGGGAATCGTTTTATTTTATCTACATATATGGCAAATGCACTTGGTCCACCTGTCCATGGACCCAAATTCACCTATCCGCGCATTTGCTTACTCGATTCCTTTTGGGAAATACGATACGAGACGGACCCACTACGTCAAAGTGGAGCGGGTATCGGGGAACTCCGTGTTCGCGCGTTTGCGAGAAATGTACACACCTGCCACGCGTGGTTTGGTGTGTAGGCGTTGCATGTGGGTTTGCGGTAGCGCACGCTAGTTATCTAATCGTACATACGTATCATGCAAGCAAGTTAACAAACAACGCTTTTTCTATACTACTACAAACACCCATTTTGAACCTCTACTCCTCAATCTTTAAACGGAACCGACAACATGGCGCCCAGCAAGATAATTATAGATACCGACCCCGTAAGTACGTACCTTTGCCCCAAAGAAAATGCGGGGTAAAGTGTCGGTGTGGAGGACTCTGGGGAGGCAAAAGGGAGGATGGTGGAGGTCTCCTGCTTGAAACAAGAAAGAGCTTCTACTTTTCCTCCGCGAACAGCCCTATGGTTTTTGCCCTTTGGTTTCCCTTCTCCAAGTTGCCTGTCCCACTTCAAAGTTTGGCATGTCCCCCGTATGGAACCATTAGAAAGAGCAGGGATAGGCGGATCAGGGAGAAAGTTGGTAGTTGAGCTAGGCTAACGAGAGTTGATGAAATGATAGGGCGTCGATGATATTCTAGCCATGCTTCTGGCCTTTTCGGCCAAGAGCGAGGAATTGGATATTTTGATGTTGAGTTTGACATTTGGCAATGTCGAGGTGAAGAAGTGAGTTGGAAATACTCGCCACTGCGAACCTCTACCTCTTTCCACGAATGGAGGGATAGATGGAGAACTGGCTAACTGGATAATAGTTGCCTAAGGAATGTGGTTACGCTATTCCACTACATCGAGAAGGAGAGGGCATGGCGGAAAGAAAATGGGAGGCCGGAGGGCTTTGAAACATTGAATGCGAGGAAACCTATTGGTAGGTTTTTTCGATACGCAGAGATGACTGCGAGAAGGTAGTAAGATACTAATATGCATAACAGTCGCTGTTGGTGCTGAAGAGCCGTTGGCGGAACACATGATGGTGGCAGACTTTTTCCGTAAGTCGACAATAACATTCTCTGAGTTGGATGAGATGGGTTAGAGAGTGGAAAGCTGATGTGATTTCCCCAGATGGCATCGATGGACTTGGAGGTATACATCATAGCGTGCGTTCTTCCTCCCACCACAACATGTCCTCGATTCCTCGCTGATCTGGAACAGCACCCCCATCTCTCGCCCGAGGAGACGTGGAAATCACTCTTCACACCTCAGCCGAAGAATCTTGCGGCGGAAGAAGCTGCAGCGCTGCAAAAGGTCAAGGAGAAGCACTCGCTCTTTACGCCGTCGCTCAAACCAGCACATGAAGTCATGCTCGACTTGTTGAGGGAGAACGAACCGGATACGATTACTATCGTGGCTGTTGGTCCGCTGACGAATCTTGCTATCGCTGCTGCGAAGGACCCAGAGACGTTTTTGAAGGTCAAGGAGGTAGTTGTTATGGGTGGTGCTATCGATGCGCCTGGAAATGTAAGTTTTATCCTCTACTCCTCACTCCCCATATCCCCTTGTCCCAACCCCAATCGGGCGATACACAGCTCTGAAAGGCTATTCATAGCGTTCACCGCCACCCCTCCACCTCATCTACTCCCCAACTACCCTCTCTATTCCCGCTCCACCATTCGGTTTGATCAAACAGCCGAATACTTCTCTTCGGTATTCGCTAAACAAACGCAACCAGATGACCCCAGGAGCCGAATTCAACACTTACGCCGACTCCGTAGCGTCTGCCCGCGTCTTCGCATTGACATCGCAGAACCCCCATCTCACCATGCCACCCGTTATTTCAAACAACAAAAAGGAGCAGTTACCGCCTTACCCGGAAAAGTTGAGCAAGAGGCAAGTTCCAAACTATATGCGTAATTGCACATGAGACAAAACAACTAACTTTATCCCTCTTCCACCTCTACAGACTAACAATCAAACTCTTCCCGCTCGACACAACAGAACTCCACGTCCTACCCAAAACCATGTACGAAGACTACGTCAACCTGAAACCCATAAAGGGGAGTCCGCTAGCTGAATGGACCGCCCTCTTCCTCAGCGCAACGTTTGCGAAAAACGCAAGCTTGAACCCGCAGCATGATCCTACGAAGCAAGGGCTGCAACTCCACGACCCGCTGACCATCTGGTACGCTTTATGCCCCACAAACCCGCTGTGGAAGTTCAAAGAGGAGGACGTTCGGGTTGAGACGAGTGGGCAGTGGACGAGAGGGTGTACGATTGTTGATCGGAGGGGGCGGCCGGTTAGTTATAATGCTCCTTCTTGTCGAGAATTGTATATGTGAGGCTGTGTTACTGACGAGAATATCGAAATGCAGGTTACAGAGGGCGAAGGCGATCTCAGTGAAGAGGTTGTGGGTGATGCGGGGGGTTGGAGGGATTCGAGGAGGGGGAATAGGGTGGCGTGGTGTACGAGGAGTCCCGGGGAGAGTAAGTTTGGGAGGGTGTTGTTGCATAGGGTGTTGGGGGATGGGGAGCAGTGGTAGAAAATACGTATGTTGGAAGAATGATATGCCGCAGCAAGGATGGTTGGTTGAACATTCGATTTATGGAGATCAAGCGTGTGGCATTCGAAAGGAAATAATGCGGCAATCGAAGTCATCGTGCCTCTTTTCCAAAAGACAACAGGAATTCAGTTGTAACGATTCAATTGATTCTGATTCGTCAACACATGACCTTCCAACCCTCCGCGCCTGCCATAACTAAGAAGGGAAAAACTAACCTCTCGTTCCACAGCATCAAGGCACGGAAATGACCCGTTGCCTAGTCAGCCTCCTCCGACCTCTGTACAACAAAGGTGACGCAAGACAACAATCGTCTCGTACGGCACTCCACGAACAAAGTGTCGATGATAGAGACTTTCCAGTGGAGGAGACGTCAGCCTGGTGGAGAAAGCAGAAATGACTGGGAAGCTGGGATGGTACACGGCATATCTGCAATGGGCGATCTTTGAACGCACTCACTGCTGTTCGCATATTATTCTCCTTTGGTATTCTCTCGCAACGAATCGAGCTTGACCAAAAAAAAACAGCTAGAGCCATTCACGCAAAGCTTAACATCTTGTGGAAATCTACTCCTGCCGTGCATATGTATAACATGCGCTTGAAATTTCCTAAGAAAAAATAATATCCAGAATCAACACTACTCTCTCCCTCTCTCTCTCGCCTTTCCATACCAACTACTGGCCAGAAACAACTACGTACACGCCACATATCATTCCTCCCAATCCATGGAAACTTCCAGTGCTTTACTTTTACACAAAACCACGCTTTCCCTTTTTTTCCGTTCGGAGAAATTTCATACATTGCTGGTAACCAAGCCTACACAGAAAGCTGAAAGACACAAAAAGCAAGCGGACCAGTCGGTATAGCCGCCGTTGTCGTGATACGATGACACAAGGGGGGTTGATGACACAAACGGCTGATGAGTTGTATGTGGAGTGTGGATGCAGGGAAAGATGCAGTAGTCTTGTGGTACAGAGGATATGTGGGGCAGGATCTTGGTGGTAACAATGGCTTATTTCCGAGCACTGATGTAGTGGCATAAGCGCTGATGGGGATGAGTTTTGCCGGGAATACTGTTCGGTGGTTGAGAGTGATGGAAAGGATGGGTGGTTCACCGCTAGTCTGGTAGTATATATGAATGGTCTTTGCTGATTGGAGATTATTGCCGAACGGCGGCTGGAGGTCTGCATCATTTTCAATAGTGCACGATTAACAGAACATGAGGCTACCATTTACTTTCTAAGAGTATGATGCAATTGATACTCCCTACACTTTCCAAAAAAAAAAGCTTTACTTCCATAGATCGCTCCTTTCGTTCAAGCCACCAGAGATAACAGTGATTAAAGCAACAACCTATATATAGGTCTGCCATATATACGAGAAGAATGAACAGGACACGATCGACGAACCGGGTATATCTTGTGAATGCCTGCCCAAAGAAAACAAAGATACATGACCACCAGCTCCGTACGCGCGGTAGATGCAAACAGAAATGAGAATAACGCAATCATAGAAACGTGGGTGTGAGAGGATTTGTGCTGGGGAATAAAGCAATCATAAACGAAAGATGATGCCAAACAATGGCAAAGGAGATGGAACAACGCCCTCGCTCCAGAAATGCAAACAATGAATGCAGACTTTCCAATCCTTTGGTATAAAAACTGGTTTTAGCCCAAAGGCAACTCAACTCAACTCAACTCAGCTCAACTCAACTCGACTCGCAAAGTCGTCTCCACACTTCGGGACAACCCATCACCAAGCATCATCGAAAACGGGCACCATCTATTATCAAACCCTATTGAGGATAGACGCTCTGCGGTTGATGACTTTGGCTCGGCATCCTACTCGCCGTCCAAGAGAACATTGCCATGTCGCAAATACGCGCAAGAACCTGCTGGGTAGCAGAACGGCTCTCATGACTGATAAACGACATGGCAACGAGAAGCTTATTCAAGTCGCTCTCTGGAGGTTGGCCGACAGGGGTTGGTAAGGCGTTGGGGAAACCACCAATGCGGCTACCGTAGTGACGAGCGATTGCAATCGAGTAGATGGCGTCGCGTACCTCGCGCATATGCAGGACGCCACGCAGGACTCCAAGAGCGCTGTCGGCGGCTCCGGGCGGTGCGGTGTCTGAGTCTGCGTATTGGACGAAGTCTCCAAGATGATGCCAGAAGTCGACTTGTGCACGAGTTTCCTCGTCAAGGCTAGCGGGATATGCGAGTTGGCGTGTAGGATTCGAGTCGAGATTTTGGTTCGTCAGAAGAGCTTCCAGAACGTCGAGGCGCGCTCGGGCCTCTCTTATTTGGAAGTCCTCACCCTCTGGTGGTGATCCGTTGGTGGCTGGTAGCATGTGCTTGCAAGTACTCAATAAATGCCATAACAGTCGAGCTTCTTGACTAAAGATGCTGGTCATATCGGCATCTTGGGTAGCCTTGTACTTGACGGTCTCGGTGAAGAAAGCGGCCTCTTCGTGCAAGTATCGGTCGCTGAAAACTCTGTTGAGCGCATTGTTGTTTGCTGAGAACCAGGTGGTTTCAAGTACGACGTCGAGCCCTTGGCAGTAGTCATTGAGGAAGATACGGGTGAACTCGTCGTCAACTTCACGTGGCACTGGCGAGGTCCGCTGAGGAACCTCGGGTGGGCTGTGGTTACATATACCAAAGATGTCCTGAATGTTCAATCGCTTGCCTGAATCTGGGTTAGGATGAAGTTGAGGATATGGAGCAGGGGACCAACCTTTCATAGGCTCTGGTGGAGGTGGGTAAGGGTTAGCGCCTGGAGGGCCTCTCATAGCAGGGTCCATGGCGTGCACACCGTTGTAATGTTGGTTTTGTTGTAGACCAGGATCAGCTTGCGCGAGTGCAGGGTCGATGGCGTGGAAGTTGGCCTGCTGATGCTCACCACTCGTGGTAGCTGCGGTAGTCGCGTACCCAGCGGAGGAGGCAGGTGCGTAGCCTTGAGGTACCGGACTCTGGCTGTATGTCGAGGATGACGGGGCGGGCGCCGGTGCGCTTGTCGCGTGGGGTGCGGGCGCTGAGTTGGGAGCAGGTTGTATTTGGGCGGGACCAGATTGCTGCTTGAAAATTGGATCGTAACCAAGACACTCTCGTTTGCTCTTCTGACAGTTTCTACACATGGGGTGGGCTTCGTCGCACTGTCGGGGTGTTGGTTAGCGCATGTGCCGGTGAGTAGTGATGTTGGTGCGCGGTGCAGGAAAATTTGCAAGAAACAAGACGGGAAGTGTGTTCGCAGCCCACGACAACGCTGATGCGAGGGCAAGTGCTGCAGCACATTGGCCAACCGTGTTGCTGCACAATCGGTCGTTTCTGGCACGCGAGAGGTTGGATTAGAGGAGTTTGGGTTCCTCGCTCGGTTAAGCAAGCGACAAGACAATAGCTCCTCTGACTTCGCGTCGCGTCTACCCGCGTTCCATTGACGTATGCACTTACTTTTATTCTTCGTTTGCGACATGTCAGACAGCCAGTCTTTGTGCGACGCTTGATTTCCTTCTTGTGGCGACCGCCAGAGAGCACTCGCTGGTCGCCTTGGGGTGGCAGCTGGTATCGCATCGCATTGAACTGCGGGCCCATGTTGCCCATCATGGGCTGGCCGGGCTGCGCATGCCCTGGGTGAGGATAGTACTGCTGCATAGCGTGCTGCGGCGGTGGGAGTGGAGAGCCCATGGGCTGGGACGGCGGCTGAGGTTGCGCCTGAGACTGCTGTCCATCCTGCAAACGTATTGGCGGCAGATTGAGCGGCGGCAACGACATTTGGGAGCCCTGGGGAGAGCTTCGATAGCCCTCATTACTCTGCTGGCCTTGAGGAGGCGGGTAGGTGTACGTGGGCTGCATCGAGGGCGACGGGTACGAGTGCGGTGAGGGATAGGCGACGGCCTGCTGCTGGCGCGACTGCATGTTAGGATCGGCCATGCTCTGGTGCGAAAAGTGCGATGGAGCGGGCGAGTAGGGCGCCTGGTTGATCTGGGTGGAAAAGTCGTGCGACATGGGCTAGCAATGGAGTATGCCACCAGGGCGCTCGACAGTTCTTGGGGTTGACTTGAAGAGCACGGCGGCGCTAGAAAGCTTGAGGCGGATGGGAGGAGGGACGGCAAGCCTGGCACGGAACTGGGATTAGCTGAGTTGGCGAAGGCGTTTTGACCCGCGGAACAGGGGCCTGGCCTCGCTCGGTGCTCGGTTCGACGCCGCCGCGCTGCAAGTAGTTGTGCGTGCACTACATGGATGAATAACTGCCTCAATAACGCGGGAAAATAGTTGAAATGACAGCTGCAAACGACAAAGGGATGGGGAGTGGGAATCGATGATTGGAATGACGACTGGAATGAGAATAGGCGTCTCTCTGACATGCAAAGAAGACGTCGCGATGCGCGATATCCCTCACTTTCCGTCTAGGAGGCAGGATGAGTGGAGTGGTGGGCTGCAGCATAGCTAGCCGCCTTTAGCAGGTAATGAGGGCGCATGTGGCAGTGCCAGGAATGAATCGACCGACTTTAACTTACAGGTTGCCTACCACAAGCGAGTCTCGCTTGAGCGGAAGGTAGCGAACAGGGTACTGACTAACAACGCGCTCGGTGAGCTGGCTGAGGGAGCGAACGTAGCGAAGATATGGCGGCAAGCAGATGCAGCGCCAGCGATCGGGAATTTCGTCGTAGAAGGCTAAAGACGCAGACCGCTCCCAGATTCAAAAAGGACTTCGACCTGAATGGCGGCGCTAGCCTGCATCGGGACAATCACGTGTTATCTGGCGCATCGCAACATGGATCCCGCCACACCTGTTCTTCCTGCAATCAGCTTCTTCCCGTCCGTCCTGCTGCACCTGTCTATTGGGTCTCTGCATCGATTGGAGCTACGCGTGCGAGCACCCCAAGTACCTTACTGAGCCAAGCAATATGCGGCGTGCAGTGTCATTCCGTCACCCGTCTATGCCTGGTGTACTGGGCCTGGGTGCTGCCGAGCCTCGGTGCGATTGGGACGCTGGGTACAATACAGAACATGCAGCCGGCCTTTGGGACGACGCAATTCCTTCTGTGCCAGTGAGACGAGCGCATCAATCCTCGCCCGTCCCGGACTGGCAAAATTTGATTAAGGCTGATTGCGCACTACCTGGGTCCCGGCGTGGCCGGCGCGGGATCTCTTCTCGAACACCTCTCATAGTCGCTACCCTCTGTCGCTTCCCTCTGTCGCTTAGCTATCGGTGGCTTGCTCATGCATCGTCACGGCGAACGATTCTATGGCAGCTTGCATCTTTCGATGCCCTTGGCTCGCCCTTCCCTTTGCATCACGCAATGGCCCCTCAGTGCCCTCATCATGACCTTTCGCTTCAGTCTGGGGTGACGTATAGTCCCGTTGTGACAACGCTGCGCTGTCCAACGCGCTGAACGATCAAGCACAAGAGCTTTCGATCTCCACACTGCGTCTACGGGCCGGCTTCCCTTCCCAGCGGCGCGCGTCGTCCTATCTAAAGCGCGTGCTGACAGTAACTTCCGCTTGTCCAATGTCAATTTCCCTGGCTATTTACCCGTACGCAACGGGCATATTTCAAGGGCGGCTTCGATTGCCAGCCACAACGCCGTGTCTGGAGCTAGACTCAGCCTGAGCACCCACAACGAACATCTGGTGCTACCCAGGTCTCAAGGGCTATCAGCGGATAATAAACGCATGTCAAGTTAACCCATTGCCCGGTACAGCTGAATGTGACCAACCTGTAGGGGGTGCATCATTGGCAAGACTTGTCCTTCCGCCTAGGTAGCACTAGGAGGCCGTCAACACGTGTCGAAATATCTGCTGGACACCTCACCATCGCCGCCAAACAACGTCCACACTAAACAATTTGGTTGGACTTTGCAAAGCGCATTGCAACTCCCTTGTCCAATGTTACACGACCAAAAAGACCCTGGCCTTAGGGCTGACAAGCTGCATCTAAAGGGCCGCTATAAGTATGTATGCGTAGGCAAGTCTACCATTCTGTGCGACGTGAAGAATGCGACATCGGAGAAGCCTGTTTTAAAAATCTTCCAACGATCATGTATTCGCGGAAAAGGCTTTCGCGAGTGCCCGCTGAAAATATAATAAGATCTCGTTTATCGCGAGAGCAAAGGAAAGCCAGGTCAGGGATAACCCCAGCAAGACGAAAGCATCGAACGCTTCTCGAACAAAGTTGTGCGCCAACCGAGCGAGCTTTGCGCATCATCCTTCCGCCCCGCTCTCGGTTACAGAACGCCTGAAGCGACATTTCTATTGTCATCATAGCTGCACTATTTGACGCATGATGATGGGCTTCTTTTCTTTGTTTGGTATGAATTGCGCAATGGCCTTTCGAATCGGTATACCAGATGTGGCAACAACGGCTGGATCGTGCGGAGGCTATTCAACGGAATGAGATGAAGACCCTGGATAAGTTCATGCTGTTAGGTTCACACTACGGCTGTCGCGAACGGACTCGGTTGCTACCCTCAAGTGTCCCAGAACTATGAGTAGGGATGATCAACAGCACAGACGTCGGTCCAAGCAACACCAATTTGGAACTGCGTCGATTGCTGCTGTCGTCAATGTCTTTCTACAATCATTCATCAATGACTCGATTGGAGAAATGCGTGGACACCAAGCCTCAATTTATACTTGACAACATCTGGAAGAACACATTGCTCTTACTAGCTGCCATGTTGACTCTAAACTTGCCTTGTATACTCCGGGATTATATCAAACCTTGAAAGATTTCGCGGCTCACGATTATGTAGGCGGCATCCTACTCATGTGGTACACTGTCATCTTGTAGCCTGGCCAGCATCATAAGTGAACAAAATGAAAGCCGTGACATCTCTGAATGCATGCATATCCGCTACCGTGTCTCTTCTGGTCCAAGTCGGCCTCGTTGTAGATGCTATTTATACGTTTTGCCAACTCGGATTTATTGATTCGCTCACTGCTGGTAGTACTTTGGTTGTGGCGAGTTCCAAACTCAGGCTGCCATTTCGCTACCATGGGACGCGCACCAGCAAAGAGTATGAGCAAAGCGGCGCACCCTTCTCTCCTCACTCTATACCCTTAGTTGGTATCTATACACTCGTTCTGCTTACGCTTTCCTCCACCAGAACCTCATCTCAACTCTCTCAGACCAACATCTGCGCTATCTTCCTATCAAGATGAACACAACACTAGAACAATGCAGCGAGGCCACGGTAGCGTTGCTTTCTGGTATGATTACAACAGCTTTACAAAAGGAATGGAAGATACCAGATCATCTCCCGGCACAGCCCGCTTCTTTGCTGCTCGATGCATCTCTAGTAAAGCCCACGGCAGCGAACGACACCCGTATCAGCCAACAAGATATTACTCGCACCAGCGAACAAGCTTTTTGCATAGACGATAGCGTGCTCGACCTTGGTCCCGATCACGAATCTGACACCAGCTCTGACGACGACGAGCCGATCAGGAACCCGCGGCAGCTCAAGTCAGAAATTCGCAGAGTCAAGGCGATACTTCGACGGGCGAATCGTCGAGCCGCTCGCCGCGCGACGCGAATCACCAGACATCTGAGTCCAACCTAGGCTTCCACAATGTTTGCCAGCTTGAGGGTCTTGGAACGCCCTCTCGTGGTACACCAGCAGAGTACGGATGTCTCGGACGAAGGCAGTATTGAGGAAGCGTCGCTAGAGAATGAAGACAACATTGTGATCGCTGATGAGACTGTCCCGAAAAGTGAGGCAGAGTCGTTATATCAAGAAGACCTCAGCTCTCCACTCAGCTTTCCACCCAGCTCTCGAACCAGCTCTACACGCACCTCTCCACTCAACTCTTCACTTAGCGGTGAAACCGTCCTGGAAGATAAACTATACCACTGCAAACCCTGTAACGAGGATTATATTCAATTCAGCAGCCTATTGAGAGACAAGCGGAATAGCCCATACCATGAACAGAAAGTTGCAGAAAACGAGCGTGTTAAAGGCTCCATTGAAAAAGAGGTGGAAGAGGTAAGACAGCCACCCAAGAAGACGACAAAGCACTACTGCAAGGACTGCGACTACGGAACACAGTTTTCCTCCTATTGGACGCGTCATTTGAAATGTGAAAAGCATATGAATAACGTTTCGGGAAACAC
Source organism: Alternaria atra (assembly GCF_907166805.1). Taxonomy (NCBI): domain Eukaryota; kingdom Fungi; phylum Ascomycota; class Dothideomycetes; order Pleosporales; family Pleosporaceae; genus Alternaria; species Alternaria atra. Next base: position 4,196,997 of record NW_025091321.1, read on the forward strand.
GAAACGACAGAGGGGAGTAATAAAGGAGGTAGAAACACTATCCAAAAAAGGATGCCGCAACGCTATTGTGACGACTGCGACCAACTATGCTCGGGCGAAAACTGGAACCGTCACTTGAGATCTCATCGGCATATGCATAATGTTACAAGGAACATGCAACACAGGGGACATTCAGAAGACATGGAAATGTCGGAAGAGCTCACAGAGATGAACGAAATGGACAAGGCACATAGCGAGAAGAAGCCTGGGCACTTTTGCAAAGACTGCAGCAAATTCTACCTGACGCAAAATTGGAAGTGTCATTTGGGAGGGCGATTGCATCGAATCAACGTGGCAAAAACTAGGCAGCGCAACAAACTTACTTGTCCACAAAGCCTCGTCGCGGAGACGGAAGTGGCACAACTGGAAAACCTATCTGAGGAGCTGTCTGAGCGCTACTGCAAGGACTGCGATATATATCCTGGTGTGCGTTGGGCGCACCATTTGGCTTCTCCAAGCCATGTATTCAACGCTATGCGTTTGTCACAGAGAAAGGAGAGTATCGCCGACGATGAGAGAATCACAGTTGACAGGACCATCACAGACGACGAATCCATGACCGGCATGGAAGAGGTGGTAAAAGAATCATCAGCGGAGCACACACACTATTGCGAGGACTGCGACGGTACATACGCTGGCGTTGAGTGGGAGCGTCACCTGATTTCCGAAGAACATGTGGACAACGTTGAGAGAAGCATGCAGTGGGATGAGGACATGCTATGCGACGGAGATACCACAGTCTCGTCTCCCGCTATACAGGCTCCACCACCAATAACACCGGAATGCTACGTCGACGAAGCCAAGTCGACTCCTTCTCCTGCAGACGCTTCAGGAAGACAAGAATGGTACTGCGATGTTTGCGACGTTAATCTCATCGTTGAAGGTACCTGGACGATCGGAGAGCATATGGCTAGGCATGAACAGGAGATGTACAAGAGGTTCGAGGTGAGGAAGGAGCCTTGGAGACGGCAATTGGAGGAGGCTGCGGCGCAGGTGGGCGGCTAGTAGGATAGGGTGGGATAGAGAACAATACTTCATACAGCAAGTGTTGTAGATTGGACGGTAGTAGAGATAGATGAGTCCCCTTTTCCTCGACCATGAAACCCATGTATGTGTTGAGAAGTGAAAATGTTTTTGGCACATACGAGGCAGTGTGAAACAAAGCTGCCAAGTTCAACCATATCCAGAGTACACTATGTAAAGGCCACCGCATATCCCCAATAATGGTATCGCACCGCAAAACGCCGCCTAATGCATACAGCATTGCAATGCCACCAAAAAAAAAGACGCCATAGATGCAAACAACATACCACATTAACCCCCTAGAATCGCAAGAGCCGATTAAGAATCAGTCTTTGGCTTCTTATTCGGCAACGCAGGCACCTTGAAACCCCCAGCATCCACCTTCGAGCTACCGTTAAGCTGTGTGAAACTGCCGCCCTTGAACCACCTATCCTCATCCGCCTTCCTCTTCCTATTCGCCTCCTCCCGAGCCTTTGGATCAATAAGCTCTAGGCCCTGAACAGGCGTGAACGCAATGGAATTTGTGCCAGCGCCACCAAGTCCCACACCACCAGTCCGTAGACCTTGTGCGCGGAGACTGGTTGCCGTGCCACCTGCGCCGAAGCCTTTGAGCGAGGATGCTGCGCCCAGTGTGGTGTCGCCACCCCAACCTGGGTTCTTCTTGCTGAGTTTGGCTCGCGTCTTGGGGTCGATTTGTTGGGCGCGGAGGCGACCTGTATCGGTTGCTCCGATCATGCCCATACCCTTTACGGAGTCACCGTATCCGACCTCCTTCTCTTCTTTGCCGAAAGTCATCCGGTTTTGCGCTTTGCGGATTTCGGTCATAGCGGTTGCTTCCTTGGCTTTTCGGGCTCTTCTTCCACCGCGCTTGCGAGATGGTTTCTCATCTGCGGCAAAACGTTATTATTGAAGCTTAAAAGAAAAAGTGGAAATGAAGAACTTACCAGGTACGGGGAGAGCCCTTCCTCCAGCCTTTTGGTTGGCCGGCATCTCAACCAGCTTATCCAAACGACGTTCACATTCTTTCCTCAGATCCATACCTATGTCGGCGGTGTGGGAGTTGGAATGGGCGTCCACACGAGCGGCTAGGATGACCTTGGCAGACACGATACGTAGAGCCTGCTTCCTGAGATCCGGCCTCTGGTTCTGAATAATGTCGCTATGGTAGAGGTAGCCCTCATGCCTCAGACCCATGTTCGAAAGACCGACAGTAGCTCCCGAGACTTTAGTTGACCCTAGGGGGGCGATGTTGCAAGCAGGAGTCTTGGCTAGGTTTGCGATACCGCCAGAGTATGAGATGAGATGGGCGGCGGTCAAACTACCGATCAATGCAGTCAGGTTGGGCGCAAACAGTTCGGTTCGGGACTCGACGAAACCCAGAATCTTGGACTTTGCGGCGTGCAGCTCAAGGAGCAGGTGACAGGCGCTCGAGACCAGGTCGAGCTCAGCTTCGTTGAGGAGTCTGCCTTCGACGCGTGTGGCTTCAATTTCAACGATCATGACCTGGGCGGGCTCCATTCCCTCGATTTGCCGAAGCTTGGGGCTGATGTCTTTGATATTTGACAGAGGCCCACCACCAATGACCAAACATGCTTTAGCGTAGACGACGGGATTCTTGATTAGATCTTCCAAATGGGGGAAGAATGCTGAGTAGTGGTCGCGGATGAACTTGTGGACAGTAGCGGTCTCGCCATCGATCTGCGTGGAGAATTCGTTTGCTTCGGTGAGGAGTTGGTATTCTGGAGACTCCTCGAAAGACTCGCCCTCGACTATGTCCATCTGGTCCTTGGTCTCTTCGATGCGCTTGAGGACGGGGTCTAGGTTCGTCTTGAGCTGCTGAGCGGATCGGATGTCGGCAGGGCCCTTGTCTTCCTTGTCCTTCTTCTCCCGATATTGCGCCTCCTCATCTACCATGTCCTCGTCATCGCCCGAGCCCTCAGCAAAGTCATTCTCCAGGTCCTGAACGTCCTCGTCACCACTGTCTGCGAAATCCGCCAGGAGTTCTTGCTCGAGAGTCGCCATGATTTAGTGTATTCTAGAGGGATTCCAGATGGGTACGGCGGAGAAGTGGTCGCTGTGCGGCGATGTGTTCTGGAGGAATGCGCTGTTTGTAGTCGCGACGGCGGCCAGAGGTTTACCCTCCTAGTAGATTTCGGTTGAGTCTTGGGTTCGTTATGGCGCAGTATTCTACGTACCTGTTGCCTGGGTTGGCCGCCGGTCGAGTTGGAAATGCGCTTGTCGAGTGTCGTGGGGAAAGAGAAGTTGCGACGGCAGTGACGTGAAAGTGCTAATTGCTTGGCGCGCAGCGGATAAAAGTTGCGCTAAGGCAGTCGCGTTCTCACGTTACAGAATAATCTTGTCGCATTCCAGAACCACTTCATATATACGATAATTGCTGTCGCCTAGCTATCGTATCGTGATTGGCCTGCGCAAGTATCCTCCATCACGTGTCTAGCAGTTTCTGCGAGACGGACTATACCTCGAAGCTCTCTTAGTACTATAAAGCCGAGGCGCGACGGCCTTGACATCCACGACTGACGTGCGCCTCGTCCTCCCTCGTCATCGCGCAAACACCTCCACGTCCCATATTACGCCCTCGATTACCATACCACAATTCGAACATGGAGGCATCACGAGGACCCCCGCGGGTCAAGAACAAGGCCGCGGCGGCTGTCCAGATATCTGCTGAACAGCTGTTAAGAGAGGCCGTCGACCGTCAAGATGAGAAGCTCAAGGCGCCCACCCAGCGATTCGCTGACATCGAAGAGCTGCACGAGTTCCAGGGACGCAAGAGAAAGGAGTTTGAGGACTATGTGCGGCGTAATCGGATCAACATGAACAACTGGATGCGCTATGCCTCGTGGGAACTGGAGCAGAAGGAGTTCAGGCGCGCCCGATCAATCTTTGAGCGAGCTCTCGATGTCGACTCAACCTCAGTTCCCCTGTGGCTGAGATACATTGAGAGCGAGATGAAGCATCGCAACGTCCAGCATGCCCGTAACCTCCTCGATCGCGCTGTTACCATCCTCCCGCGAGTGGATAAGCTATGGTACAAGTATGTCTATATGGAGGAGACACTTGGTAACATTGATGGCGCCCGATCAGTCTTCGAACGATGGATGCAGTGGGAGCCTGAGGAGGCGGCATGGAGCTCGTACATCAAGCTGGAGAAGAGACACGGCGAATTCGAGAGATGTCGAGCTATCTTCGAACGATTCACGGTGGTAAGTAATGTCCCTGTACGAACTGCATGCGAAACAGGTACTGACTGATTCAGGTACATCCCGAGCCTAAGAATTGGATCAAATGGGCGAAATTCGAGGAAGAGAATGGCACCAGCGACCTCGTACGCGACGTCTACGGCACTGCCGTCACCACACTGGGAGATGAGTTCATGGACGAGAAGCTCTTCATGGCATACGCAAAATTCGAGGCAAGACTGAAAGAGCTGGAACGAGCCCGAGCCATCTACAAATTCGCCCTGGATCGTATGCCGCGATCCAAGTCAGTCAACCTACACAAAGCCTTCACAACCTTCGAGAAGCAATACGGAGACCGGGACGGTATCGAGGATGTCATCTTGTCTAAACGACGGGTACACTACGAGGAACAGATCAAGGAAAACCCCAAGAACTACGATAGTTGGATCGATTTCGCCCGACTAGAAGAGACGTCTGGCAACCCCGACCGAGTCAGAGACATATATGAGCGAGCGATTGCCCAGATCCCACCCACACAGGAGAAGCGCCACTGGAGACGGTACATCTACCTGTGGCTTTTCTACGCAGTTTGGGAGGAGACAGTTTCGCACGACATTGAGCGTACCCGCCAGATATACCAAGAATGCATACGCCTGCTACCACACAAACGCTTCACATTCGGCAAAGTATGGTTGGCTTTTGCTCACTTCCTGGTGCGACAAGGTGAGCTCACTGCTGCACGTAAGCTGCTAGGTCAGAGTCTAGGCATGTGTCCAAAGGACAAGTTGTTCAAGGGATACATTGAGCTAGAGATGAAGCTCTTTGAGTTCAACCGCTGTCGACAGCTGTACACCAAGTACATCGAGTGGAATGGCTCAAACTGCCACACCTGGATCAACTTCGCCAACCTAGAGCGCGGTCTCGATGACCTCGACCGCGCACGAGCCATCTTCGAATTGGCTGTCGACGAACCGCAGATGGACATGCCGGAAGTTCTCTGGAAAGCATACATCGACTTCGAAGAGGGCGAAGGCGGGTACGACCGCACACGCGCACTATACGAACGTCTCCTCCAAAAAACAGACCACGTCAAAGTTTGGCTCTCCTACGCGCAATTCGAACTCGGCGTGCCCGACGAATCCACCCCAGAAGACGACGACACAATCAGCGAGATTGCCAAATCCCGCGCCCGCGAAATCTTCACACGCGCGCATACCCGACTCAAGGAACGCGACCTCAAAGAAGACCGTGTGGCGCTCCTCTCTGCATGGAAGACTTTCGAAGACGTGCATGGAAGCGCAGATGATAAGAGCAAGATTGAGGGACAGATGCCAAGGAAAGTCAAGAAGAGGAGGAAGTTGGACGACGACAGCTTCGAGGAGTACGTCGATTATGTCTTCCCAGCCGACGACGAGAGTGCGGCGAAACTTGCGAAACTTATGGCGAATGCGCAAAGGTGGAAGATGGCGCAGGCGGCGCAAGCTGCGGGGGGAGAGAACGGGGATGGGAATGGGGAGTGAGAATCGCTGTGGCATTGATTCGGGGTATATATGTAGGATAAGAGGAAGTCGTATCGTTGACATAGTGGCAGTCGGCTTCAGATCGTGTCAAGCATATCTATCTAGGTTAACATTGGTGATTCCTTCTAGGTTCAATGCAACCGTGCGTTTGCTCAATTGCCTGCGAACCATTCCTCCAACACTCCCCCGCGCAGCTGAATTCGTATAGCAGAACAATATCATGGGGTGCCTTGAAGGCATTTGTACTATCTGCCTTCCAGCACGGGACCACGAGTCAGATACGGCACCAACCTCTCTTTGTCTTTAGAAGCAGATGGAGTACTCAGACAAAGATATTCGATCATGCACGGGTGCGAGGAAACTTCAGCTGTGCCTACACAGGCAAGTGCATGCGAGCGAGAGTCCTCTGAACATCTGAATGTCCCCCCTAAAGCGGTGCAACCGTCAATTGAGTGAGCCTATATGACAAAATTCTTACCCCGTTCCTTAGTCTTACACCACTTCGCTGTGCGGAAAAGCTTGTTTCTTGACTACGAAAACAAGCTTCTTCGTAATGCAACAAGGCCAGCGATCGAAAGGCTGGCAACCATGTTGGCCCTCCCAGAATGTCGCCCTTCTCAGACCGAGATCGCTTTGCAAAAAGTAAAACTTGGCTAGGATTTTTATGTGGGGATGAGATAGTTACAGTCATTGTCTTTGAGTTGCCGAAACTACGCACTGGCTACAAGGAATGTCCTCATGCGCAGCAGTGGTGGCTAAGCCAAGACGCCTGGGTTACGCGTCCGAACGTGTACAGATACTCTCTCGTCATGCAGAGTGAATTGTGCTGCTGTGAATATGGGCAGGACTCAATCACGTCGAGATTACATAATGATAGACCATAACAGATGGCAGGCGCGCATGCTAGGCTTCCAACCTGCCATCAAAACGTCGCATTTCAGGTTAGAGTATCATCTCGTTAGTACTCGAAAAGGCTTGTCACCCATGTCAGTCGGCATGAGCTTTGCCAAATCTAAACAAGCTTTTGTCGAAAGCTTGCGTCTACAGAAATAGCACGAGCTGATACATCTGGAGAGTATCGTAACGGCAAGATGTCACTGGCTTCTCATCATTGGCTGCCTACAGCGCCCCCGGAGAGTAGTCCGACAGATGGGTGCTGTACCCGTCGATGCGAACATCCCAGAAAGGACGCTCTTGGATAGTCGTAAAGGAACAATGAACTTACAACGTGTAATGAACTGAAGTTTCTGTGAATTAAGAGTTGCTAAAGTTTCAATGTGTACCTAGATGTGTACCTAGGTATACCCAACGAGGAGGATGTCAGGCACCTAAGTGGCAGCTATAGCTCGCGTTGGCTCCGCTTTTGCCCGCTACACTACTACTCAGCGCTCTCTTGCGGCGAGAACTTTATGTTCAGCCTCGATGTCTGGCACTAGTGTTCAATACTATACGCGTCACCTCGACGGGCCACTACGTCTGGAACAACATTTCACCAATCAACATAGAGGCAACTCCGATATACCAAGCATGATCATACTGGTTGTGATTGGCCAAGTCCTTTGCTGCCCTTGCGTGACCCGAGTGTATAGTAAGTGAGCAGAGATATATCAACTCTAGTCTAGCCCTTAGTTACGATCACAACACTCCAAAGCATTTCTTATCGTTTACAAAGAAACAACTGTGATGACGCTTTCAAGAATTGTCTTTCTGTTCTCTTTCATCTCGGGTGAGTAAGACACTTCAAATTCTGTCATGTTTGGGCGCAAGAGACAGTACTAACATTTTCATGATATGCAGTCTTTTGCTACACAGATGCGGCTGTGAATTCGATTCGAGCAGAGGACGCTGCACATGCAACTTTCATATATTCCACAGGCCATGGCAACCTCACGTTTGCATTGAGCGCTGCAAAAACGACTGGCGACGTTTACTTGCATTTTTCTGCACCAGCGGCATACCAGTGGGTCGGTGTTGGAACAGGAAGTGAAATGGATGGTAGCGTTATGTGGATTGTTTACCAAAGCTCGGATAAGAACGGTTAGTGCCTCTAATCTCTCATTTTCATCATTCGCGATGCTTAGCAGATATCAGGCGTGACACTCTCACCGAGGCTTTCAGACGGCCACGTTGAGCCAAGTTTCAGCGAAAGCATCGACTGCGCGTTGGTTGAGGGAACAGGCTATCACAACAAGGTTGATGACACTTCCAACACCCGCTACTACTCAGCCAACATTCACTGCAAGAATGTGACTGCGCTCGGAAGTGGCGATGGGAAACTCGACTTTACCAACACCAAACAACCCTTTCCTATACGCATGGGGTCCAACCGACGGCGCGATCATGAGTACGTCAAAGTCTGCAGGTATCAAGCGCCATGATGCTTACGGAAACTTCTGGATGGATATGACCAAGGCTACGTCTACTGAGACAGACACGGCTACTATCCCGAGCGGCGTGGCCTTATCGACTACGTATAACGCGGGTGCAGACGGAGCGGCAGAGAGTGACGGCGACAAAGTTGGCCCAGCCCATGCAGCCATCATGCTCGCGACATTCGCCATCATCTTCCCACTTGGAGCTGTCCTACTCCGCTTCCTCGAAAGCGTCAAGATACATGGCATTGTTCAGAGCGCAGGCGTACTTGCTGCTCTGGGTGGAGTGGGACTGGGGATTTATCTGAGTAAGATGTACCATCATGTAAGCTTCCTCTCTATCCACGTGAGACTAGACGGTTTAGACTAATACGAGAAACTCTTAGTCAAAAGACGTGACATCCGGCCACCAAGTCTTCGGCCTGGTCCTGTTCGTCTTACTCTTCCTCCAATGGGGTATTGGGTTCTACCATCATCTCCGGTTCCGCAAACACAAACGGCCTACAATATATGGGAAGATTCATCTGTTCGCTGGTCCGGCTATCGTCTTGGGTGGCATCATCAATGGATTCACTGGGTTCAATTTTAGTGGCGACCCGAAGAACAACGTCTATTATGGCATTGCTGTGGGCATTATCCTAGCTGTCGTTCTAGTACTATTGGTGTGGAAGAGATGGTCAACGCGAAGGCAAAACAAGATGGGGAGCATACTGGAGTCAGAGGAGTCTCAGGAAGACTCATACGGGCTGAACTTGATCCGGGGATCGCATAATACGATTTAAGAAGAAGAATTCGCCTCGGTTGAGGCCCGAATCTCTTTCCAGGTGGAACGAATAGCAAGAGTGTAATATCATCGTTGGCAAAGTAACAAGCGAGTGTCACCTTGTTACACTGAGCATATCCTTCCATCGCTAATATACTTACCCATCGCTACCCAGGTTGTTCAGGAGGTGGAGGTTGAGGTTGTTGACGATTCCTCGACTTCCCGGAGAGCTTCCTCTAATCAATCCTCCTCCTCCCACAGCATTGCCACCAACAGCTCATCCCAAGAGTAGAAGGGAGGGCAGCGGAGGAAACAACATATAGAAAGTGAAAGCAATTCCTATACAATCCCCGGCATACTATCTATATCACCAAGTACACCCTCGTAATATCACGCACCCAACCTCTTTCGAGGAGCTGGTCCGCCCTTTTGCGGGCCCTGCCCAGGAACAGACGCCCCATAGACTCCCTCATTGCCCTGTGCGGCGGCGATGCTCTGAATCTCGGCGAATCCGATGGAACCAATACCGAGCTAGATGAGCGTCCTCTGGACTTCTGAAAATGTGACACGAACCGTGCGGACGCTGCCATTCGGGTCGCGAGCCGTTAGCAGCGCGGTACTGTCACGGGCGGAGCGCTCGTCCAGGACAGCGAAGAAGCTGGCGTTATGAAAAACAGGGTGTTGAGCGGCGTCTTCAACAGACTGACCAAGGAATGGCGAGGTGAAGGGCTGTAATGGTGGTTGCGATGCGCTGGAAGAGAGAGCGTCGCTACCTTTGTCGCTGGTGATGGTGATGGTAAGGATCACGAGGCTCGGAGGGGTGTCTGGGACCAGCTGCTCGCTGCCAGTGTAGGTATCATTCAGGAATGTTTCCACAGCCTTTCCTTTATTTTGCATCAACGACTTTGCCCTTGTTTTGGAAGGAAGTTGAGTCGATCGAAAAGGACGCTACTTACGGGGGTGGGGATATCTGCAGTGCAGATAACGGGGAACAGCTCTGATTCAGGCATGTTGGACAATGGAGTGAATAGTGTCTGGCACGTGCCTGTCTTCGCAGCTATATATATCGCAAGTAGTAGCGAAGCTGACTACAGCTGATGTGGTTGGTTTAGGTCTTTAGCCCCCACGAAAGCACCAGCTGAACCTTACGAAGTAGTGCGCCTCCTGGTTTTGACGATAGTGCCTGCTTAGCTGCATAACATCTCCAATATGGCTGATTTCGCTACTGAAATATTTGTGTAGGTGCCACCATCGGAAAAACCATGAGGGTTTGAGCGCGATGATGGCGCAAATGCGATACATTGCGAATGATTGCAGTGTGTTGATGACGTATGTAGGTGAGCTAGCCCTAATGCATGACTTGCCTCGGCATCTTCCCCAGATTCTGCAACCTCCGCATCGAACTCCGCAAGTCTACTACCCGCTCGACATTTCCACAACTTCCACAATTGTGAAGTTGATACCAATCACACTGCAACACCTCGTAAAGCTAGCTTTACTGATTTAAACAAGAAGAACTGAAGATGCCGAGCGCGCAACCGAAGGTCCAACGGCAGGGGATGAGCAAGGAGCTCTCGGAACCTCTACCCGAGCCAGAGACATTCGAGGGTTTGAAGGGAATCAGGAGTATCGCGGGAGATTTGGGAAGTCAGTAAGTATGGAAAGGTGGTGCGGAGTCGCAGTCGGATGCGCGTTTGCTGATGGCGTGTAGACGCGTCAAGGACAAAGTCATCATCGTTACTGGTAAGCTCAACACCCCCAACACATTTCATATGAATTCCTTGTCTAACATCATTTCTAGGTGCAAACTCCGAGATAGGCATTGGTCGTGCCAGTGCGCATCAATTTGCGCGTAACGGTGCTCGCGCAATCTACGTATGCGACTTCGCCGATTCCCACCTCGAGACACACAAGCGCCAACTCAATTCCCTATATCCCTCCACCGAGATACATACCCGACAATTTGATGCTGCAGATGAAGCGTCAGTAAAAAAGGTCTGCCAAGAAGCTTTAGACACTTACGGCCGTCTCGATGTCTTCTTCGCCAATGCAGGAATATCATCCGGCAAGGTGTTCTGGGAAGAGTCCACACAAGGCTTCATGAACGTCATGCGTACGAACGCTCTCTCCGTCTTCCTCGCTGCGAAACACGCATCTCGCGCTATGCTCAAAACCTCGGACCAGAAGCCATACCCCAGCGGTAGCATCATTGCCACAGCGAGTGTGGCGGGCCTACGATCCAACGCAGGCCCCACGGACTACTCAGCTTCGAAGGCTGCAGTGATCAGCCTGATGCAGACATGCGCATACCAGCTTGCCGGCTCTGGCATAAGGTGTAACGCTGTTTGCCCTGGATTGATCGAGACTGGTATGACCAGGGTGACATACGATGCGGCGAGGAAGAGGGGAAGCGAGAAGAAGATTGGACAACTGAACCCGCTTCAGAGAGGAGGACAGCCAGACGAGATCGCGAGGGCGGTGCTATTCCTGGCCAGCGACGAGGCTAGCTACGTTAATGCGCAAGCTTGGGCTGTGGATGGCGGCCTGAGTGGAGGCTTACCATTCGTACCTGGAAAACTGGCATAGAATGTGGATAGGTCGCGTAAGAGCACGGTACAAGAGACTAGACTGGTGGTCTTGGGGGACTGGCTCGCAATGTCATGGAGCGGCATGGACCCTATTACAATACATTAAGTAACTCACGCATCAAATCGTGGCACTACACTACCGTATCTATCCAGTCGTCGTTCAGCCAGCCGTGATGCTGTGTCTATGATCGTATTCCCAACGACTAGCTACGATACCCTGGGACTCACAGTGTGCACGTACATTTCTCCCATAGCGAACCAAGAAACTGCTGGACCAGCATGAGGCAAACTATGGGTCACAGTAGCCGATGCGTTCCCACACCGTGTTCAGTACTCTTTTCTCAATTTCTCTCGTCCCATCCCAAAATGCCTCCCTGCATAAGCCAATCTGCCAAAGCATCATCTACCGATCATCCTGCCAACTAACCTTGAGATGGCGGATTTACCACCACATATTCCAGACTATGCCACCATAAACTCTACCATCACAGAAAAATTCCTATCGTCACTACCGCCTCTCCCACCATCTCCGCCCAGGCCTCGGCCTACCGAACCTCGTCGCAGAGCACCATCTCCACCAGCACCACCAATCTACGTCACAGGCTACAGCTGCATCGCCAGTGACCCCGAGTACGAATACGCGCGACACATAACAGGTGATACCCAGCCGTATTGGTTCGAGGAATCGTACGGCCCCGCAGACTTCAACGACGGTGTGAGAAGGAGGGCAAGGAAGTACATGACGCTTCTAGAAAACGAAGTCGCAATCATAGATCTTGGCGACATTGGCAATGAGATGGATAGGGTGACAGCTAGAGATCAGAGGGAAAGAGCCAGGGAGAGAGCGTTACTTGGACCGGAGCCGGTGTGGGAACTTGAGGAGGACAAGGTGAGCATTAATGCTGCGATTCATGGATCGACTGGCTTGTTGCAGGATACGAAAAGATTGGTTAGAGAGAAGGAAAAATTGAAGGAAGGGAAGAAGATGCGTGAGGAAGAGAAAGAGAAACTGAAGGCTGGGGGGATAGAGGAAATGCAAAAGAACAAGGACGAGAGTCGTGCTTCACGGATACCGATCCGCGACCATGCACTTAGCCTGTTAGACTTTACGAAAAAGGCCAAGACAAAGGGAAAGTCCAAGGCTGAGATCTCTGAGTCACAATCTGAGGTTACTGAGTCACAGTCTGAAGTCGTTCAGATACAGCACGGTGTCATCGAACCACAACCTGAGGCAGCTAAAGAAAGCGAGAAAGAGTACCATCCTCTAACCGTCGAGAAACTCCCGAAACTCCCCTCACCACCAACGGACGACCCAGCTCCCATACCAACACTAAGAACTCTCGAGGAATTGCTAGAGTTGCCCGCAACACCGAGACACGACCCAGCTGCCACACCCTCACCAACAACGACCCCCACAACCACAGATACTGACTCCCAGAGCGGAAGCACCCCACTTACGTCGAGACCGCGTTTGTCTTCCGCAGCGCAAGTCCAAGCCGAAGTCCAATCTCTTCCAAACCCAAACAATACCGTATGAAGCGTCCTTTTCACCTCTTTTTTTTGACCTGCGTAGGACAGTACACTGGCTGACACTGGTGGGTAGGGTCTGGTGCAGGGTGTTGGCACGTTGGAGAGGCAGAATCCGCATAACAGTGTATGAACCACCCCAATGAATATCTTTGTGACTTGTTGCTAGTGATAGTCTTGCTAATAGTGTCGATTAGGGTCTGGTGCAGGATTTCGGTACGTTGGAACGAGCGAGGTCTTTGCGGGCGAATAGAAGTAGTGGATTGTTTAGATGTTGCTCTGGGCGGAGGAAGTAGGTGTTGATTGAGATGGAGTGCGTATATGCCGCAACTGTCAGGCTAAGAGGAGGGTGCTGTGCTGTCTACGCTCAGCCAAGCGTCGCTTTTTGTGGGTTACCATCTCAGTCTATCGGAATGGTGAATCGAAATTAGAGATTCGGCTATCATATTCTCAGATCATATCTTCGGATCATGTACGGTCGGTAATTACAGCATCTAATGATGAGGGGATATATATTGCGTCCAACCGCGCGTTTTCAGGTGCGCAGCACTGCTTTCCAATTTCACCACTCCGCATGACCAAATCGAGCCACGTTCACCTTGACTTCCAGCCCACAGTGCTCCACAACCACGGTCAGCGAGATCGTCGCTTATTACGTTTCCCCTTGCGCGATGAGCTTTCAAATATCTATAGCTTGAGCCCCTCTCATTGTTTCGACTTCCATTCCTTTCGCAGTAATTAGCCCATCACGATGACCGGCACGACCGTGAACATCCGCCAGCAACGGTATGATCGCTCGAGCTCAGTCGGCTGCATAGAAGAACCACACCTGTCACTTCAGGAAATCGAACCTCTTCGATGGGACCGCGCCTTAGAGAGCTCAGTGCAGGCACTACACGAAACGATGAACTCACCCGCCTACTGGCAATTTCCGAACAACACTGCATCAATGTGGACTCGGGAGCTTCAAGACGTTCAAGGTACACTCAGCAGGGCCATGAAAGGTGGTGAAGGTAGTAGTGGTGTTCAGTCGCCCTCAAGCGATACCACAGTGAAGCTGGGGAATGGTGGTTATGGTCACAGTGGCAGCCTTACCAGTTCTTCGGTCGCTAACGTCACCGTCATCACACCAGAGGTGGATGATGCGCAAACTTCTAGGACTTCGGAACTCGAAAACCCGCTCTCGCTCCATAGTCGTCCACTTGCTGGAATATCAAACAATCCATCGCGTCGAAATCACTTCGACGATCCGAACCAGACCTACGCAAAGCACAACATGGGCGTCTTACCTCCTGGCTTGGCTCCACCAGTGCAGATACATGCCGGGACGTCGCTTGAACTCTTCCGCTTTGCACAGAACCCCATTCGTGCCACTTTTGACGATGCAGCTCTTCACCTGTCAAACTTTTCCAACCCACTGGGATCACCAAATGACCTTCATGTGCCGCTTCAAATGAATTTGCATCAGCGAAGGTTCAGTGGTAGGATGTCGAGCCTGCCAAGCATCCCTTCGCCGCTGGGCCCTGGACGTACGAGGGAACAGCTTCGTGAGGATGAAGACGGAGGTGTGTTGCTCTCGTCGGTCCCAAACGGAGCTGTTCTGCGCGACTACAAGATGGGATGTACAAGCCTAGAGGGAAACGCTACACAGATGAAGAAATCAATGCAAAGGAAGCGTGTTCCTTCGTCGCCTAAAGTGCAGCAATACGTATCCACCGGATCAATGCACATACCGCCTGTGTTCGACGTATACCCGCCTAGCGCTCAGATCAAGGTCGAAGGGAACATATTTTCGCCTCTACCAGGTTTTGTTAATGGTCCTGGACACTCGCGAAAGTACACCGATCCCTTCATCGACCATGAACCGACCCAGAACGACTCAGCATATGTCAACTATACTCGCCTGTCTGGAACTGCTACGCCGTTCAGACTCTCGTCTCAGTCGTCCATGTGCTTGCCTCCCACCCCCCTCACTGCGACATGGCCAACCTCTGCTTCTGCAACTTTTAGACTCGCGTGTCCGCCCACCCTGGCGTTTGCTCCTCCTCAGTCTCTACCGGCTTCACGAGGTCGTCCACCTATGCGGTCCAACCTAACTATTCTGCTGCCTCCGCTCTCTAGCATCCAGGGCCGGCACCAGCACACGCCAGAAGCTCGTGCACGTCTCGAAGCGCAGAGGCCTAATTGCGAAGAGTGGATCTGTATCGAAGCCGCCAAGATAGCACAGCTAGCGAGGCTAAGGCACGCAGCGGAGCGTCGCTACAGGGAAACACATGCCGAACAGGATTACAAAAGCTGGCAGCAAATCGAAGTGGTGTTTGCTGATGCTACGAACCTGGAGAAGCGACAGGAAGAGAGGCGGAACTTGTTCTTGAATGAGAAGGGTATGACAGCGTTGAGAACTCCTAAGATTGAGGACATGTCAGCTGCGAGCCGCGAACGGGGAGGTAAAGATGGAGAAGAGAAGCTGCTCGGCTTCAAGATGGCGTTGATGGAGCGGGAGTGTGTTGAGGTCAAGCGCGATGAAGATGAAGAAGCTATTACCGTTGAGATGTTGGCGACGTTGAGCTTGGAGGAGAAGAAGGCTCTTCGAAAGCATCTTGTAAGGCGTCTTGAGCGAAGGTCTTGATCATGTATCATGACACGGCAGTCCTGTATCTTACATTGAGGTAGCGTACCAAGAGCTGGAGATTGCGCTTAGGATCCCACTAGCACACAAGACCCTACTATAGTGGTGTACAACTTAAACAATAAAATGATGTATACGTCACCACAAATACTCATGCTCCACCACCGGCCATGATTTTCTTCCCTTTGACACTCTTCTGTTCCATACCTAGACTGATAAAGAATGCAATACTGCTCGTTGCGATAGCCAATATAAATGCCGTGACAATAGCGTTGTTATATCCATGCAACACCCCCGGTAGTATCTCTTCAGGTACAACGTTCCTCAGATTTGTCGCCCCAGCATTAGCTACAATCCTCGCATCGAATCCCGGCGCATATTTCGGCACCTCCTTCGCCAACGTATTCACAAAGATATTCTGCGCAATGGAGATTGAAAGCGCGCCGCCCAGCGAATTGAAGAACATGACGCATGCATTGGCTGTAGGCATGTCTTTCTCGTTTGTGACGACCTGCACAGCGACGAAAGGGATTTGTACACCGGCTCCTGCGCCAATACCAGCGAGGATTTGGTAGCCGATCCATTGGCCCGGTGGGGATGAGACCTTGAGCGTGTAGAGCATGCCTGCGCCGATGGCGAAGATGGTGCTGCCAAACCACATGAAAGGTGCATACCATCCGACGACGGTGATGAGGCCGCCAATGACGATGGAGGAGCAGGTAATGCTGACTAGGTAGGCGATGGTTCGGATGCCGGATTCTTCGGCCGTGGTTCCTTTGATTGCTTGGAAGTAGAAGGGCAGATAGAAGATATGCCTGGTGATTGTTAGACTTCAAGCTGAAGACGAAGACAACAGCGGTGATTTAGACTTACGTGTACAGCGCCATCGATAGTAGAGTTGAATACAGACAACTGACCAATACCGTTCGCTGCGTAAAGACGCGAACAGGAATCGTCGCTCGATCTTTCTGACGCAACTGTATGCCGATAAAGACGGAGATGAGTAGACCAAAACCCAGTAACGTACCCCACACCTTTGAGTTACTCCACGCGTAACTAAACCCACCCCATTGCAAGCACAAGAGCAAACAAACGATGGCGCAAATCAAGAACACAGCACCCGTAATATCAATATTCTTAAGCCGCTCCTTGACAGGAAGATGTGAGTACTGCCGCTTCGGATTCGTAAAGAAGAAAAACACAACCCCGAGCGACACCGCGCCGAAAGGCAGGTTAATCCAGAAACACCATCGCCAAGACGCTCTATCTGTCAGCGCACCTCCAAGGATAGGTCCAACGACTGACGCGATACCGAACATGGATGAAAGAGCGGCAATGTAGATAGCTCTTTTCCTCAACGGCACCGAGAACCCGATGATGGTCATACCACCCGAATACAACGCCGCCGCTCCAGCTCCCGCAACCGCTCTGCCCACGATGAACATGGGCGAACTTGTTGCCGCAGCGCATATAATGGAGCCGACCTCGAAGATGACAAGGGCACAGAGGTACGTGTATTTGACATCGAAGTAGGTGTACACTTTACCAAAAGACGGTTGGAGCGAGGTTGTTGTCAATAGGTATGAGGAGCCATACCACCCGACGTCATCGAGACTATTGAAGACGGTTGTGATTTTTGGTATGGCGGTTGCGATGATGGTGTTGTCGAGGGCGATGACAAAGGTTGTTAAGCAGAGACCTACGGAGAGGATGGCGAGTTTGAAACCGCTGAGGTATTTGGACTCGTCTTCGGGATCGGGATCGACATCTTTCTCTTCGCTTGCGATGACTTCTGTGGGGTTCTTTTCGTCGTCTGGTTGTTTGGCGTCCGTTTTGTTTTGAGGCTCGTCGGCATGGGCTTGATCGTTCGTAGCAGTATGCGCTGATTTATTCTCGAGGCTATCCTTTGGCTGTGCCAATCTTGGGTCGACTTCCCCAGATGCTTGCGTGTCCTCGGCGTTGGGATGAGTCGTGCTTGGGCCGAGAGTTTTTTCTGTGGTATCGGCTGCCTGCATAACGGCTGTGGGCCCGGCTCAACGCAGTCAGAGCAAGCCTTCTGCGGGCCGCTGGACACTAGGTATGTGGAACCTATCAACGGGTATCTTGTGGGTCAGACCAAACAGCTTCGCGGTAATGGGGTGTCTGTTACACAAAGTACAAACTGTCACAGATTGCGGCGAGCGCAAAAAGAAGTTTCGGAAAGAAGCATCAGGGCGACCCTCCGTTCTGTATAGAAGTCCTGATCACGCGCTGCAATCAAAACGCAACCATTTGGAACCACGACCGTATTCTTTACGGCGTTCGTTAGCCAAGCGACATGTCAGATGGGCATCTGGAACCGAGAAAACGTGAGTTGAGGCGCGGGACGTTGGGTTACCGAGCCCATTGAACCAATCAGAACATTCATAAGAAACATCCTTACGGCGCTGATCAATCGTCGGCTGCAGTTCTAGTTGTGTAGAAGACGTTTATGGCTTTGATGTTATCAGATACGTTCGCGTACGCCTTCTTCGTCCTTTTGCGCCGCTGTCGTTGCGATAGGAACTGACTAGAATCACAATGTGTCACATGTGGACCTTCTCACTCTAGATCGCGAGCTGTTCTCGCGCTGATAAGGAGTATGAGTTTCTGCGTCGCTCTCGGTTAAATACACGTCTAGTGCGGCGATCATCGCATCCGAGGTAGAAGTCTGAAGCATCGAATCCGAACGCGAGCATGTGGTGTAGGAACCCTTGTCTTCTCTACCTACCAAACCCCGATCTGCGGTTGAATTTGCTGTGGGTGGACATGATCAGCCCGAGTGGTGGGGTAGCTAGGAATTTCCTTTTGCATAGAGTTGGTTCAAGCTTCATCCCTGACCAGAGTGCCGTGAACGTGCAACGGGCCGTTTCGCTCCCGTGGGTGTACCATCGAAGGACATCATGTTGAGAAGCAGGCTGAAGGTATTCGAGCGAAAAGCATGGGCATTGTAAATCTAATGGTTGTAATACATTCGGAAAACATGACCAAGTAGTCGAGGATACGTAAGTGAAATACCTGTAGGCTAAGCACAGACCCTCCTTCTATAATCTATGTGTTGCGATTGAGCGTTCATATGCTTCTGATTGATCCTACTACATTCCGTCTACTGTGTGAGATCTGTCACTCAGCCACTACATAGTGCTTAGTATTCGTAGTGATGCTGTGTAGAAGAGAATCCCACCTAGCCCGGACACACACTGCAAGGTGTCTCAATCTTGACTGTAGCGAGGATTACGCCGTCGTGGCCACGTGCGCACTTTCGCTGCGCTATTTGGCCTTTGGGACAAAGTTGCTGGAAGATCATCTGGGTGTGTCCACACTTGTGAGAGTAGGCATGGTAGAAACACATTGGAAGGCGGTGATTGGTGTGATGTTGATAATAATGACCGTGGAATTGCTAGGACAGGCCGTTGGTATAGTCGGTCAAGGTTGATAGGAATACGAAGCGAAGGGAGGTCGGATCTTGATTGCAATGAACGAACGTATGCGGGAGCGAATGGAGACGGAGTGGTGGTTCAATGAAAGTGATGGATGAGAACGCTCAAGAGAATAGCAGATGACCGATGTTGTGACCATCTCTCCGTCCGCATCTCGTAGCTCTTTGTACTACCACGTATGTCTCGAACGGTGGGCCGCTATTGTCTGTTGCTCAAGTTGCGCGGTTTGATAGTTTGATACCCGTGAACAACCAAGCAATTGTAAGCTTATCCGTTTGGTCAGACAAGCACAACACATCGTTTCGAGTGGATGAGCGGATTTTCATTGCGGAACGGGAGATCTCGAAGATGGTCGGCGGCTTATCACCGTTCATTATAGATGAGGTGGTACATCTAAAGGTAAGTCTTCACCGATTATCATGAGCACCTGCCCTGGCGAGGCTGGCCTGATATTGTTGCACAAGCGGAAATGGGCGGCTCCGGGTTGTTCAAGACATAGCAGATGTTTGACTTGCTCATACCCCACGAATGCGTGCTCTCCGGGAGATGTGCATACAGGGCGGCGATCAAACTCACGACCTGGTGGTAGCGAAATTTGCGCCGCTGGGCTGGTAGCATTACAGTAGCTATTATAGTAGTTTGTTTGATTTGCGAATTTGTCTCTCGCCAGATATGTACGGGTTTTGCTCGACCCGCCTTACCGTCGGCTTGCGGACTACATCCGCTGCGACACTTGGTGTTGCTAAGGTTTGCGCAATGCTTGTCGTCATTTCCGGCCGTTCTTCGTTGGTATATCCCAATCACCTGGTCCTGGAATTCCAAGCGCGCTGCAGCCAATTTGCTGGTTGAGGAGCTCTGCTATACATTATAGTGGCGTCATGCGATGTAAGATCGAGAAGGCTGGCTATCAATAGTAGTTCTTAGCTGCCAATGACATTCGCCAGCATTTTCGAGATTTCAGCCAATAAGCGTCCGGTCTCACCGCCAATTCATGTGGAGACTTTCGATGCAGATACGCCGCCAGATCCTGCAGATGACGAGACGACAGCTCGACTTTATCAATCGATACTAGTTCCTTGGATGGAGAAATGGTGTGCAGGTCTCTAAATGTGGTCATCGTCGCCATCTTCGCCTTCGAGGCCGGGAGTTGCAGATTGCTCCACTCGGGCATATTGCTAAGCCTGCAGGATACATGTTGACATGCCAGGAACACAAGTCTACATCAGCGTCTCGTCAGCATGCATCGTGCTAGTCCTCACCGTGGGTAGAAAGACAGAGTGACAACGCAAGCGCGTGCTGTCCGTGGCTGAGTTGAAAACGCCATCCTTAGGGCTGTCGAAGCGTCTCTTGCGGCAGACCGACAAGTAGGAATGATGGCATACTGCACCCCACCAAGCCGTGGAACGATGCGCTGGCAAACGGTGTGGTTCATCCGGGACTGCAGCTGAGGCATAGCCCTGCATGCGCTCGTTGGCGAGCCTCGAAAGCGGCCGTGTTGGAGAGACGTTGACGTCGAGCAGGAGAATATGTTATGGCAGTTCTAGCCTCGATGCCAGCTGGCAACGCCCCATCTGAACTATTAACGGGAAAAAGGACATGCAACAGACGTGTGTAGTTTAGCGGAGGAGTTCGACGCTTGACACGTAGCCCACCATAGCTCGCCTGTCTGCAGATTGACGCAGGAGCTGCACCTGCGTCTCCAGAGAGCCGGATAGAGTGCGCGGGTTAATACTAGCATCCGTTTCCTTTGCGTTCGCCCTGCTATTTCCTTTTGCGCCGTTATCATCGTTTTGGTGTAGTTGTCATTTCCTCGTCGTCGCGCGCAATCATCGCGGCCTTCCGCTCGTTCCCTCAACACCAAGCCAAGCGTAAGGGTCTTCGCAACACCAAAAAGAAGCCCCCACCCAGTGCCCAAAGCGCAATCGAACGGTTATCCTCGCGCGAATCCGGGAATCTGGAGTCTGTAGGAGTGTGCGCGGCCAAGTTTCGCTTCCTCGGCGTCCAAAACAGCTGCACTGACCGCTGCCACACCGCCTGCCGACGTCACGGCCTTTAAGACGGTCGCATTACCTCGTGCGCGCAGGACGATTGAAGCTGGCCAACATCGCAATGCGCTGTTCAAGGCCTCGGATCCACCTCTCCCAGCCTCCCGCCATCTCGCAATCGACGTCTGACGTCTGTTAGCCTGTTGCAAAAGCGTCTTGCAGCGCCTCATCTCTTGCGCGCTTCCATTGGCTCCGCCATCACTCCAGTCGTCGAATAAGAGCAAGGCACTGGCCCTAAACAACGACACCGTCTCGCCCTATCCGTTTCGAGATATCCCGATCAATGTGAGCCGTTGCTACGCCATGTGGCCGTTCAACAATTGGAGGCATTGCTGACAGTTGTCTAGACAGTTCATCACTCGTGGCGCTCACAACGACTTGTTATACCGCTCCATCATTTTCTCCGCCTCAACATTGCTCACCATCTTATATATCTCGTATCATGATCCTCGCCTCCACCGGCATCGCTTAATTCAACAAATCTCCGAGTAGCGCTTCCCGACTTAGACCATCACGAGAATCGACTTTCATCCGTTCAAGGGACGTGCACGGATTTTGGTCGCTTGCCGAAACATATCAATAGGCCAGCACTCGTTGTTTGGGTGCCAGAGCCTCATCTCCAGGGAGACATCATCGCAAGGTGTCATCGGTCAGCCTGGGCCGGGCTGCACTGTGTCTATCTTATAGAAGATACAGCGCAACGGTCCGGGTTGGCGGTTAAGGTTAGTGGTTGCACGATTCGTGCCTTCCGACTACTTCATCATCTTCACTTCGCAGTCTACACATAGCTCATTGTCAGCATTCCTTCGAATCATTTCCATCGCCAACTACATCCACCTTCCGCTCGTCTCTCTTGTCTCATCTCGACTGCGACTTACGAAGCATACCAGACTACGCCACTGAATCATGGCATCTTTGGACTTTGACCAGAAGTTCCTTGGTCGGATAGCCAAGCAGACTGAAGACACGAGTCCATTCCTATCCAGCGCTCTTTATCAGATTCTGGGTCTATCAGTCCTCCTGGCTCGGAGACTCATTCGCGCCAGGAAGCTTCGAAAACTGGACACTAGCCGGGATACTCCTTCACTTTCGACCTATCAGCATATACTATGGATGTCCCGCGAAGGGCTCTCTATACTCGAGCTGTACGTGCTTCCATATGCTCAGGATAACCAGCATGGACCCGAATGCAGGGTGTTGAGCGTGAAGTTGCGGGCGAGCTTCTACCACATCTTCTGCCTCTTCCACAACCAGCCACCCGTCACAACAATGAACATGACAAGTACTGATCCTCGGAATCCCGCCTCACCCCCCTTACACCTATCACCACCAAAACATGGAAATGGACCTGGTCGCAAGATAGATCCCCTGGGATTGCCACCCCCTTCAAAGCGCTCAGGCAAACAACCAGTATTACGGGAGCCCATCGACTCTATTGTGTCCGAGACATCTTTCGTCACGAACCCATATGCAGCAGGGGGGCCAGTCGGCACACCATCACCAGGACCAACGATCAACGCGCCTCCGGGCCTCAACCCGGTGCCTATTCCACAGCCTTCATCCTTCATACTCCCACCACTGAACTTCGTTCCGTTAGCCAGCGGCTACTTTACAACCGCTACACAATACGCCACCTCGTTCCTGCATGGCTCGCATCCATTGCGGTTGTCCGTTGCGCTCGAGCACAGTGCGTTCTTGTGGGATTGTCTTCACGACCATGATGCCTCACGACGCGTCGCTCGACGTGCAATCAAAGACGTATACCGCGCACAAGAAGCCATGGATGATACAGAGTTTGAAGATGCCGCTGAACTCGTGGGTATTCTGGGTCGCATGATGAAGCGCAAGAGCTGGGAAGGCACCCCACGCGTCGGAGGCATGGCAAGTCCCGAGCCTGTCGCACAGAACGCCCCACTAGCAGCTGGTGGCCGGCTGGAACAAGCGAATATGCCAGTCACCTCTCCTACCCAGCGCCCTCAGCCAAGTAGCAGGAGAGCGGCAGAATCATCGCCGCTCACTGACTCGTCTATGCAGACGCCGCCAGCGAGTGCCGTACGCAGTCGAGCAAATACAGCAAGCAGGTCTGTACCTCGACAAAAAGAAAGCAACAGCCACGAGAATACACCCAAATCACCTCCACGGCGGCATGCCGAAGGCAATAGTCGCGACACTACACCACGCGCGAGGCACGTCAGTGTCGAAAGCGGTGCCAGTACAACACCTCGGGCACCTCAGGGAGTAGGCGGTCGCTCTCCCGCAACACCATCCACGGTCCGAACTGCGCACCGAACTTCAGGCAGCGGTGGCTCTTCAAAAGGAACACCCGTTGCCGGGACCTCGACACCACTGACACAAAGCGCAGCCGCGACACTCGTTTCGGAGAACATGCGCAACTCGCCGACGCTGCGGCGCACACCTCCGACGCAACTCTCACCCGAACACCACGGTACGCGCTTCTCCCCTTCACAAGAAAGCTCCTACGCAAGACAACAGAGGTGACTAGTAGAGACGGGTCGGGAGAAGCAAAGAAAAATGGAAGTGCAATGGACCGACTCCATGCATGAAGCCGACATTGTGCTCCTTCCCATGACACAGCCCTCTTCGGTTTCATCAACACCTATCGACTACGCCGGACAAGCGTATCCCGAGTATCCAGTTCACTTCCGGCCATGAACCCTGTCATGTGTTCTTGGAACGATCCAGTTTTGATGCGAGCTTATGCACATCCATCCATCCCTTCCCGTCGCAGCCACACGAGTCAGCTCTTGGAGCCCGATATGATACCTCCCTCTCATCATCACATTCCCTATTGCGCAATCCTTCGGGATCAGCAGAAATATTGTATTATACCTATTGGCGTTTCTTGGGCGTATATACATCGGTTCAGCAACCACATACGTTTCGTCGTTTGCATTGTAGCATATCGGATACCAAAAGCTGCTCATGCATATCACAGCTGAGCGGCAATACTGCATAATGTCTTATCTCTTGGTCAATTTTTTTTGGCGGTTGTTTGTTTTTCCTGTGGGCTGATGATACCAAGTTTCTGGCTTCTTTTTTTGTACGTTTTGGTTTTCCGAGACGTAGCTGAGTCTCTCTCTCCATTACATGCAACTAGAGATTCATGAATTATAGCCGTTTACACTGTTCATTATGATTTGAGTTTGTGATATATAATACATTCTGAGGATGTTGTTTTCACGATCAGTTGACTATATGTGTGTATTTCCAGGCTGCGACGCCTACTGAGGATGCGGCCGTCTCCAATCATATTCTTCTTATTGCGCAGATTGTCTGGGCAATCGAAATGCTAAAAAAAAAAAACACCTGGCTCGCCGCAAGACTAGGCGGACTACGATCGGTGGGCGGATCAAGGACAACCTGTGGAAGAGCGGAGCAGTCGTCGCTAAGGGAAAAGTAAAGTCAGCCTCTCCTACTGTTGATACCTCTGCAGTGGCGGAAGAGTCCATGTAGATTAATCGAGACATAGATGTTAGGAGAGGATATAATGACGAAGGAGCTAGACACAGGCGTCTTTAGAGAAAAGAACCTAGAACTAGAGGCTTAGAGAAACCTCCTCGAAGATTAAGTGCTTGTTGTC
Organism: Alternaria atra; assembly: GCF_907166805.1. NCBI lineage: Eukaryota > Fungi > Ascomycota > Dothideomycetes > Pleosporales > Pleosporaceae > Alternaria > Alternaria atra. The sequence continues at coordinate 4,221,762 of NW_025091321.1, forward strand.
AAGATGAACGAAGCGATTGAGGGTACGTTGAAGCATGGGATCTCTTTGTTAACAGATGAATTAGGAAGGGGATTCTATTCTAGTCAACATGTGTATCTAGGTAGACATGTGCGGAGTCGTAGAGAAGACAATCTAAAGTTAAGCTGTCGGATTATGAGGCTTTATCGGCTTGTGCCAAATATTACCATGTCTATATAGTTGGGCCTAATAATTTCAATTAGCTGCTGGAACAAATACGATGCCGCAGCAGTAGTGCCTGCAGGTACTCGCGATTGTTGGTGTCGGTGATTGATGAATCACAACGTGCTAGGGACCTCAACGCAACGATGTCGTGACTTCCGCATCCACTAAACACTCCGTCTCGCCACGAAAATCACCCCGTCCGAAGCTCAAAGCGTTAGCTTTTTTTAGTTTTAATATTATAAATAATATTTCACAAAATTGTCTCATCCAATTACAAAACGACATCGGTCGCTTAGCTCAGTTGGTTAGAGCGTGGTGCTAATAACGCCAAGGTCGCGAGTTCGACCCTCGTAGTGACCACTATGTTCTCTCTTTTTGTTTGATTGGAGTATCGGAGATGTGTGGTAGAGAAAGAGAACTTTTTTTGCCTCTCCTTGCGGTGTTACGTAGGGCTGCGCGTCTCGGGTGGCCCGCACCTTAGTGAAAAATCTAGGCGAGAAGCCCCCCGCGTCAGCACTTTCTCACAACTCAAACAGAGGCTACAACACCAGATCAATGCATTCACGCAAAACTTCTTTGACATAGCTACTCGGTACTACCCCTCTGTCTAGCAAAAAAATCGCATTGCTATTGCTTACAAGACGCGCTTTCAATCCTATGAGCTAAGGCAAGAACACGCTTCGCAGATACCAGTCTCGCTATGTCTTGTTGAGATTTCGTGATAAACTTGCACACGCTGCGCCAATTTAGTGATACAGCTTACTAGCGCTTGGAAGCACAGCTTCACAGAGGATGTTACGGCTGTACGTATAGTCAAGCTAGGATCAGCTGAGTTTAATATAGGAGCCTTAGTCAATACGTCTGTATGATCACTAAACCATGACTTCGAAGGGGATGATCACCCAACCATTCATCCTAGCGATACATCTGATGCTGTCTTGCTACGTGCGTGCTTACAAACATGAAGCTGATTGCTCAAAGTGTATCTCTACCAAACACCACTACAAGTCACTCCATAAACAGTTCGATTAGGTTACTCCATAAGAAATAAACAACCTCCAAGCTTACCAAAGTACTACCATACATTTTAAGATGTGCCAACGTCTCAGCAATATTGGCACAGTAAAGCCAACCGAACTTCCTCAGGACGGCACACAGTAATGTAGAATTACAATACTGCGAGAATCTTCGTCATTGGCAGAACCGGTGCGCAAGGGTTTCCAATCGTCCGCGGGCTCGTTGCCGATGGCGGTTACCATTGCAAACTCCTCACCCGAGTCGTGAACTCAGCCGAGCGAAGACTTTATTGCAATTGCCCAGTGTTTCTTTCCTAGAAGGCACCTTTGCCAACGAGGAGACCCTATGAGCGGGATCAACACCGACGGTTTTAACATTGGCAAGAAGACCGAAATCCTCTAGGCCATCCGCACATACGAGCTCGCCCTCGAATAGAGAACCAAATTCTTCGTCTATGAAAACCTCGACTACGTCTACATGAAACCAGATTACGATCCAAAGTACCGAATAGGCCATGACGACGGTAAAGAAAGGATCGGAGAAAGGATTCTCCATCAAAACAAAGACAACGCGCAGAAAATGGGAGCCGCCCTTTTCGCAACTCGCCCATACATCGGGATGGCGATCGCAAATAATACGCCAACGACGCTAACTGTCGAAGATGGGAATGCTACGTAGGATGTACCGCTTGGAGATGGTGCCGCGGTACACGTTTCTCTCGAAGACTGCGCGCACTAGGTTCGCTGGTTGTTCGATCATCCCGACCACGCTAACGGACTGGATCTCGAAGTGGCTATTCTGCATATTGGACATGACGACCTCCTGGCCGCATTCTAGCTTGTGACTGGCCATCCTGCTCGCTACATCGACACTGATTTCGAGACGTATTGGAAATCCGCGCCGTTAAGCGCCGTCGGCGATAGGTCCACCGGCTACAATCCGGGTTTCGACAATGTGGGAAGCAATGTGGGGAAGGTGTTGGTACTCGAAATCTTCACAGGGGTTAGAACATGTGGCGTGGCTCGGGTCAGAATAAGGGCGTTGTATGGAGGGACTATACACTACTGGATGAGATCTTCCCTTGTAGAATCTAGAGTGCTGAAGAGCGGTTTCGGAGGGAAGACGAACGAGTCATACGGGAAGGGCTAGGAGGACTGTGGAATAGAATTCAGGGAGGCAGTATAAAGATGGTTATCAAGGCGATGAAAGATGGGCTGAATTGTCGTTTGTAAATCTACTCTGTACACTGGTTGCTAGTGGTATCTACTGCTTTGCCTCAAGATATGTAGCGTGCCATACCAATACGCGCGACGCAATAATGCAGTGATGTAGTGTAATGCTGCTTGGCAGCAAGCCTCGCCTAGGTGTTCACAGGGTCGCCAGGTTCGAACTGAGAGAAGCGGAGGTCATGTATAGAACTCTTATACACAGAACTTATGCGTTCTTGCGTGCTGTCATAGCAAGCAACAGCTTCTCTCGTGATAGGCTATAGTCTCACTTTCTCTACTTCTCGATGTGACGGCCGTGAGTATACGCAAGCAAGATCCAACTGAAAGATCATCAGGATGAATCTCGGTCATTGCGATTACATGATCACTAGGTTTACGACAGATGCAGTATGAGGCTAAGAACTAAGTGCGACTTACCTAAGGCCTAGGGCAATGATTTCAAAGCAAGAGTAACTAGTTTCATCAACGTGTGCAACGTTTTAAGAGTCAGGTCATGCGTATATAAGGTGGAGGAGTAGTCGCATACATACAAGATGCAGACTGCAAGTCATCCATCATCTCCGCTCTCACTAATCGATCGAAGAAAAAAAATAGACTCAGGAAAGAGACCGAACGTCGTTGCAATCTCTTTCAGTAATTGGAGATGGCGATACACCATAACGTGTTGCTCATTGACGTAAGTCAGGTCTCTTAACAAATCACAGCTACCAACTGACATCTTCGCGACAGGGATCCGGAACTCTAGGAAGTGTCGTATCAAAGGTGTTCCTAAATCCCCCATATAATGTAACTGTTCTTTATCGGCACCAATCGTCATATCGATTCCCCAACGGTGTACGCATTATCCGAGCAGACTACGACAACCCAGCCTCAGTAGTATCTGCGATGAAAGACCAAGACGTGGTGATAAGCATAGTAGCGGTGTCGTGGCAGGGGATCAGAACAAGTTCATCAACGCTGCTGTGGCGGCTGGAGTGAAACGATTCCTTCCCAGCGGGTGAGGTCCAAACATACGGGATCCTCGTGTCGTAGGCTTCATCACGATACTCCCTTCCAAGGTGCAGACGATGGACCACCTCCGGTCGAAAGAATCGAGCATGGAATGGTCGAGCCCTGTACCGGGTTTGTGGTTTGATTAGGCGCTGAAGGACAGTCATCTTGGTTTCGACCTAGTTACCAAGACTGCAACGTTGACAGACGAAGGCAAGACTGAGTTCACAGTATCCACTCTAGAGTGCGTCGGCAAAGCGATAATCAGGGTCCTCGAGCACGCCGATGAGACAAGGAGCACTTGTGTCTACACGTCATCGTTCAACCTTTGTCAAATCGACCTTCTCGCTGTTCCTGATAAGATAGACGCTCAGGATTAGACGATTTAGCGGTATGCTTCGAAAGACCTTATTGAAGGAGGCCACAGTAAGTTTCGAAGAGGTAAGTATAGTGGTATTCCGTTACTGGTCATGGCGTTGGCAACAGGGTCGGTGAGTCTGGGGAACTCAAGATCGGGCAGGCTTTGGAACGAGAAGCTAGATATGGAGCGGGAGGATTTGGAACAGGCTGTGAGGCGCATTGTCATCGAGAAACGAGCTGGGATTGCTAGCGTATAGTTTGTCAGCTATCAGCATCAACTCAAGCGCCTTAAGAGCCAAAGCTACTTATGCGAATATCTGCCCTTTGATGTTGTGTTGGTTTGTCGCGTCGCACTGTTGTCCAAGCTATGGGCTGAGTGTTGGAAGAACCTTAGGTGTGTTTGTCCAGTCGCATTTCTTCGTTCTGAAGTAATGTGCATGTTTCTGAGGGTCATATAACTTGTCAGCTGACACTTGTTCGTATGTCCCCTGCATTGAACCGCATGACTATGCGCATCGAGTGTACTGTCCGGTGTCTACGCTGGAGAAGAGCCCGGCGCGGATGGGTTGAACTGGGCGGACGACACCGTAGTAGTTGAGAAGAGGAACGCTGTCGCATTGAGAGACCATGAGTGTGGCCAAGGCTGAGTCTCCGATTACGTGCTGACCATGGGTGGTAATGAATACAACGGAGGTGAGGGTAACCTTCAGATGACAAAGTTCAGTCTAAGGTTAGTGGGCTTCGGCATTCCCAACTCAGGGACCGCAGCAATATCGCACTGAACAAATTTTTGAATCGTACTTCTACGTGCTATATTATCTGAGATACTCTCGAATAACAGTTTTTACACCTTCCAAATCCTCCAAAACATGCCAATGGCCCACCCCTTCCAATATTTGCAGGCTCGCCTCTCCATTCATTTCTTTGACATAAGTCTCGCACAACAGCGGAGGTGAAGTCTTATCCTCACTTCCAGTGATAAGCAGAGTCTTTGCTTGAATCGCAGAAAAGTCAAGATGGGGTGCGCCGGCAAGCGCTGCACAAGCTTTTGCGTAGCCCTCAGGATCCTGGCCAAGCAGTGACATTCGTACCGCTGCTATAGCAAGCGGGTTCGAGGTCCTGGTCTTCTTGGATGTGGCAACATGTACCGCGTCGTCAACAATGGATATAACGCCCTTTATGCGCACAGCCTCAGCTAGTTGATATGCAGCGACCCTGTCGACAGGAGGGAGTGGCGAGGGTGGAGGACCAATGAGGACCAGCTTTGAAACCTTGTCAGGATGCGTCAGCGCAAATTTGATCGCGATCAAGCATCCCATGGAGTGTGCCACGAGCGTGGCTTTGGATGTGATGTTTCCTGCCTCAAATACACCATCCAGATCTGTTGCAAGGGATTCGATGGAAAGTTTGCTAAGAGGGGATGTCGGTGATAGACCGTGACCCTCAAAATCGAATATGTGTAGAGAATGTGAGTTGGCAATACCCAACGACTGAATGAGTGGCACCCAACACTCTGAACTTCCTCCAAGGCCATGCACGCAAACAACCGGAGGGCCCGAGTCTTTGCCTAGCTTCTTGTAGTAGAGAAGCTTGTCATTGATCTGCGTCAATAGTGTGGGGTCAATGCTTTTGGATACATTGTTATCTTTTATGTGAGACAAGTTTGCAACTCGACTCATGATAGGATTGGCGTATCTTAGATCCCCAATGCGGTTTGTTAATGTACCTAGGCCGTTCACTGACACGGCCACAGTATCTCCGGAATTAAGATATGCTGGCGGATTCTTTCCGATACCAACACCAGCGGGCTTTCCAAGCATTAGCTCTCCATCTCAACCACAGTTTCCGCTGATTGTGCACTTACAGTCCCTGTGGCAAGGACATCGCCTGGCATTAATGTCTGCCCTTCGGACATGGTCTTGATCAAGAATGGAATCGAGAATATGAGATCATCTGTCGTTGCGTTTTGTCGTAGCTCTCCGTTGACATGCGTCTGAATTCGCAAAACTTTATCAAGTTTTGATGCTGGTACAGCGATTGGACCCTATTTGGAATCAGTAGTATCCAGTTACGCTGCGAAGGATTCACGTACCATCGGGCAGAAGGTATCAGGCGACTTGCCGATATAAAACTGTTTGTGATCTCTCTGCCTCTCACGCGCTGTCATGTCGTTCACAATCGTATATCCCCAGACATGGCTCATCGCATCTGCTTCCGAGATACGGAAACCCGCTCTGCCGATAACTACACCAATCTCGCCCTCATAGTCGATCATCTGCGTGAAGTCTGGGTGCGGAAAGACATCTTCTCCGTCCGCGATGATCGACGTGAAACGTTTTGTGAAGATTACAGGATGAGAAGGCGTATCAACCTTGTCCGAGCTATCAAAACCCGAGCTGTTAAACTCCTTCGCATGTTCAGCGTAGTTCTTTCCTACGCAAAGAACATCTCTACCTGTGAAGGGAGGCATGATCTTGGTTGATGCTGCGGGGAACGGGTCATTTGCGGCGGCAAGATTGAGCTCACCAGCTTCGATGACTTGGTAAAGATTGTCTGGGTAGGTTCCAGAAAGAAAGGACAAAGGCTGAATGGTTTGCTTGTTCAAGTCGTAGTGTCCGATACGGGTGCGTCCAGTGTGCACATCTTGGTAAGATACGTAATTCGTAAGCGAAGTGTTGCCGTTCGCTGAATCCATCGTCGGTAAAGTGGCAAACTATGTGAGGTTTTCAACGACAATGCCACATGCATGTGTCACTTTGCATTTATGCATGCGTGGGGTTTCCGTGCACGTCTGTATTTGGCTACTCTGGTTGTGTTGTGAGAGAAGTACGGTTGGGCATGCGGACATAGAGGAGGCGACTAGCGCAAGGCGGGGCTTGGTCAGTGCACACCAGAGATGCCTTCCTGTGGACTCGAACATGGATTTCTTATGTCATCATGATAGACCACCAGAATAGCCAAGGAAACTATCGTGTAGCATCCCCAAGCGATAGCAAAGACCCCCGCAGGATTTTTGGATTTCCACACGTCCCAAATTCCGCTGTTCCGCCCATTTTCCCAAAGCGGTTAGTTGTCCCATCAGCGTGGGTTGTTGCAAATCAAGTTTGGGAATAGGAAAATACATCGGGCTGGGCGCTCGCGAATCGCCATAACGTCTTCACATGGAAATACTTGGAATCCTTTTGTTTCAAAAAACCTCTAGATGCTAGTATCGTGTTATGGAGCTGTTTGAGTCGAGCCGGAAGGACGTTGATCTAGCATATGATTTGTTTCTGCCTGGTATTGATCGAAGCAGCAGGGGCCTACGTGTACTAGTCAAGGTAACAACCGAGAAACACTCGATTTCTAATCGATCCATCATTAGTGATAAACAAATCTTAGGTTATAGTAGTCTGAATGATTGCATATATGTATATTTTACATACGCTAAAATATTTTAGGATTATTCTAAGCCATTGGAGCCGTCGCTATCCTGTTCAAGAGCTTCGACAGTCTTATGATCTCCCACGCCGTTACAAGGACTGGGTCCAACCCTTTCCAGCGGCTGGACACCATCCTCAGGATGAAGTTGGCTCCACTCACCAATTACATCCCCTGCTTGTTTGTAGAGATAAGGCCCGAAGATGCCATGCTGGAGGACTTCAAACATACGTCTAGCGATCATGGACTCTGGCGCGAATGCGTGAAGCTTGTATTTTTCGGACACGCAATTGGTGAAGATTTGTTTCATCATCTTACCCTCATCTGTTGATGGCGCCAAGTTTGCCATAGACTCTTCATCTTCCACATAAGAGTCTATGTCCTTTTCCTGGGAGATCCATAGCCAAAACGGTGCACGGTACGCCACAAACTCCGGTGCCATGACTGCTGAGTCCCAATCGATAATGCCTGTAATCTCTACTTCAGTCTCACTCCGGACTTCAGCGAGGATGTTGTATGGTTTTAGATCGCCATGAACCAAGACACATGACCCATCAAGAAAGCCACGTTTCTCTAACGACTTCCATATGTCGACGAAGGCGTCTCAAAACTCGTGAAAACCTACATCCTTGCCTCTTGAGACGTGATACTCACGCCATCGCTCGCAATACTCGAGAAGATAGTCGATAGGCTCTCGAACTTGTCTTGGCCCGGTAATCGACAGGTCAAGTGGCCTATCTCCAAAGGCTGCGGATTTCGGAACACGGTATTTCTCGATCTGTAGAGGGCCTGAGGGTAAGGAGAGAGTTGCGATAGAGATTATGCCAGCCGGGCCCTCTACTGTGGCAATTTTGGGGGCCAACTCGGCAACGCGCTTCGCCATGCACATCTTTTGATCCCAATTCAATTTTTCCAGCATCATGGACAGATTTTGACCAGGAATGTGCTTCTGGACCATGAACGGCTTTTCGATGGCGTTATTGGAAGTGAGGTCGTAGCTTACGACCTTTGGAGTTGGTAAGGGGACATATGCATCAGCCGCCAATAGGGCAGCAACTTCAAAGTTGACATCGAGATCTTCGTCTTCACCGATTCCCCGAGGAACGGGGACGATGTATGAGTCGATACCTAGTGGTCGCGTTTTTCGACGAGTTCCGAGGCATTGAGCTACTACCCCTATGAGCCAAGAGAGACCAAGCCTTTTGGGCCTCTGTGCAATGCTCACTGCTGCGACTCGGTTATAAGCACCACCTTTTAGATATGTTACCTTGATTTGCGAGATGTCGCAGTGGAAATGTTTGGCTACTACGTCCGCGACTTTGTGTTGGAACGTTTCGAATGATTCCTGTTCGTAGGCGATGGTCGAGGTCTCGGAAATGCTGGAGCTGACAGTGATTCTTGGAGATGGGGACTTCGCATCGCCGACTTGCATTGGCTGAGTTTCTTGTTCCATATTTCGAAACAAGGTGAACGTTGCGTAGACCGTTATATCGAAACTATCGTGATCAAAATTGCTGTAGCTCAAGTGGTTATCATAACGCGCTTTGACTAGACTTCAAGTTGGTGGGTGGTGGTCTAACTTGAAAGCCAATCGAAGTTTAGGCTGTCGAACGACGGTCAGTTGATTCGCGGGCGAATACCTAGGTAGTGAGGTTCTGTGAGACTTATGAACAAAGCGGAGATTTGCCTATTATACCCCAAAGAATAGTGGCGCATTGTTGTCACTGGTTTCTTTGTTCCGCACAGTTAGAGCATCGTCAGCTGACAGCAACCCCACAGCTCTGTGGCAGTCGGGCTAGTAATATTAAGCATCTCCTGATCCATGTCAAGGCACAGTGCTCTGCTTCCAGATTCATCGAACGTTGTTGACTTCGTGCTTTCGAAACTTGTACCCTACGCATATACAAACATGTATTTCTTACACTTGGTAGCTTACGCAAATTAACAAAGAGAATCAACCGAATTATTTGTAGTGGTGCAAATCAAATTTCGAATGTAACCACGCAAAGCTAGTAGTAACAAGACAACATGCCGAAGATGTCGTCAAAGATGTATCATTGCCCTGGTGCTAATGGATGGGTCGGCGATATTAGCCCTGGGGGTTGTACCAAAAAGAGGGTAAACGGGCTTTTCTTTTGCACGAAGCATGAAATGCCATGCCGTGGTGGTGGTATGGTCTGGTTCCATCTCAAGAATCAGCCAAGCTGCCCGGAATGTCAGCAAAAGGTGCAAGCTCAAATACGACGTGAACGAGCTGAGGACGCCAGGATGAAACAAGATGAGAAGACTAGAGAGGCTGAAGCCTTCTGGAAGCCAGGGAAGGCTAAGAAGAAGCCCTAAACGTAAATTCAACCACGCTAGGCAGGGAACGACAAAGTAAGTTAAAAGGAGTCGACAGGCGTTTCAAGCTTCGGGGTACACCGAGCATATAGAATTTAGGCTGTCTTGCTTGATGTCATCCCCGATAGATAGACAGTGAGGAATGATTGTTTTACCGATCGCAACAAAAGCAATACCCTTTATCTCTAAGCAATTGCTTGCGTTTCCACTGTCTTTTCAACACTAACGGAAGGAATCCATAGACATGAGGGTAGCTCTTCTAGTTATATGATGAGTTTCGATGTTCTTTCGTCCTGTGGGACTGACAACGGGCTGGTAGCCTGCTGTCCTAGAATACCGGCTTGTCAAGGTCAACACAACGTCCACACCACTTTGGCAGATCGTCCCGTCCCGTTCAAACTAGTGACCTTGAAAACCATGCGTTGGTTTGGGACCTCAAACTCTGCGTCTCCAAATTCGATGCCCCTCCATATCTCTCATAATCACCTCCCATACCCGCCCACTTACAGTCGCCTTCTCCATGTCTGCGGACAGCGCGTACTCTAACGCTACTACACTAAGCCACCACTTGCGGCTGTAATATCCTCTAGGGAAAGAAGTATGAGTATGAAAGTGTATTGCATGGGTTTAGACAGTGTTCTACTGGATTATCTCGTAATAATAATAATTGTGTGTAGTTTCATATCCTCATTTTGAGTAAGCTGTTGGAGTGAAGAACTGGACGATATGTGCACGGATACCGTACCCTGGGGGCGACGGTATTCGCTTCTCAAAAATAAATCCCAGGAAAGATCGGCAGCTGCTAGCATCTAGTAAATATCTGTTTTTATTATTCGGCGCCCCTCGACGTCATTTGGGCTAGCATCGTCTTCGTGATGATCAGTGAAAAGCAATCGGTGTTGGTGTTGCCGGATATCTGTGGAAGCACAACTACATTGCTTTTTGATCGGCAGGTGGCTTCGACTGCCATTATTGGTCAGTCCTCGTAAAGCCGAAGAAACTCCCATGGTTCTACAGTATGTAGTCCTTCTTGGGTATACTCGCGAATCTTGGGTAACGTGAGGGGTAGGTGGGGAAATCTGGGGGAGTGCGCATTACGAGACCAGTATGACGGTGTTGCTAGGCATGAGCGGACTACCAGTACTAAGTTCAATGTGTATAAAATGGATAGTACGTACCCTCATTTCCAACCACAGCTCTGAAGATAAACAGCTCAACAGTCAATTCCTTGTTTTCGTCTTTCCATCGTTTTGGCACCACGGTCCAGCAACTCACATTTATCAATATGCATTCGAAGACTATCACCTCCCTCTTAGTTGCTGCTGCAGCTGGCATCACCAACGCCGCACCTGTCGACACTCCTGTCGGTGACTACACCTGGAAGATCTCCAAATTCTCTGGTCGCAAGCCAGAAGGCACATACTACAGCAGCATAAGTCAGTAATGCGTCAATCACCAACGCTTCAAACTCTAATGTGAGAACATAGGCTTTAACATTAAAGCTACTAATGGGGGTCTGCTTGATTTCGAGTGCGCAGCTTCTGCTGCATGGCTACAGGACGATGTATTCCTTACATGTGGTCCCAACAGCGGCATAAGCTTTGCCTGGGAGAACGAATACAATGGCCTCATTGTGAAATTTGGCGATGGCGCGTAAGTGAAATCAGCTCTCTTCCTTCTATACCCGTCCTCAGAGTGACAAAAGTCGCCTATGAGGTGGACATCAGACGATGCGCATAGGGGAGGAGGTAGTCACGAAGATTTCGACAATTTATACCTTGCACGACGGCGCGCTAACTATTTCTCGAAGCAATGCAAGGACTGGTACCACTACCGTCCCCACCGTTTGCCGCGCTGGTGGCGCCGGTCCCAATGATCAGGTCTGCGAAGGAGTGGCGGACGCATATGTCACGCTTGTAAAAGGTCCCAGCTCTTGATCATATTCGGGGTGATGAGGAATGATTGCCTACCAACTGCGAACGCGTATGGGGAAGAAAATGGTCTATGAACTGTATGTAATTAAATCAATCATTTTGAAATAGACGCAACTTCAACACCAAAATGACTGTAAAATGTCTATGAGGGGAGGCGGATATGTCCAGAACTGATAGCTGATGGATAAGATAAGATAGAAGACTACTGTCAACCCGACCTGTCCAAGAAATCCTAGCAAGAAATCTGTACTTCAAGAGAGTTGTATCTCCATATTAGTCACACCTCTTCTTTGTTATCGTCTTAAACCCTCGCAACTCTATTACTAGTCTTCATAGCACCCCTTAGCAGTCGCACAACGACCCTCCCAAGCTGTATACAACCTACTCTATTGAAGTAGTGATTTACATCCTTTTCTTTTTCTCAGTCTTCCTGATTGAGAGGCTCTTAGCTGATAATGCGCCGCTATTGTCGCTGATAAATGACACAAAGTACAGCTTCAATCAAAGATGCGGAAGTAAGCCAGATAGCAGTCGGGACTAAATGCGCTTACTACCCTTCGACATCTTTAGGTGAGTCGATCGAATTAATGCGCTCATGCTAAAGCTCAGACCCTCCTCTTCCAACTCCAATGCACCTCCACACCCCCACTAAACTCCTCCCAAACCCTCCAGTTCGCTGTCCAAACCCCATCCTTCATGAGAATAGCCTCTTGAGCCTTTTCCGCGTACCCCAATGCTTTCTTATTGTCGCCAATAGCACTATACGCCAACGCCGCAAACCCATACGCCATGTCCATGAAACCTTCGAGGCCATCTTGACGGTAGAGAGCTAGTAACTCTTCTGCCACAGCAGGGGAGGCAGAAGAGGCAGATGAAGTGGGCGACCAGTCATTGAGCCGAGATTCCAGGGTCTTGATACGATCAAGCGTTGCGTCCGATCCGGAGTCAGTACAACGGCGACACGTACACGTGAAGTGAAATCCCTGCTGAAGATGTTGCTGTCGTGCAGCCGTAGGTTCAAGCGGACTCGTATACGAAATCGTCATCTCCTCGCCTATCGCGACCGGTCGCGTAGCCCGCACAGTATGCGTCAACATCTCCGTATCAATAACATACTGGGAATTCGGCGCACAGTCGTGATTCAGCCGACTAGTCTCCGGCCAAACCGCCAGATGGTTCTTATCTCCAACCATTACCTGGAAAGTATTCGCCTTGACGATATCTTGTACTCTTACTCTCTCATCCCCATACACAGTCGCGAGGCTTAGAAAATTCTCTCTTAGTTGCAAGGGTAATTGCTCGATTGCTATACGCCAGAGAACCTCTCGGTCTAAAGTTGAAAGCTCGGATTCCAGATACGCGAGGAAAGCTGGCGTGTAGCTCGTTACGCGGTCGCCAAATGCGAGAGGTTGGGTCGCCAACATACCGATGCCTTTTCCTGGGATGGAGGTTGTGGTGTAGACGGAGGTTGGTGTGTTGATGTTGTGTAATGCATGGGTTGATTCATCAAGGAAAGCGGGGAGAACGGCGAATTGGCGGGCTAGACTTGGTGTTGTAACTATTGAGATGCCGCGACCGGCAGCAAAGGTGTCATCCGTGTAGACGCAGAGGCTATCGTTGATTCCTGGGAGATGTGGCGTGCAGACTAGTTCGTATGACCATGGTTCGACAATGTTGTATGGTTTCGCTTTCAGCGCGCCATGAAGGGAGAAGGACTCGGAGCAAAATGCGTACTCTTGTGATCCGTCAAGTGAAGTTTGGAAAGTGATTGTGTAGAGTGGACTGCTTTGCCAGCATTGTTGGCGTAAAGTCCATGGTAATGATTCAACCGAAGCGACATGTGTTAAGAAAGTAGCGAGATTCCGCATTGTGGTACAACTCCAGATTGGGCAGGGAAAAAAGGCGGCCAGACTGCGAATGCAAAGTTAAAAGAACATGATGAAAGATCGTTGACGGTTCGATCGCGTCTGATATGTAAGGCACGCATGTGAGACTCAAGGCGTTTGAGCGCCTGTCGCTAAGTTCAGAGCGCCAAGGAGTGGCCTTACTTGAGCCCGAGAGGCGCAGCGACGAATCGATCTGTGATGGTAGTAATACAGAATTGGGTATTTGAACTTATCAAGCTAACCTAAACACCTGTCAATGCTTTTATGGTGTTCCCCAAAGAAGAATCAAGAATGCGCCCATACTCCACGTGTCGCAGCACGTCACTACAGCGTCGAGCTCGAATCGCAAGAAATGCTTCAAGCGTCGTCGCCATTGACCTCGCCTTCGGAGCTGCGCTTCTTCTTTTTCTTCTCCTTGCCCTCGCCCTCTTCCCGTTTTCGCTTCTTCTTCTGCTTCTTCTCGCCGTCCTCTTCCGGTGCGACATATTCCATCATCCTTTCTCTCCGCTTCGCGTCCATCTTGTCCTTCATCTTTTCTTCCCGCTCCTCCTGCACCTTCCTCTCCTTTGCGTGCTTGCCCAAGAAGTATTCTCCGCTCTCGATCTGCAGGTCGACCTTGCTCTTCTCTTGCGGTGGCGGGAACGGCGTGTATGTCTTCTTCGTCTTGTCGGTGACTTTGTGCGGCACGCGTCGCTTGCTGAGTGAGCGCTTCTTGAAGTTGGGTAGGAAGCGATCCCAGCTCTCATTGACTAGCTCTGGGTCCTAGTGGTAATGCAAAGTTAGCGTATGTTTCATATGGAGTTTGTACTTGGAGGGCTTACTTTGGCGAGCTCCTTCTTGATCATGAGCTCCTTTATGGCGTAGATGGGGTGGATGTTGTGCATTGTGTCCTCGACGATGCGCCGGACCTGCTTGAGACCTTTGTAAGGGCCCATGGCGGCGACGGTGTTTCCTTGTACCAACAGGTATGTTTCTGTGAGTAGCTCCAGTGCCTTGAGCGTCGATCCGTTTGGCCCCAATATACGCTGCCGCCTCTTGACAAAGCGATCCTTGTTTCCGACTAGATTTCGTATCTTGATGATATCCATGGCTACCTCGTCTTCAAGGATCTTGACTGCTTGTGGCGCAGGCACGCTTCGCGCAAGGAGCTTGATTAGGTCGCGCGCGTTCAAAATCGCCGCTGGGTCGTATGTCTTTTGTGTTGTCCATACTGTCATGGAGCCCTCGACCAAGTTCAGCTCGCATCCAACACCCTGTTTCTGCAGCGCTTGCGTGATAAACTTCCAAGACCCCTTCAGATATTGTTCGCGATACTTGGGAAAGAGGGTGCTGAAGCGAGACTCGTCGGTAAAGGCGCCGGCCGTGTTATCCTCGGGCTTAAAGGGCTCGATCTGCGCGAACGTTAGTCTTGAGCTTTTGGAAGCGCGCAAAACCGGCGCAAGCGTACCTTCCACTTGTCGATGTCATCTGTGTCCCAGGGCTTCTCCGCATTGTGTGTGGACGGCATCGTGGGTGTTTTGGGTGTGGGTCGAACTTGCGATTAGTTCTAGGTAACTTTTTTCTGAAAGTTGCACTTTCAAAGGCCGGGCGCGCTAAAGTTCTGCCACCGCCCTAGCCATGTTCGGATCTGACAACGCTAACTCCGCAACACCACGCGCATCATTGTAGGTCCCATTTGTTTGCCGTCTACTCGTCCGGAAGGTTTGTTGCCCTATGCGTTCTCTCTACCATGCGATCAAACAGTTCCTGATGTCTCTTCACATGGCTATACCTACTTCTTCATACAGGCCCGCTGCTCGTCCGTGCATCGCGAGGAATCATGTCCAGATGGACATACCCGACAGGATGCGGGATGAAAGTCGGGCTTAAGACACAGTCAGCTTAGTTTGCATGCAACTGCACTTTGCTAGATTGACCTGCTTCATAGGTGCTGTTTCCATATATATAGTCAGCTGTCGACACGCTTTGCCTAGAGCATAACAATCTCAACTTGCATTCATCATCATCTCAACCTCCTTCCATCTCCCATCTCTCGTCCCTAGGGTTCTCTCTTCGAACGTAAAGATGCCCTTCTCAGCTTTCGAAATGGCCAAATATAACACTTCTGAGTTCACGCGCTACGCCGCTGCCCACGCCAACATCAACGGCGAAGGTGACGCTCGTCCCACCGCTCTCCAGGTCATTAAAGACAACGACCTCGAGGGCAGGTTGACCGACAAGACCATCCTAATAACAGGATGTTCCTCGGGTCTTGGCATCGAAACAGCTCAAGCCCTCAAGGCCACGGGCGCCCACATCTTCTGCACCGCGCGCTCTCTCTCGAAAGGCCAGAAAGCACTCGCCGATATCCTCGAACCAGGTCACGTCGAACTCCTCCACCTTGATCTTGAATCTCTAGCTTCCGTCCGCACCTTCGCAGCCGAGTTCCTCAAAGCCAGCAACAACAAACTAAACATCTTGATCAACAACGCAGGCGTCATGGCCATCCCCGAGTCCACCACCAAAGACGGTTTCGAAACCCAGTTCGGCGTAAACCACCTCGCTCACCACCTCCTCTTCCAGCTCCTCAAACCAGCCCTACTCTCTTCCAGCACGCCCACCTTCGCCTCCCGCGTCATCGCTCTCTCCTCGATGGGCCACCGCTACTTTCCCCCCACCCTCACTGACCTGCAGTTGCGAGAACCTGGTGCCTACGACCCAAACCGCGCGTACGCACACTCCAAAACAGCAAACATCTGGTTAGTAACATCTCTGAAAAGTTTCGGACCGCATGTACAACACGTACTGATGCCGTAACACCCAACATTTAGGTTTGCAAATTACATCGAACGACACTACGGCGCAGTTGGTCTCCATGCTTTGTCGCTGCATCCAGGCGGTATATGGACAGGCTTGCAGGATCACCTGCCTGACATGAACGCCATGAAGGAAATTCCTGCCGTGCAGAAGTACATAAAGAGTCCCGCTCAAGGTGCTGCAACGACCGTTTGGGCAGCTGTAGGAAAGTGTTGGGAAGGTGAAAAATCCCCATTTAGAACTGCATGCGAGACATGTGCTGACTTGGCACACCTACTTTTAGGGAAGGGTGGCGTTTACCTAGATGATTGTCAGGTTTGTCCGCCGGTGCCGCAGCCGACGTATGAACTGCTAGACAGGGGTTACGAAAAGTGGGCGTATGATGTTGAGAGTGAGGAGAAGTTGTGGAAGATTTCGAATGAGCTTATTGGGTTCGAAGAGTAGAAAGTGTTGAACCGATGCAGTGACATGGAAGTTGTCGCCTTACTCAATCCTCGAAACTCCCAAGTCGCTACCAGGTAGCACTGTCCGACCATCGGACTAGACAGCCCTAACGTGTAGTGTGTTTCTCATTGTGCCTTCTTAGAAAGCTATCTACAAGACTCCAAATGCAAGTCTACCTCACGCAGACACGATCAAAATCATGCTCATTCCCGATCAAACGCTCATTGCTGCTCCGACAGCATACTATAGCACCTCAAACTCATAGTAGACATACGCCGTGTACTCTTGGTCGCCCATCTGTCCAGCTTGTGCCATATCAGTTGACAGAGCCTGGTCGTCCTTCTGGATCCGACCTTTGCTGTCGCGGCCAAAGGCGTTGCCGCCAAGGTATGAGTAGGCCGCATCGAGGTTTGTCTTTGCTTTCTTAGCTGACTTTGCGTCGGTCTGGCCAAGTTAGTATATATACGATGAGCGCCTTGGTACGTCGAACTCACCTGAACTATGCCGCATACGAAGTCGAGTGGTAAACCGTATCGCAGCACTGTCTCGACAAACACTCTCAGTGCCAGGACATGGATCCAGATCATGGCGCTTTCGCTATAGCCTGTGCGACCCAGCCGTAATGCCTCACCCCACAGCTTCTTCTCGTCCTTGGCTAATTGCTCTGCCTCCTTGGCTTCCTCTTCCTTGTTACCCTCCTTGTACTGGTAGTCTCTTGGTGTCCACCGCTTCTCTCTGCACTTGTGCACAAACTCCGTGGAATGCTTCTTGAACGTAGTCACAGCGAACAATGTGAACTCTGAATCTTGGGCAAGCTCGTTGGCGGAGCGGGGGACAACCATCGGACATAGTTCTTCGTACTCCTTATAGAAGTCCTTCACGTTGTTGTTCGGGACAGCGATGAGATGCGTGTCAAGGTATTCCGAATCGCGGACGATGGCTTTGGGGTTTACGACGTTGACGAGGGACTTGGTCGCGAGGTTTCCTGTGCGTTTTCGCTCGGCGGCTTGAAGGGCGCCTTTGGTTTGGTTATACTGGCTCATCTTGGACTTGACGTCGTTGTCGACACCTTGGATCTCCTGTCCACGTCATTAGCCAAATTCGCGCCGTAGCGATTATGCGCTTACCTTTTGCAAGGCGTCTATGAGGTCTGCAATGGGCTTGTCTGCCCGGTACTTGACCTTGTTCCATTGGAAATTGCGCAGGTACTGATCAACAGGCTCTACATCATGTGAGCTGCTAGCCGCCAATCACATACTGCCAGTTCAACATACTGTCGTTTATCGTCTTCTGTTGTTGTATCTTGCCCTCATCGCCGTCTAGTATCTGCCTGAGGCTGTCGCCCACCTTGGCTACCACCGCCTCGCACGCATTATTGAGCTTGGAAAGATCATCGGCCTGCTGGACCAGTGCATCTAGGGTTCCGATCTTGAAGTTGGGTATCGCGAACGGGGACGTGTTCCCCACGTCATTGGTGACAGTAGAGCGTAGAGCTGTTAAGGCCTCCTCGGCGTGGTTCGAGGGCGAGATAGACGTCGGCAGCGACACCAGTAGGTACTTGCTCCCCTTGGACATGGTTGCTGCGATTTGTTTGGGGCGACCGGGGCGCGATATAGGCGGTTATGGGAACGATGGCCGTTTTGGTGGATGGAATCCAGTCGGGGGAGCTTGGGCCTAGTCGCGGCCTAGGGTGCTTCAAGCTGCCGTCATTGGTGTCTTATATAGAGCGCCGTGAGTACCCGTCCAGCAGCGAAACAACAGAATTCCTCCCTCATCCACACAAAATGGCCTCGAAAAAAGCTGTTACTGCGTTGCGCCCAGTGGTCACTGGCCTTGCGCCGCGGATTTGGAGACCAGAATGTTCACGGGTCGCGAATTACTCCACAAGAACACGCGCGACTCCAGCCCCACGTCCCCGCGAGCTCACACGACTATCGCAGCAACAGGCCCGGTATGCTTCCTCCGAAACTGCAAATGAGCCACTGGGAAAGACTGGCTTGTATGAGCTTCACAGCAAGTATGGCGCAAAGTTTGTGCCCTTTGGTGGATATGCTATGCCAGTCCAGTACAGCGATATGAGCATTATCGACTCTCACAACTGGACACGAGAAAAGGCCAGCCTGTTCGACGTTGGGCACATGTAAGTTATAGCGACGTAATTACTTGAACTTGCTTGTGGTCAATCACCCGAATCACGTTCCTTGTGCTAATTCATTCAGGGTCCAGCACCACTTTTCTGGGCCTGGTGCCGAAGCCTTCCTCGAAAGTATCACACCGTCCTCGCTGTCTTCATTGCCCGAACGCCAGTCTACGCTATCTACGCTGCTACATTCTACAGGCGGTATTGTCGATGATACCGTCGTCACACGTCTGGCTGATCGATTCTACGTCGTCACCAATGCTGGCTGCAGGGAAAAGGATACAGCCTACTTCAAGGCGCAATTGGAAGCTTGGAAGGATGCACACCCCGACCAACCAGTAGAGTGGAACATACTTGATGGACAGGGTCTTATCGCTCTCCAGGGTCCGTTGTCCGCTGAGATACTCTCCCGTGTACTAGACGACAAGTCCAAGAAGGATCTCGAAACGCTGTACTTTGGCCAATGCGCCAACGCCGTCATCAAAGGTACCGATGCCGAAGTGCTCGTAAGCCGGGGCGGATACACAGGTGAGGACGGTTTCGAGATTAGTATTCCTGCATACGCCACCGAAGCGGTCACCCAGTTCTTGCTCGACTCTGCCAAAGATGAGCTGCGGTTTGCAGGCCTTGGAGCGCGTGATACCCTAAGACTGGAGGCGGGCATGTGCTTGTACGGCCACGACCTCGATGACACGACCACGCCAGTCGAGGCCGGACTATCCTGGATCATCGGCAAGGATCGCCGTGCAAAAGGCGGCTTCCATGGTGACTCCATCATCCTGCAGCAACTGAAGAAGAAGTCGGAAGGCGGCGGTGTGTCACGGCGCCGCGTTGGTCTCATCATAGAGGGATCGCCTGCTAGAGAGGGTGCTGAGATTGTTGATGAGGCTGGCGAGAAGATTGGCACTATTACCTCTGGCTGCCCTTCGCCTACAATGAAGAAGAATATCTCCATGGGCTACATCAAGGATGGTATGCATAAAGCGGGTACTGAAGTTGAAGTTGTCGTTCGTGGTAGGAAGAGGAAGGCTGTCGTGACCAAGATGCCTTTCATTCCTAGTAAATACTTCAAGCAGCCAGCGAACATCAAGGCATAGACCTGGTGTCTAGCATTGAAGATTGAAAGAATTCAACATGTAATCTTCCGTTTTGTCCCCTTTTTATCCGTCTGGTCTGCCAAGTTCTCGACAATGATCGAGGGTGCCCACTAAGATTCCGTGCTCAACCTTGCGCGAGCCATCAACCAGATGCTTGGAGAACGTCGCAAACTAGATCGCCTCTTCATCGGCCTTTCTATCAAAGTCAAACACGCATTACATCAGCTGCGGCGATGATTCGGGTGATACAGGACGCGACGCGGCGACTTGCCGACCTGCGCCGTCACAATGCCGCTAAGACTGGGTCACGGCATCTACGGCATGTGCAGTATCAACGCTAGCAACGAGGCATCGACGTCGATGTCTAACATCAGTCCACTGTTTTGATGTACGGTCATGTACCATCCGGTCGCTACAGTTACTCTCCGTGCTCTCATTCGTGTTTGACTGCGGCAGAATCACACCATGTTCGATGAAGCACGTCAATTAACCGGCAGCAAGGAGGTAGCAGGGAAGCTGCTCCTGTTACTGACACTGACAAACTATGGGTATCGAGGAGGGTTGCCAGACGCAAAGCAAACGTTGTGTAACCATGAGAGAGGGGTCATACATCACGGTCTGGGTATATAAGAGTTGGAGGTAGCCCTCGACTTTAGACATCAATCATCATACATTTGACTTTCATCTACTCCACAAACATACAACTCTTCACTTCGCATCAGAAGATTCATCACCATGCCTCTTACCAAGTACAAGGCTGCTTGCGTAAGTCCTCATAGTCGTTTTATCCACAAGATTCCATCTGATCAAGTTCCCTATAGGTCACCTCCGAGCCATGCTGGTTCGACCTCGAAGCCGGCATTCAAAAGACCATTAACTTCATCAATGAAGCCGGCGCAGCAGGATGCAAGCTCATTGCCTTCCCAGAAGTCTGGATCCCAGGCTACCCGTACTGGATGTGGAAGGTCAACTACCAGCAATCGCTCCCAATGCTGAAGTCGTACCGTGAGAACTCCTTGCCCATGGATTCGGAGGAGTTCCGACGTATTCGCCGTGCAGCGAGGGACAACCAGATGTACGTTTACTCCAACCTTGGACATCCCAAGTAATGTAAAATTAATCTCGCACACAGCTATGTCTCCCTAGGATTCTCCGAGATCGACCATGCGACACTGTACCTCGCACAAGCTCTAATCGATCCTACGGGCGAAGTGATCAACCACCGCCGCAAGATCAAGCCCACGCACGTCGAAAAGCTCGTCTACGGAGACGGTGCAGGCGACACATTCAAATCCGTAACCCCCACCGAACTCGGCCGTCTCGGCCAGCTCAACTGCTGGGAGAACATGAACCCCTTCCTCAAAGCCCTCAACGTCTCCGAAGGGGAGCAGATCCACATCGCCGCCTGGCCTGTGTATCCTGGAAAAGAGACCCTGAAGTACCCTGACCCTGCAACTAATGTCGCAGACCCTGCTTCCGACTTGGTCACGCCGGCATATGCCATTGAGACCGGCACGTGGACTTTGGCTCCTTTCCAGAGACTGAGTGTGGAAGGATTGAAGAAGACAACCCCAGAAGGTGTCGAACCTGAAACCGATCCTTCGACGTACAACGGCCACGCGCGCATCTATAAGCCAGATGGTACGCTCGTGTGCAAGCCTGACAAGGACTTTGATGGTCTACTTTTTGTAGACGTAAGTTCTCATCGCTGGGAACTATTCTGATGGTGAGCTAACATGGTGTAGATTGATCTCAGTGAATGCCACTTAACCAAGGCGCTGGCCGATTTCTCTGGTCATTACATGCGACCAGACCTTATCCGACTGCTTGTCGATACCCGTCGCAAGGAGCTCGTCACTGAGGCGGACACGAACGGCGGTATTGCTACTTACACCACTCGTGAGCGTCTGGGCTTGAATGTGCCGCTCGATGCGCAGGCGCCCAAGCAGAAGGCGAGTGCTTCTGATTTGCCATCGAGCTCTGCCATCTAGAGTTTGCAGGGACCAGATCTGCAGGTACTATTCTGTAGGAAGTCTTTCTAGCCCTCAATAAAGCTATTACTCCGCTCTTACGAAGATTTTACCGTGCTTCTTGCTGATGTACCCGTGAGCTGCAAGCGACTAGGCTAGTGAGACAGCGGTAAGAGTGTTGATATTCTCATTTTTGTATGACTCGAAGTAGCTATCACAACTGCTGAAGTACCACAGCCCTACAAGCGTAAACCCTGGAATCTTCCCAACAACTTTGCATCACTAGACTCTCGGCAGATTCCTCGTTTGCACCCTTCACAAAGATGTTCTTTGTGGGGTTTGGTTACCTTCGATCCATGACCCGGTTGCTCCAGGGGAACACCGTACCATACCAAAAGTCTGTATGCAACTCGCTCGACGTAACAAGTCTTGTCCAATTTCATAGTTCCCAGCTTGTTGCACTGCTTGCAGCGTTGTTTGAACACCTCAGCGTTGTAGCTACCATTCGCGTACTCGCGTATCAGTATTGTCACTTTTCCGCTTGACCACTTCCAACCACGGGATGGACAAGTGTTGTAATGACATTTGAAGTCGGCCATGACAAATGTTGAGTAGGTTTGCGTAGTACCTTCGTCGGTGTTTTCCTCATGAAATTGAAGTGACGGTATGTGTTCGGACACCGCACTTGCAACCTCTTGGTGTAGAGATGGGAACATGCGGGAGGGACTGGGTGGACCTTTCTTCTTGGCCATCTTAGGAAGACGCTCGGTTGGTGTAGTGATATTCTCGTCGTAGGACGGATTGTACCGAAGAGAGGATGGAATTGGAGGGGGCGGACTTGTCTGCTACCATGTAGGTGATAAGACAACAGCTTAAAAGGCGAAGTGTCAAGCAAATGTTGTTTTGCTCGAATCCTGATGTCAAATGTCCTGCCCCGCACTTCTATGAGTTGTACTGCAGCATATGTCGTACAGGCGTCTGTACCCCTCTTTGTGGCATGATCTATACAGGAGAGTGTGCAGCGCTGCTGCGGCGTGGTCAGACATTCCCCAAATCAGGAGGCGACGTGGCATAAGGCTGTCAACAACAATCTGCGCAACGCATAATACCCACAGACATGCTGTATCTATTGTAACGAGCCGAAGACCTGCTAAGGATTATTGGCTGTAACTTGAGAAACTGTTCGCCGTGAAGGATCATATCAGAAGACTTTAAATGGTCGCTGACCTACCCAAGGCTTCTGCCATCAGCAATCTACAAGAACTAGACATCGCGTACCTCTGGATACTGAACTTTGGGCATTTTTTTGAGGACTTAGTACGATTGTTAGACTCGTAGCGATGGGTTCCATCAGGGCTTGAGCGTGAAGAGCAAAAGTTGATACTGTTGTCGTGATGATAGGGTAACCATAGGCGAGATCTCAGCCGGCACTAGCGCAAAGGGCCGCCGCGGGAGTCATGGATCCTTGTCGCAACTTTCCAATGTCCAAATCTTCCCCACCAAACCTCCAGCTCGTGCACTCCGTCGCGACTCCACCTATATAACAATGGCCGACGAAGAAGAAGATGTCTCGCACCTGCGCGCACCAGACGCTGCCGATTATGATCCTACGGAAGAAGCGCAGGATTTCCTTAAACTCGACAAACTCACGTACGCATTCACATGCTCATTCTCTCACCTTTCTTCAAATCGCTGACATAATTTCCATAGCGCACAAGACAGCGCACACCCTACACTACCGAAACGCGGAGAAAAGGACTTTGAGAGTCATGAAACGAACCTCCAACTTGACACACTCGAGGCCTCGCGCCGGGCCATGCACGGCGTCCTCTCGTGGCAGCGTACGCACACGCAAAAGGGCCACATCCTAGCCATGTACGACCCAGAGCGCAACATGGCATGCGTCGACAAAGTCCGCTCACAGCACTTCCAGACGATAGGAACGAACAAAGGAGGGAGAGAATGGCTGCTACCGGAAGAAGCATTGTTCTTGCTCGAAAGAGGAACGTTGGATGTTCGGTGGCCTGTAAAACGGGAGATGGGCGACAAGACGGTATACAGAACAGAAGATGGAGCACCGATGAGTCTGCAATCGGCGTATGCCGCTTTCATTGGGTTTGAGAGTGGTGTCGGTGGGAAGCTGACATTGGAGATGTACAACGTCTACGCCGGACTTAAAAGATCGGGATATGTCATCTTCAGGACAGGGACATGGGACGATGATAGAGGGGAGATTTTACAAGCACCAGCGAAGGCAGAGGAGCAGACAGCATCAGGGCCGGGAATCATCACGCGCTTCTTTTCCGAGATATGGCGGCGATTAAGCCAGCCTGAACACTCAATCTCAGCCGAGACCCTCGCCTTCGGACCGCTCATCAAGCCCGGGTTGTACCGCAGCTACAACGATGTCTACCGCCTCCTCAAGCTGATACCCACTCACGACCGCTCAGCCCCTCCGTCCTTCATGCTTCCCCCCTCCGCGGACAACCCATATCGCGTCCACTTCGACGTCTACCGCACCACAGCGCGATTCAAGAAATCCGCTCGCGGACCACCAGACTTCCGCATATGCGTTGTTGATGCGCGCACAACGCCCATACCAACAAGCGCACAGCTAAATGACCTTATGGCGCAGGTGCCGGAGGACAGACCAAAAGAGGATGGTCACCCGAACCAGAGGCTGAAGCACGGATGCAGGAACGTGGTGCTGGCGGTGGTGGATAACGGTATACCGAGCTACCTAAGGGTTGCGGACACTCCGTTTGAGGAGGTCAAGATTTATGAGAGATCGGCGCCGAGGGGGAAGGGCGGAGGTAGGGGGAGGGGAGGCGGCAGAGGGAGGGGTAGAGGGAGAGGCCGTGGCCGTTGAGGCAGATTCGCATACGCATGCGCAGCGAATGTTCCTTTTTCATGTCGTCACATTCCCGGTTTGGATGGGCCAATACTAGCAGGACGCAATATACCCCCAATGCCCACCTTCGACACGAAAATGTACGTCAAAGTCTCTTCAGCCTTGTGGTCAGCGCCCTTATCACGAACGCCATCCATGCAGGTTTGGCTCCTCCACCAACAACACTGTTTAGATTTATATTCTCAATGGTGCCACATATCGGCTTATTCTGGTGACCACAAAGCTCTTGCCAATCACTGCTATATGCGCTACGCGATTACCACCAGGCTAGTATTCCGGTAAAGCTGCAAGTAAGCACTGGTATCAGCTTGACGTGCTCTTGCAGAGAAGGCTTGCATTTCCATTCTCCGAATATAATGGCGTCTAGGCTGAAGCCAATGGATGGGTGAGGCAGAAACCATGCGCCACGTCACTACTACCACGGTGGCTTCCTGAGCAACTGGTTAAGAGCGTGGATCGCCTAGATGGTTGGTTGCGATCAGAACTTCACTACCGTTTCAAACCATCGCAGAGGATACGTACTGAAAACAAGACTATCAACCGGCACCCCAACGTCTATTACCACTACACAATCGACTTTGAACAGGCGAGTTCTTCAGATAACCCTTATATGTCCTAGATTTTAACTGGTCTCCAGCAGCTGAACTTGACTAATTGTCACGATGGCAAGCGCAGCAGCAGAATGGGACACTGTGGGCACATTTCTCACACTCGGATACATCATTGTGGACAAGCATGCCCCCAAGATGGCAAGATTTGTCGTTCGCATGCGCCAGGGCGCTGGGAGAGAAAGCATATCGGACGCTGAACAGGGAACTGCGAACGAGGAACTTCAAACTGTGCTCTCAAACACAGGTGTAAACATAACCGCCAGGGTCGTTACTCAAGCGCAGCTAGATGCGATGACTGCACAGACAAGGCTTGTGCCTCTTCCTGATGAACAGCCCGGAGACATCGATCTAGACGAGTTCACTTTAGCTTAGTCATATTCGAGTACACAGGCCTGCCTATGGTTATTATAGCTCGATAGCGAGTCGTATCAAGCTTACACTAAGGCAATAAACCTGAATTTCTACTGATGTTGTGCATCATGTATCCTCGTAGGTCGTATTGCTCAATAATCGTTCAGTCTGCAGTACTACTGCAACCACCATAACAAAAAAAGCCATTGCGCATGCAGTTTTCCTTCTTGAATCAGCTGTCGGAGTATTGCTCAGCGTCCGTCCATCGATTGGGCGGTGCATCATCAATCGGATGTCTCTCGATCGATAACGTCAGCAGTGAAAAGGAACAGGCCTAAATTTCAGCCCGATGCAGCGTTGTATCCTGTAGTTCGAGCATGGTCGCGACTAGGAAACGACGAGTGGTGAAGAGCCGCTAAGGATCACTGTACATCAGCCACCCCCAGTGATCCAGATTCTAAAGCTAGCTCCGAAAACACGTAGCGTCTTCGGTAATTCCCTGCCTTGAAGCTTCCATATCGTCATCCAAACTATATTCTAGATTTCGGCGGGCGTCGTGAGTGAGGCCGTACGCCTATTCTTCGCATCAGATCCTTGCGGACCTGATCGACGAACTTTAGAGCACGCATGGACTGATGCTGCTCTGCGGTCAACTGACGTAGCCAATCGAACTTTCGGCTACGCTTCAGTTTCTGGCGTGGCTGTGCGTCGCAGGTACGGCATAAAGACAGACAAATCTCTCATTTTCGACAACATCTTGTATTATGTGGGCAAGCTTGTATTCTACAAGGATCCACATAGCCAAACTCGAACTGACTAGCCTCAGCATTCATCGAGTCATTTCATAACTTCGATAGCGCACTAATCTCTTCCACGAAGCCTCGCTCCCATGCCTCGACTCTAGCTCTGGGGCACCAGCCCAACCTCTTTGCGATCTCACTGCGGGTTCGACAAGTGCTTCCGAACCTCGAATCATCAACTTGCTCCAGACCACCAGTCCGGAGCTTAGCTCCATCGGCGAGACTAACAATCCTCACGGTCTTACTCTTGACTATTCTGCCTTCGATGCAGCATCTGTAACTGCCTGCGACACCTCTAACCACATGTGACGCCGATGTGCGCTAAAAACTATGCCTTGCTTGCCCGTTGGAAGAGAAGCGCCATCCTTTGACAAAATCGGTTTAAGTATCAGCTCGTATAGTTCTGCCTGGTCCTCGATATGAACTAGAGCATAAGGTCAATGTAAATCTGTAACTAAGTTTCGGCGTTAGAAGTACCATTATCCCAAACGCCCTTGCCGTCACCAACAACGATGGCTTGTCCTTCAGAAATCGCCGCTTGGACCAATCGAGTCACTTGCAGACTACGCTTGTTCTATAAGCCCGAGCCAAAGTGGACCATAATTGAATACCATCGGGCTTAGCAGATTACGAGGAGTAGTTACTCACCCCGTAGATCAAGGGAGACATGAGGACGACAGTCGTTACCCCTGACTCGAGCCCAGCGTCAATCATGCCTAAGTCAGTCGTTCGCTGAATGTACCTCTTTTTACTGTTGCGCGCCTTCCCATAAACGTAGATGTCGTCCTTCGAGTTGTCGAATTCAAGATCCGGATTGGACTCAACGTGAAGTCCCGAAAGCGGTTGATCAGCAAGGTTCGAGACACCCGAAGTGTGGACCATCCAAACGTTTCTGCCAGTGGACTCCCGGCGTGAGGAAAGGCCCTTGATGAAGGCTAACGCGCTGGCGAGATGATAGCTCAGCGTCATGTTGAAGATGACATTGTATTGACTTGCTATCTCAACAAGGCGCTCAGCGTCTTCCAAGCCTTCGAAGCCCACAACCTTGAGCCTGTGACCGAAGGCAGCGTGAAGCTGCGCAACTGTTTCCTGATCCCGAACTAGACACGCGATCTCAGCGTCTTTGATTGCTGGATGTTTGCTGAGAAGCAATTGATGAAGCACACTGCCCCCGATGTAGCCTGTGACGCCGGTAAGGAGGATTCTTCCTTGAGTCATGACTGGAGAATACGACGCTGTGAATCAAACACGGGGTATTGGTGATGAAAGTATATCGGCGGTTCGAGATATGACAGGAAAACCTGCCTGCTTGCGAAGTGAGATTTTTCAAGAGGGCACCAAAATCATAGCTGGATCACTACTATGTAGCTCCATATACCTCCTCCGCATAGGCGGAAGGTAAGCTTGAGTTCATCCATGCAACGGAAAAGATCATCGAAGTATCATAATTGGACCACCACATATAGGGCTTAACTTTCAGGGAAGCATCGCAGTCTCTCCGGACCTTTTCTTTCCACCGTTGGAAGCTTGTCTTAACAAAGTTTCAATATTATCCGGTGCGGCCCGTCTCACTGCTGATGAGGCTAAACACTGGAAGTTTATCAGCATCACACTACATCACGGAGCCTGAGGTCTTTAACGTGACTTTAAGAAGTTAAGAGTCTTCGCACTGAAACTACAGCGATTAACGATGTTCTTGGAACAGAGGAAATTGCAGTGGAACTGACAGTGGGATAGCTATCATTCGAACGCCATAACTATAAGACGGTACTTCTCCATGCTGAGTTGGCATTACAATACTTCATTTCTATCATCTTTATCGCACTGATCTCCATCATCCACAATGAATGCCTCTACTCCCAGTTTCCCATGGTATTCCATGCCGAACGTCGACTCTCTCTTTTCTGAGGACCAGTTCTCCACCACAGGTCCACAGAGATGCCGCATCCGCGCAACATAGTCGCAAGTCTCTTAGTCGTAGTGCTCACCCTTTCCTAGTGTAGAACTGTCACGAAGAAGACTGGTCGTGAAAGCTTCCCTGGGCCATGGTATGCGCCCTACACGGCCATGCATCTCCGATGGCGTTTCGCCCGCGGCACGATCCATGAGTATGTTGAGAAGATGTACAAGCAGTACGGCGATGTCATTCGTTTGGGGCCAAGGCGGATCTAGATCTCGGACAAGGGAGCTATGAAACAGATTCTTCTTACCATCGATTTGCCAAAAGTTACTATGTATGCTGAGATATCAAGAGCAGTGTGCGCCATGGAGGGAACTCCTTGGCCTCCCTCCTTACTCCCTCCCTCCTTGGCCTCCATGGAGCTCCGCCGGAGTTGACGGAGTTGCTAAGCTTTTACCCCACACTTACACTAATCGTATTAGGAGTAGGTTAGCACGCTGTGCAAAGCTTAACCTCACCGCTGCTATCAGAACGCGGGGAGCACGGACCATAGTATTGTTAGAGGAGGTGAACAATATATTATATGTATACTACTTAATCTATCGCTATTTCATTAAAACCACCCCCAGGTGTAAAGCTTAGAGGTAGATAGTTCAGATAATTTAGATAGTTGTCGAAGGAGGGAGATGGGGTGGATTAATAGTAGGTTCCCAGCGCATTTTATGCTACTCTCCTTCATCGCTATTGCCCCATAACCCCTCGCTGCTAGTACTGCTAGTTGATACGTATTGTACTTCCGCTATCTCGTTACCACGTACTGCGTCACTACGGTGCTTAGCAAGGGTTATAAGGCTAAGCTTGCTCTAGTGTGTAAGGCATAGCATAGCTTCTAGAGTCTCTTCGCGTAGTCGACGTCGTCTAGAGTTCAGTGTAAAACCAGCAGAGCTAAAGATACGCTCCGCCTCCGCGCTTATTGCTAGGATAGACAGCATATCGATTGCCATGCGAGCAAGAGAAGGATACTTAACGCGAACAGCTGGGCGGAGCTAGTACTGAAAGGAGACGAGATCGTCGTCAGTCTCGAGCTCAGCCTTGAGGTACAGCGTCAGCTCGTCACCAATCTTTTGTGGGTGGGGTAGACGTCGCTGCTGTTTGATAAGCTCGTTGATATTGCTGTACTTTATTCGCTTACGGGGCCGCTCGTTACAATCGCGTTCGCTCAGGGGTTAGCGCAGCCCACTGTCCTAGGATAAAGCAAGGGAGCTTTGCCGTGAGCTATAGAAGTCGATAGGAGAGGTGTTATGCCTGTAGTCTTTCTCCCATAGTCTCCTAACTGCCTCTACGCCACACTTAGCGTCTTGCGCACCCTATTCTTTCGCTAAGTACTAATACTTCAGACGCGGATCTAGCAGCAAAGCAGCAGTGTATACAAGGGTTTCGTTAAGTATATTGTAATACTCTATTGCCTTACTCCAAGCTTGTTCGATTGCTACCCAAAAGGCGGAGTCCTTCTAGCTCTTAGCATACTTAACCTTAAGCTTCTCAAGCTAGCGGAGGGTAAGGGAGAGGACGTCGTACACGTCGGCAATACTGGTAGCGGACTCCTCACTCGGTTGACCTTCGAGCTTCTTTGTGCACGCTTTAATCGGGTCGAGGATAGCGAGGAGCTCCTAGAGAATAGCCCATTCATCGGATAACATGCGCTAGTCGAAGATAACGCGAGTAACTGATTCCGATAGGCGTTCATTAATAGGTTTCTTATTACCGCGACGCACGAGGTGCATGTAAGTAGCCATTTCAAGGTCAAGAAAGTGCTCAATAGAGTTGCGGAGCTGTACTGCTCAATAGATCATATCTCTTGTTAAATTCCACCTAGTAAACATTAGTTTAGTGTTCTACATAGCTAATATAGTTACCGTCTTATGTCAAAGTGCCAAGATGAAGTAATTGTACACGTGTATCTCCGCAACTACAACAAAAAAAGAAGAGATAGGAACGTACCAGGTTGCATTATCTATCTTAAACCGTAGCGGAGGAGGCTGTTAGTTGGATTCTGGGTTCTCCCTACGCTAGACCTTACCCTAGGCATCCTCAAACCTCTTTACGCGCCCTAGTGATTTGTTTATCCATCGGACGATTGTTGCTACTATTCCAATCGGCCCTTGAGCTCGCTAAAGCTTCACCTCTTCTCGTAAGTTAGCTACACGAGCTACCTTACCCTCAAACTTCTCGAAATCGCTACCGAACAGGAGCTGCTAGGCAATAAGGTTAAGTATATGACTAACACAACGCAGCCGTCTGACCTTTAGATCGAACTGGAGCATCTCTCCAAGGATTGCAACTGCAGTATCGTTGTTTAAGGCGTTGTCAAGGACGAAGAAACCGACCTTATCGCGCAGGTCGTAGTCGTTAATAACCGCTAGAACGTTCGCAGCAATAGCCTTGCTATCGTGATGATTAGTCATCTCTTTGAATGCCAACATAGCTGTTTAGCACTTCCCCCTATTGTCTACAAAGTTTACAACAACACTATTAATTGCCTTACGCCGCGGTGACGTCTAGAGGTCGAAGGAGAGGTGGACACGACTCGCCGCGTTCTTTAAGATCTCTCGTACCTCCTCTTTGTGCATAGCGAACTTAGTGTACACCTACTAGCGGGCTACCTTCTTAGATAGGATAATAGAATCCTGAATTAACGGGTGTATACGGCTAAATATTTTCCGAAAGTAGGGACTCTGTAGCTTCTTAAATGGTATACTCTTAAGGGTTACCTAACGCATAATGTCCTTCTTAATTAAACTAGAGTCGAATAACTCCGCGATACTGTTGTATATTCGTTGCTGTACAGGATCGTGTAAGTCAAAAGAGGAGCTTATAGCGTTAGCTTTGTCAAGCTCGTTAAGGGGATCGTTAACGTTCTCCTTGTACGACTTAGAGTGCACGTTCCGGAAGTGTTTAAGGGCGTGTTGGCTTCCGTTTGTAACGTTTAAAGGGCGAGTAAGAGTTAGCGCAGTAGTGTGGCAAGTACGGCATAAGAAGTGTATGCCATTAACCACCTGCGTCGATCCCTTTTTAGTGTACTTGCTAGCAAGAGGCACCCCAAAACGCCACTACTAAGCTGTCCTTCGGACGCTATTCACTGCCTTTGTGTAGCCTCTAATCCCGTAGCACTCCCATGCAACCCAGCTGTAGTCGAACGGAGTATCTGACAGATGCCCTGGCTCGGCAACAGCTATATACGAGTCGGCGTTCGTCTGCTGGTACTCTGTAGGCACCGGCACCTGTTCAGAATCGAGTTCGCTGAGCTGGGAAACGTCTTCATCAAATACGGTGAAGCCATAGCCGGACGGGCGACGACTAGACAGTTCTGCGTCGAATTACGTGTTAGGAAGTTCGCACTGGCTTAATACAAGTGTATTCGAAGGCATAGCGGCATTAGGTAATAGATATATTTTGTTAGGGTGTAGTAATTGTTACAGAAATTTAACGTTGCACATTGCAAAAGAAGGGATGAGGTGCGATTGTTGATATTGCTAGCGTCCTGTTTCACGTTTGTCTCAAGTTTAGGTCCCAAAACATTACCACCTAACGCTAATAAGTCTAGTTACTACCTATATAGGACTAATGTATCCTCCTCCTTCAACTCCTGGAGCGCCGGGGAGTTCATGGACCTTGGCGGAGTGGAGCTCTCTCCCTCCATGGCGCACACTGATCAAGAGACAGGAACAGTCCAGGCCTCTTCGGAGAGATGTAAGTACCAACATCCCTTATTTACAGTTGACGACATGGCGTTGGTTAACGCCCACTACCATAGCCGCACAACCCCCCACCGCAACCTGAAGAAGTTCCTTAACCCAGCCTTCACCGTCTCCTCTGTGGACAAACTAGACTCCTTCTCAAAGCCTACGTATCCACCTTGCTCGATACCTACTACACCGAAGTTGACAAGGCCATCGCCCAAGACATCAAGTCCAACCCTTACGGCAACATCCAAACAGACCTCATGCGCGATCTACACCATCTCGCCCTGGATATCATGGGCGAATCCTCGTTTGGCAAGGGCTTCGGCCAGATTGACAAGATTTTCAATCCGAGCAAGATGTTGTCGGGTAGGGATAGGCGGTGGAGTAGGATTCCCAATGCGGTTTTTGACGGGCAGGCGAGGAGGTATGGGTTGGTCTTTCTGAAGAGGTTTTTTAGGCGAGTGGGGTTTGAGTGGGAGGTTGATTGGCCCGCGGAGATGACCACTGCCATTTGCGAACTCGTTGATGAACGCGCTGCAGCAGAAGGAGCAGCGAAGAACGAGGAACGTATCGATGTCTTACAGCATATGTTGGATGAGGGTGTGCGACCAGATACAGGAGAGCGTATGTCGAATCAGGATATCATCGATCGGATGTCCGAACTTCTTCTCGCTGGCTCGGAAACCACATCCGGTAAATTACCTCCCTCCACCTCCTTTCCCAATTCTTAGTCCTTAGCGCCCACCTTCCGGCTTCTAAATCTACACTCTCCATCCTGATCTATATTAGCTAACTCCTTCCCTTAGGAACAATGGGATGCCTCTTCGTCGAACTCGCGCGAACCTTCGGCGCCCTCGGCAAGCTCCTCGCCTCCCTTCCGCCTCTTTCCCCCTCTTCTCCTATCCTCGACTCCAAAACTGTGGGAACAGATCCATAATATCGTTACCTCGAAGTCTGCCTCAAAGAAAACTTGCGCATGAACCCTATTGCCTCTGAACTCGGTCGCCGTACCCCAGACCAAGGTTCCAATGTGAATGGTACTGAGATCCCGCCTTACACGATTGTGTCGGCCAGTTATAGGGCGCTCCATCGGGATGCGAGGTATTGGCCGGAGCCTGACAGGTTTTGGCCAGAACAATGGCTGGAGGGTGAGGAAAGGGGGAGTGTGCCGAAACCAGAGTGAGTTGATCTGGAGATACGACGTGTTATCCAGTGTAGATATTCGCTAATGTGTTATCGCAGTATGGATGCTTATTTCCTATTCTCCAACGGTCGGCATAATTGCATTGGACAAAAGTATGTTTGCTTCATTTCGCCTATCTTCCATATACTCACACCCGCTTCTATCCCGCTGTCTTTCCTTGCACGCCTTTGCTCTTCCCTTTATTTCTTGTTATCTTCCTGACACGATTCACTGACGTGTATGTCAAGTTTCGCATACGCAGAAATGCGCATAGTATCTGCGAACCTCCTCTCATGCTTCTCTATCGAGGAAGCTGGGCATCAGAAGATTCAGCTCCGGCAATTTATCACGATGAGAATTTCTTGATGGAAAATGGAATGTTGTGCGAAAGCCCCGGTGGAAGGGTGGTGCAGAGGTTTGGGGTGTGGACTTTTGCGACGGGACGGGAATATGTATGGGACATGGACTTGGGAAGGAAGTATCTTATGGAAGAAGAAAATAACAAGAAGGAAAGAATAGAGGCACTAGCTGATACTGGGACCAAGCATTTAGCCACGAATAAGAATAGAAATGTGATGCATTCCGAAGAAAGAGCGACACTAGGCGGGTGTACACACCCTAATAGACAAGTACCAAACACGCTGCAAGATCTCTCGTCCTCTGCACTTTGTTTCTCGATTGCGTCCAGCCAGTTCACTAGCACATCTTACTCAATGTACTTAGTACATCGGGTCGCCAACGGCTTTGATAGACACAGTGTATACGCCATTTTGGCAGTATCCGGCGGGTGTAAGCCAGCCCCAGAATTCTATACTGGATTAGCTTCAAGTCACGGTGTAAGAATTACCGAAAACTTACCAAGTGACTTTCCATTTGTGAAGATAGCATTTGCGGCGCCTGAAATCGTTGCAGAGCAAGCTTGCGTACCGCTAAGCTGATCACAAGTGATAACGAATGGAGCCGTCGCTGTCAGTGGCGCA
Organism: Alternaria atra; assembly: GCF_907166805.1. Classification (NCBI taxonomy): domain Eukaryota; kingdom Fungi; phylum Ascomycota; class Dothideomycetes; order Pleosporales; family Pleosporaceae; genus Alternaria; species Alternaria atra. The sequence goes on from NW_025091321.1 coordinate 4,256,047, forward strand.
TTGGCAGCACCGTAGCAGCGTCCACCATCGCACCATGCTGCCACACTGCTGCTCGTAGTGTAGTTGTTGCCATCAACAAGAAGATTCGAAATCGAACCGGCCACAGTAATGTTGCACTGATATTGCGCATTGCATGCACCAGACACTAGGTAACATATCAGTCAACCGAACACTTTCGAAGCTCACGCGCAGCATTAAACACCCACTAATGCCATAGACACTACCAAGAACGCCAGAGAAGGATTTGTCGATCACGGCTGGCATCGCGGGGAGGTTGTTGAGCGAGAGAACACCTTGCCCCTGGACTGGAGCAGAGAAGGTGGACGGCAGAGCTGTAGAAGCTGTGGCTGTGGAGGCTGTGGGGGCCGCAGTGATCGTGGAGGCCTTGACAGATAAAGTCCCTGAGCCGACTTGAACAGCTAGCAACGTCGAGGATGACAGCTTAACTCCTACAAGGGGCGAGGAAGATCCACCGACATTGACACCGATCAAAGCTGCGGCCGTTGACGTGGTGGCCACTGCGCTGCTGCCAGACATGTCAACAAGCAAGTTTTTTGATTGACTTGATTGATTCTTGATCAAAAGCTCAATCAAGTCAAGATCAATTCGCCCATAGCGTTTTTCTAATTAAGAACAAATTAAAGCCCTCTTTTTAATTAAATTAATTAATTAGATTGATTAGGTACTAATAGCAGGGCGATTTGCAAGGTAGTTAATAAGGTTGCTAGGCAGTAGATAATATCGATGGAGTGACATATTATTGGTGTTGAGTTTTGATTAGTAAGTAACTTTCTGATCTAGCTTACGCTGCAACGTAGTATTAACGTTTAACAACAGCCTATATCTTATATTAGCGCCTATTACTGTTGTTATTTCTAAGTCTCCTTACGCGCTATTATTGTCTGTTATGCCTCCGAAGGCCTCTAAACGCGCTGCTGATCGCGCTGCTGCGTTAAATAAACGTGTTAAAGTCAACAACTCTCAATCGCAGTCTGAGCTGCCCATACGAACCTCACTACGTAAAGCCCTTGAGGTTGCAGCTAGTTAAACTACGGAAGAGGCTCCGTTCGAATCGCAGCTGCGCGACCTGCTGCCCGACAACGCGATTGATCCGCTAACTAAGGGCTTACGAGCTGCTACAGAGGCTTCGACTGAGGCGTCTGATAGCTACGATGGAGCCGAACTCGATAGTCGGTTTGAGAATAGGCACGATAGCCTTGATTGGGCTTATATACCGTGGTTTATGAAGCCGCTAAGGACGCTTAAGGGCAGGAAAAGCTAGGTCTTCAAGCACGGCTATTGCATGGCCTTAATAGCTGATCCGCAGAGAACTTTCTAGATCTGCAGGCATTGCTATAAACCTTAGAGATTTGAGGGGAAGTAAGCGTTAGAGGTGACGCTATTAACAACTGCTGCGATAACTTACATAGCACAGAACAGAGTTAGCTACTGCCTTAACTGTTAGGGCTAGCTTGCTAAGGCTGCGCTACCTTAAGGTTAGACGTCCCTGCGATTACTAAGCGATAGCGGTGTTGTTGTATCGCAGGAAGTTGCTAATTAGATTAGAAACTTCGACGTATAAGGCTTTTAATACGCTGCTGTTAGCTAGTTAGTTAATAACAACTACGCTCTTTGTGATAGGCTAGAGCCTAGTTAGTGAATCCTCGATGATATCTCGGTCACGTGCGCGAGGCGCACTGTCCACAGATTCCGGGTGCCCCCCTGAGCACCTGGATTCTGTGCAAGCGAGCCTGGCAGAAGGTTATCCCGAGCCGCCGCCCCCTGAACGACCTTCAGAACCCTAGCTACCTGTAGTTCTCTTCTCTATCGAATACAACTCTAGTATACCTGTGCGATAGCTCCCTAAGCGTAGCCCCTTACATATAAGGCGATACTTAGGACCTACGATCACGTTGACTTTAACGCTTATCCTAAGGCTCTAGAAGATTACCTCGCAATTAACCTTAATGCTGCCTAGCGTAAGACTAACGATTACTACACTAAGCTTAATGCCTCGCCCGCCTACTATAGCGCAACTTGCCTTTACCTATACTATAAGAACTACTGCTTAAATAGCTAGCGTAAGAAGCCTTACTAGATTGTCTTAAACAAGGCAGAATTGCAGCAACTGTAGGCGCGATATAAGCCTATATTGCTGCTAATCACGCGCCTAAGGCCGCCGCGATTAGGCGGTATTAACAACGCAATTGCTGCGCTTGTTAACGTTAAGACTAAAAATAAGGTAGATATATTAAAGATAGATAAGCTTAATCGCTAGTGGCGATATAAGCTAGCGTAGACAAAGGAGCAGTGTCACGAGATGCTACGAGCACGTGTTTAAGAGCTTACTAGAAGCGTTAGTTGTGGCTACGTACGATATCTGGTGTAATACAAGACGTTGCGTAAGGAAACAGAATCAGCATGTACAGGCGGTGAGAAGTTATCGATGGGGGCCGTGCGCATGGCGCTAGGCCCGGCCGGCCAATCAGCAGAATCCTGGTGCTTGGCGGAGCACTCGGATTCTGTAGCGCGTTCAGTGTCAAGGGAACCACGGTGGTTACCGTGACAAGCAGTTTAAGCAGGAGGGCAATCTAATTAAGTATTAGATTAGCCTGCGATCGCGATATCTAAATCTATCGCGATTAGCTATCGACCTGCTCACTATACCAGCTAGCAGCTATTAATGTGAGCGCCTGTTCAGCGAGCTTAGCGACCTATTAGAGCCTCGCAGGCGGAAGATCGGATCTTAGCTGCTAGCGGCTATCCAATGTACTTAGAGTTAGAGAAGAGCAGGTTTTAAGCCTCCTTATAACTAGGAAGATAGTCTTACTAATTAGGAGATAATTAGAATCTACAATATATGGGAGTAGGAGAATAATAACTAGAGGTAGCTATACAAAATCGCGCTGGATCGTATACTAAACATGATTAAGAGTATTAATCTCTAATTAATTACGACTCTAAAACAGCTTTAATTAAGTCAATCTCAATCGCGACCTTATAAAACTTCAATTAAGCTCAATTAGCTGCCTTAGATTGATTGACTTGATTGTTGGCATGTCTGGCTGCTGGCCTTCGAAACGATCATTGCGCTGCTAGTTTTCGAAGTGAACATTGGAACTACGCTACTAGTCTTCGAAGTAACCATTGCGATTGCGCTGCTGGTCTTCACAGTGACCACCGCGCTGCTGGTTTTAGCAGTGGTGGTCATATCTCGTGCTTCAACCCGGTCGACAACTGGAGCAGCTGCGGCCAACGCGCTAAAGAACGTGATAGTAGCGAGAAGCTTCATCTTGATCGATACGCTGGAGCGAACGAGGAAGAGGGCCGATCGAGAAGTGAGAACGATGCCCAGGAGGACGAGAGATGTACAGCGAGAGTGAGGCTTGGAGGCTAGAGCTAGAAGTGCTGAGGATGAGTTATTCATACCCAAGGACTGGCTGCTCCTTATGCCTTCCTGCAGGTTGAGGGCCGCTGCTTTCGAGCGGCACCTGGGCCAGTATCATCTGGAATTGGTCCTTGGTCAGGGCGCTCGATCGATGTCGTGAAGGAATGCAAATCCTCATCCACTCCTTTGGTCAAGACCCTACCGACCACAAATGTGCCTCGGATCTAGAGTTTCGGTATTGAGAACGAGTACGGGGAACGCATGGTGTATGCTATTGGAAGCACGCTAAGCTTGGTACCTGCTTTATGGCATGTTTCACTGGCTCGGGCCTGCTTCGCGCAATGCTTTTTAATTGTAATAATCAAGCAATTTCCCAGCACGGCGACCATTCCGATATAGGCTTGAGGTGAGTAGCCCTATCCTGAGGAGGACCCTGCAGCTTGGAATTTGGTGCATCTTGTAGAGGGCTGGCCCGTCAAACTAGTTGCTTCGTGCTGCGATACACCGTCAAGCAGCAGGTTTACAGCCAACCAAGAGAGAGGGCTATGCTGCTTAGATGCTTTTAGGGTTTGGCACTAGTGAGGCTAACAACGCCTTCCGAAAGCACAAGTGCTGGCCAGAACTAGTGACAACGCGGGTTTAGTTCCTAGGGTGCAACACCATCTCAATTTACGGTACCGCCGGTCTGCGAACGAAGCAAGCAGTTCTTCCCCAGGATTCGACCTTCAGATGCGAGAGAATTTCCTTACAAAGGTAAAAGGGTCTTCAATAAACACTCCCGTCTTGCTGGATACTTGACCAACTTGATAACTAAACAGAGTTGTCAACAATCAAGCCAGATCAAGCTCATCAAGTCAATCTACTCTTTGCAAAAAAAAAAGCTATCAATTCAATTCAATCTGAAGCGTCTAGCTTGATTGGCTTGATTGTTGGCAAGTCTGTAACTAAAGCATGTCAACAATTGGGCGAACAACAAATACATTTCGAACTTGTCGCTGTCTATTAACACGATACCTCTACCACGATGCCTCTATGTGGGATTGCAGGTCTAGATCCGACAGCATACGCCACCGATATCATGTCACTGCTTTGTGAGAAGATGGCGCAAGACCAGACGCATCAAAGCCTCATTCTCTCCGGTTTAACAGTATCATCGATCGTCACCGTTAGCGTAGCGAATTTATGATCGGCCTTCCACATTTCGATCGCCGCAGGGGGGATATGTCGGTAGCGATAGTGAACTTATTATGCTAAGGGACGGGAGGACTGCCATACGGACGATTGAGCTGGTGCGCGTGGGTGGCGCACCACCCAGACTACGTGTGCGTCTTTCAGAAGCGCCACCTGGCATCATGCTGTGGAGGTATTGTATACATCTAGTAAAAGGTTAGAAAGGACCTGTCCTAGTGAAGTGGATGATGCTTTCTAGCTCCCGTTATTGCATGGTTCGAATGATCATGCATTGCCGCTACCCAAGTTGCAGGAAGCGAAGCGGTGCGTGAACGCTAAGCCATACTTAAGCATGGTCGTGGCGCGCAATGCGCCCCACGTAGTACGATTCAAGAAAACAGTCCAGGCGTCCTTGGCACACTTGCAGCATGCTAGAAGTGTAGAGTCGAAAATCGAATGCAAATATCCAGAAAAGAAGCAACGGAGGGTTCACAGGGCTTGGTGTCGTTCGCTTATCGAGGATCCACGACATCGCACAGAGCCTCTACCTCAAGCCTCCTCGAAAAGGCACCTTAACGCGATCGCATTCTTCTCTGTCTCTAGAATTCCGGCTTGGGTCATTGCAAGAACCTCATAGAACCATCCTCCTTTGCTACGAATGGAAGATTCTAGAGCAGCCTCCAAACAAAGCAGATTTTCTTTGTGCTTCGCGGTTGTGGGCCAGAAGCAGATAGATTGTAGGCACATGACTGTGAGACGCTGCCTCTTGAAGAGCCTTGCAAAACGGCACGGTACCATCTTCCACTATGTTCAGAAGTGCTCCGACAATCCCTTGATGCCCGTGCGTATAAGCGATAATCAAGACTCGAGTGGTTGCAGAGTTGGTCATGTCTAGGTAGTCGTGCTGAGCGAGGAGTGTTCTAACCACCTCAAGATGACCGAGAGCTGCAGTAGCCTCCAGTACGTAGTTTGACTCTCGACCATGAGTCTGTCCGTTCTGGATTGGAGCGTAAGCTTGAGCATTCGGTGTGGGATTTGACAAGTCAACCAAGATTTCGTCAGATCTCTCTCCACCGTGATAGGGAGCATTACATTTCCTCATTTGCTCTCAGATATCTGGAGACGATTCGCGGCACAAATCTCGAGCGGGACTAAGCAGGTGACCCATTGCCCTCCCGACGGTAAGTGGTCTCAACATTGTGAAACCAGAGTCTAGCAAGAACCGGATGATGTCATGATGGCCACCTTCAGCTGCCGCATGGAAATCGTCTTTGGGAAATCGTCTTTGAAAAATCCGTCACGATGCACATCCGCGCCGTCCTGTAATAGAAGACAAAGGATTTGGCTGTGGACCTGGTAGGCAGCTTCTCGTGTTTGAACGAGCAGAGATGGAGAATCCGCAGTTTGATCCACAGCAACATCTCTCCAGCACCGGAAACGACGCCGTCGACCAGTCTCTCCTTCAGTCTTTTGTTCACCTTACTCACAAGAAACTTGAACTCTGATATGGCGCTGCTCACAGCGTGAATCGTGGACGATCGTATGTCGGTTCTGTTATCCCATTTGTGACGCGGATGTCATTAGCCGCAAGCAGCATCATAAAGACGTCAGAGTCGTCTTGAGTCGTCATGAACACGTTTACGACATTCCCAGATTTGCTAATGAGAGCTTCCAGTGCGTCCATGAGTTATTTTGGTTCTTCAACCTCATCCAAGGCGTCGATGACGAGTATGGCTAGATTGCCTGCAAGAGCAGCTAGAACGAGCTCAACACACTCAGAGATGTTGACTTTCGCTAGTCCAAAGCCGTCCATCTTGGCCTGCTGACACGACTGCTGATACAGTGTGATAACAGCGTCATGTGTTTGTCGGGACGGAAGCGGGGAAACTGTAACTCGTCTTGCGAGGCTTCTCAGAATGTCCTCTGCTGATTATCTCTCTAGCCCAGGATCGGAAGAATTACAGTAATAGTACGCTAGAGGCGCCATAGTCGGTGTCTTCGAAACGTCAGCTAGATATTTTTCGATGACCGCTGTGCAGAGCGAAGTCTTCCCACAGCTGGCAATCCCATGTAGCAGTAATGATGAGTATAAAGTTTTGCTTCCCAATCGCGGAAGCCCCTATGTTGAACCAGCCGCTTTCCCGTATCTGGAAGTCTCGCAATTCGATGACTGGCGAAATGGTGACTGTAAGGAATTCGAGGGAGCAAGCTCAGGATGTCCAAGTACTCTTGTTTTTCGACACCCCTTTTTGTGGCGATTGTGAGATCTGCCAAGCGAAGGACCCGTGTTTCCAAGTTCAGAACTCTTTCTCAATCAATCAGATCTGCACTTTTCCGAACCTCGCCCTCGGCCGCTAGGATATCCTTCATGGCTTCCTCGTATGATGAGCGAAATGGAGCCTTCGTGAGTCTCGCGACGGCCAACTCATCGAAAACTTCACTGCCCTGGCCAAAGGGTGCAGGACGACTGCATAGGTCTTGACCAGAGCTTCGCAGAGGTGATTGTGGAGAGCTGAGGTCTTCGCTATGTACAGCCTCTCAAGTTCAAGAGATCTCGTCATAAGGCTGGTGATCTTCTCGAGGTCCTCTACTGTCCCATTGTAGATGGTCGTGTCGTTCATAGCTGCTTGCAGGAGAAAGCGAAAAGCAGCCCAGGGCAGGGCAGCATGGCTTGGATCATATTGCACGATCTGGTCACCAACCTCTTTGAACCGACGGATCCAATATACGACCCTCTCCAGCACGTCTCGAACAACGATATCACCTTGGCTCGAAGACATTTTGATGCGCCATCGTTTCTTTAGCGCCAGCTGACGCTTTGCTTCGGCTTCTTTGAGGGCAGCTAGAGCAACATCTCTTTTTCCAGTCTCCGTCGTGCCTGAAACTCTAGCGACTGATTCGGGGAGTGTCTATGGCTCGTTGCCAAAGATTTGGCTTGTTGCTTGGCTGGGCTGCCATCACAGAATTCCCTATGACTGTGTCTGGACTAGGCTGGGCGGGGAAGCTGTGGTGTGGCACCGGTGAACGCGGTCAGCTCCGAAATGGATTCAACTTCAGAAAGCAAGGAGAGATACAATCTTCATTATACTCCTGCACAAACAGGGCCGAACCTTGTGGCCTCTTAGTATGTACATACTAGGATGTGCTGCGCCTGGAATATCGTGCGACTATGGTGATAAAGGTTACGGAACCCAAGTACTCGAGACGTATGGAGACCAGATCCCAGTGCAGGGCTCTGCGTCACATAATTCGCAGCAGGGGTCGAGTCAGCCGTGCTATGCGCTGCCAAAGGTCGCAGAGACACTGATAAGCAGTGTACTTGTGAGCGACTGGTTATGCAGCGAAGCTCCTGCATGATAGCGCATACACAGCCTCATGCAATATACGAAGAAATGGCGAAGGAAGCAAAGGCGTCGCGAGAAAGTGCGAAGGGAGCCTGGGCAGGAGAGCGCAAAAGGACGGTTGAGGAAGCCGCCGCGCGGAGCGTCCACAACGAGCAAGAAAAACGAAATCGCAGCTCTCAAAAAGCTCTACAACAGTGTCAAAGAGGGAAGAGAGTAGCTTCGGAGTCTGTTGAAGGTCGACAGGCGAAGCGGAGGAGTGATAGTCGCGTTGAAGGGAGGGGTAAGGGAGGAGGGGGGAGGGGGAGGGTCGCTGGTCAGGCGCAACCTGCTCCATTAGCTCCACACAAAACAACACAAACACGAATAGCAACAGCACCAAACAAATATTCTAAATAGTAAAAAGGTTTCGCAAGCATCCACATAGTACAGCGCGAAGTTATCGCAATATTATCACGATCTGTGGTGGATGAGTAGCTTCAGAATATGGGTGAATGTGTCCTGGGTCGCTAAACGTCCGCCCATGCATAGTACCTGCTTCCACGTTCTAATCAAGGCGATATCGATGGAGTAGCCTTCTGATGTCAGTAGTCTGCGCGTCTGCAGGTCGTAAATGAATTTGCCGTCACGGGCAGTGTAGTAATTGAGGATCTCGTTGCAAAGCTCGCGGGCGAGGCTGAAGAAGCTTGTCATGGTAGGTGCAAATCGAGGTGAGACATAGCGAGAAACTATGTTGTCAGGAAGAGGAATGACAGGTACGCGGATCTCTAGGTAAGGCAGTAAGGGAGCAGGTAGGCTCTTGCTGCCTTGAATCAAACTTCGAACAGGTACTTCGGATCGGAACACGTGTAAACGCGGTATCCGGAGGAACGTCAATTTGTACGCCATTCTTGCTGCCTCGAAGTGAGTAAAGATATCACATATCTTTTGCAAACCCGAAGGCTTCGATTAGTGCTTCACTTGAGTTCGGTACCACACGATCTCTAGCACAGCCGTGAGTTCGGATCGAGGAGGATGAGATACCTACCGGTAAATTTTGGACAGCGTACACAAAAGTTGTCTAGACTCCAACACACGATGGCGACGAGTAATTCCAGTTCTGTGTGCTAAGTACCCACTCAGAATAGGGTCAGAAGATCCGACTCCCTAGAAGCCATGTTGCTCGTTCGTCAATAAGCTTCGAGAACGTGTGCTGGTCAATTTGACTACGGGGTGCAAGACCTCCTGCTGCATCGCTGCCTGCCTCCGATAAAGCTAAGCTGACGCCCCTCCATGAAGACGCTGGTAGATATTCGGTCACGGATAATTGCCTGTAAAAGCCGAATGTTGCGAAATGGATGTGTTGACATATGGTGGGTATCAGAGATGGCACGATCCTCTGGGATCGGCCCGTGCGCCACGCTCCCTGAGGAGGGAAGGACAACCAAGGACACCCGACATCAAGCATCGATACCTCGCGCTCGAAGTCCAAAACTCGGGTGCCCGATGACTCTGCCAACTCATAATGATGACAATGGATAGCGAGAGATGACGTGCAACACTGCACGATGCTACATCGAGAGCCCGCGCGGGTGTTCTAATTAAGCCTAGCGTCACCGCCCCTCACTCAGCCCGCGCGCGTAATCCCATACGATCTCATTCGCAAGGTACTACTGCATTTAAGACCTCATAAATGCCAGGGTATAGAGATGCTCTTTAGTCCGACGGTAGATATATTACTCCGGAGACGGTTGGAGAAAGAGTATAAGAGGAGGCAGGTTTCGCGCTTTTGAGACTTTAGACATCAGCAGCATTGCATAGCATCTCAAGTAATATCTCTCACCATCGCATCATTACTTTGAGCGGTCTCACATCAAACTTTCTTGATTTACCGGAGACACCTACACTTTCGAACATCTTCCAAAATGGTCACCATAGCAGTCATCGGAGGCACAGGTTCCGTTGGCAAAACAATCGTTGACGCTTTCCTCGCAGAAGGCACTCACGAAGTCATTGTAATCACTCGCAAGGTCCGCATTCCTCGTCTCATAACATCATCTGAAACATGTGTACTAATCAATATACAGGTTCCAGAGGGACAGAGCGCCGCCAAGGTTCTCGCGGTCGATTACGCGAACGTGGACCAGCTCACTAAAACGCTTGAGGTAAATAACATTTACACGGTTATCTCCACCATCGTCATGTATGACCCTGCAGCTGCACAGGCAGAGAGGAACTTCATCGCAGCCGCAGACAAGTCCGCATGCACCAAGCGCTTTGTAGCAAGTAACTGGGGCAACGCTACGCCTGAGGATCCGTACGTATCGCTTTTTCTCTTCCCTCTCTTTTTAAACTCGAGGCTTCGATTCTGATTACCTGTCACCAGCTCTCTCCGCCTCGAACTCAACGGTCTCCGCGACCCAAGTATCACTGCTCTTCGCAAGACGGGACTGGAGTGGACGCAGTTCTACGTCGGCCTCTTCCTAGACTACTACGGCATGCCACACATCCCCACCTATCTAAACCCCCTCGTTGTCTTCATAGACGTGGCGCACAAAACAGCCGCGTTACCTGGTACCACAGGTGATGAACTCGTAAGCTTCACTTACACGCAGGATTTGGGTAAATTCGTGGTAGCGGCCATGGATTTGGAACACTGGGACGAAGCGCTGCATTGCTACAGCGAGAATACTTCTCTCTCCTGCCTCCTACAGATCGCTGAGGAAGCTCGCGGTACGTCACTCACCCCACCCCCACTCTACTTTCAATGAACTCGCGAACACCATATTGATAGACAGCAGGTTCAAAGTTCACCGTTACTTTTGACCCGGTTGAAAAACTCGTGCGCGACGATATCACGGAATTGCCCTCTCACCCATATTTGTACCCCTACTTCCCCAAACCCCTACTCGTGGGCCTCTTGGCCAAATTCGGGTTGTGGGCTGTAAATGGGATTATGTTTGTCCCGCATGAAGGGAGTTTGAATGAGAAGTTCCCTAAGATACAGACGGACAGTGTGAAGGATGTTGTTGGGACTTGGAAGGGGAAATGAGTCGTTCGTCTTCTGTGTTCCGCTTCGAGATCTAGAAGTTGAAACAGTGGAATGGTGGGGGTGGTAGTAGTGTAGTGTAGGTATTGGAAGTGTGTTCTGTATCATGTATGCGTGTTGGTTTGTGTTCTCGTACTTCAGCTCAGCTTATTTACAGACACCACACGCCGCACGGTGTAGAGTCAGAGGCTAGTGTAATTTGTCTTTTATTTGTGACGTTTGCCCCGTATGAGTATCAGGAAGGTTCAGTTGCCTAATTAAGTTCAGCGTGTTACCTATCTATGAACGCAACATCAGCGCGACATGTGCGCATTTCCTCATCACGTTAACCTCTTTATTCCATCTTCTGTATCGTAATCAGTCATCTCTAGTCTTACGCTTATAACTGCGGAAGCTATGCCAACTCCTTTTTGGATCACTTAAGAGACTGCAGTGCGAAGAGACGATAAGACTAGCGATGTAGATAATTCAAGTACAGTTTCCCTCCAGTCCTCCATGTCCAAAGGCAGATAAGACGTTGTAATTTGTATAGTTCTAGGAGCACTACGGTTCGCACGGGGCAACCATGCTCACAGAAAAGGTCTAGTGCCGAGGCTCCAGCAATCTGGCTCCGACGACCTACCTGCGCGCCTTCGCTATGCGCAACGAATCACGGGTTGCCCTCACCTACGGTTTCGTACTGCGAATCTCAATACTCGCCGTTGCCATCCCTTATCAAAATGATAACTCTAAGCATATTATGGTAGTGGTATATGATCTCATGTATGGGTGTATTCTCCTCTGTATGTACAAGTGTGTGATCT